>NC_090741.1:14428683-14458683 GCF_036898095.1 Palaemon carinicauda
AAGTCAACATTTTATCTGCATTTGAAAAATACCTCAATGTTTTCTGAATTCCTCTCATTCTATAATTCCGTGTCTTCTCACCATTTGTATTTGCGTGCATTTGATATCTCAAAACCTTGAACTTTCCCATCGCCAAAAATAAAGTTATAATGTAAAACTAAGATTATGTAAAAAAAAAAAATTAAACAGAACATTTATATTTCCACCACATTTCCGCAGATAAATATTCTTTTCTCTTTGTTACAGTAAAAACTGTAAACGATATGAACTTCTGGAATACTGCATTATGTCGAGGAATGATCCAATTGTTCCATGATGCAATCAGAATATCATTGCAGTTTTTTGAAAACATTAAAGAAAGTTAATGAAAATATGTAAAGAAGATAAGATAACGGTTTAGAATATTTATAAAAAAGTACAATGGTTATAAAGGAATTATGTATAAGTGAATGATCTGCCCCGCTGTAGCAATAATTCACTACATACAGTTGATTGATAATGATTATGAATTCTCTTCAAGTTCTTAGATATTTCATCCTCTCGTTTTTCCACCAAGTAACTAGTTTACAATCCCTTAGTCTTTATAATGCCATCAACATCAAGTTTTTTTTTTTTTTTTTTTTTTTCAGTGCTTATGTTTAAAATACTAAGTTATTAATACTGTCCTCTTTTTTTCCCATTCTTTTAAGGTGATGTTATAAGAAATCATAGTAATTCCTCATAATTATCAGAATTTATGGTACCAGTTTCCTATAATATTTCATACAATGTGTGGGGACAATTTAACAATGCTATTTCAATACACCGTGCAATTTATAAAAAAAATCTCGTTCGGAAAATTAACCAAAAGTGATACGTTTGAACAAAATAAAATCTGGTATTACTCAGGCTTTTCATGTTCTACATTTCTTTATTTTTCAAAATAAGTCAAATATTTATTTTATTAAAAACAAAGTTTCTTAGTGAAACTCTCTTGAAATTATAACTTGCTCGGGATATTGCAATACATGACGCAATGCCTAATATGAAAGGCAAGGGAACGAGAATAAAATCAAATAAAAATTAAAAGATAATTTATGTAAAAAAATACATATAGATTCGGAATATATTTTCCAAGAAGTTATATATAATATATATATATATATATGTATGTATATTTAAATATATATATCATATATATATATAATATATATATATATATATATAATAACTATATATATATATATATATACATACATACATATATATATATATATATGTATTTAATTGAAAATTATATTCCCGTATCTTTATGTTTCTTTTACATAAATTTTTACTTTTATTTTCTTTGATTATATTCTTATTCTATTCTCTGACCCTCTCATATTAGGTATATATATATATATATATATATACAGAGAGAGAGAGAGAGAGAGAGGAGAGAGAGAGAGAGAGAGAGAGAGAGATCAGGGATAAAAGAATATCAAAAGCAATCATTATATTCTTGGAAATAATTAGTTCGTTATCAAATTATGGCAAACTCTTTGTTTCTGCGCAATCTTGAGAAAAAAAAATTGTTTGTCTTTTATTCAAACGATTTTTCAACGGAGAATTTTATATACCAAGTTAGCTATGATATATCTAATACCAAAAACCAAAACGTTATTTCTTGTAATTCTATACTTCAGGATTCACCGAAGTTGCTCTCTCTCTCTCTCTCTCTCCTCTCTCTCTCTCTCTCTCTCTCTCTCTCTCTCTTAAATGCGAAAATGAATAAATGAGTAACTGAATCTTCTCATCCAAGAAATATATATATATATATATATATATATATATACACCCGTGACTTTAACTAGTGCCATTAATTCTACTACCCTTAAACAGTTCTCTTACTTTACTATCCCTCTCATTGTGATTTTGTATTGGTTGCTTGGTCTTTTGTATGCCAAAGCCCTAATGCTTTGGAGTTGAGTGCCTGGCAGAAGTAGCAGGGCCTATGGTATATGCCCGATCTTTAGTTTGGTTTCCTCACCTGACTTACATCGAGGATTCAATGATGATGAGATTTAGCCCTTCTGGCTAGCATATACAGTAGGTGGGCGTGCTAGCCCTGCAATCGTAGGGGAAACGTGTCCCAGTTTTTCTTCGACTTTCAAGCATTTTAGTAAAGATGTTACAGTCATGGTTGAACGCCAAGATGGAGTTTAGGCTTGTTTGGCTAACATTCTGACGAGCAATGCTGCATATGAAATCAAAACTGAAATCTGAATATTATAAAAGTTTCCATCCAAAAGGGAGACATCTAAAGTCCCATCGGCATCATATGAAGAGACCCCAATTACTTGTTCTTTGCCACATAAGGCAACCGACCACTTAATGTAGGGATCGGTTGCCTGATGTCCCCTCTCCAATGCTTTCTACCAAAGGCATCATCTTCCATCAAACCTCATCCCTCCAATAGAATGCTTCACCTTATCTCACCATCTAATTCTGTGCCTCCCTCTCGATCTTCTCCCTCTAGTAGGATCCTCCTGAGCCCTCTGCAATCCCTCCCCACCATTCATCCTCAACAGTGCCCACATCATCTCAGTTGTGACACTTTTATCACCTTCGTAATCTTCACTAACCTGCCATTCTTCTTATTTCATTATTTTCAAATCTTTCAAGCAGTGATATTCCTATAATCCCCCTATTTTCATTATTATTCAGGGGCCCAATCTCTTATTCTCTCCTAGGGTGTAAGGTCCTATATTTACAGATTAAAAGAACCATAAATTATAAACCATAAACCATAAACCATAGACTTTTTTAAAGTAAATGTTTCTCAGCAACCACAAGGAGTTAAGAGGTGTTCTTGGGCTCGTTGGAAAGGTCTCGAGAGTCCGCGAATTATAGGTAGTGGGGAGATGGGCGTACCCCTAACTATAAGGGGTACAGCCGCGTAAATAAGTTGTATGCATATTTCAGGAACTACGAGGAGTAATGAGATGTTCTTGGTCTTGTTGGAAAGGTCTCGATGTCCTGTGTATGGTAATGGGGGAGATAAGTGAACTACACCAAGGTATGAGGGGTAGGGATATGAGGACACAAAATTTATGGGTGTGCGTAACTCAACAACCACAAGGAGTACAGAGGTGTTCACAGGCTCATTGGACAGGTCCTGAGGTCCTCGGTATGTCAGTGGAGGAGATGAGTGCACTATGTAAAGTTATGAGGAACAAGACACGAAAATAAGGGATATGCATATCTCAGAAATCACAAACAATTTAGAGGGGATTTTGGGCTCATTGGAAAGGTCTAAAAAGGCTCATTGTATATAGCACCCAACACAACTCTTAGCTACCTTTTCCCGGTGGTGATCCCTAAACAGCATTTTAGACGACTATTGTTAGCAAAGCTACAATCCTAGTTGGTAAAGCAAGATGCTATAAGCCCAAAGGCTTCAATAAGGAAAAATAGCCCAGTTAGGAAGGAAATTTTTTTTTCAAAAACGGTAACAATATCAAATCAGATATGTCATATATAAACTATAAAAAGACTTATGTCAGCCTTTTACACATAAAAACATTTGCTGCATACTTTGAACTTTTGAAGTTCTATTCATTCAACTATCCGATTAAGAAGATCATTCCACAACTTGGTCACAGCTGGAATAAAAATTCTAGAATACTGTATAGTATTGAGACTCATGATGGAGAAGGCCTGACTATTATAATTAACTGCCTGCCTAGTATTACGAACAGGATGGAACTGTGTGGGAAGATCTGAATGTAAAAGAAGTTAAGAATTATGAAATATCTTAAGCAACATGCATAACGAACTAATTGAACGACAGTGTCAGAGATTAATATCTAGGTAAAGAATAAGAAATTTAATAGACTGAAAGTTCCTGCCCAACACATTAAGATGAGAATCAGTAGCAGAAAGCCAGAGAGGAGAACAATACTGGAAACAAGGTAGAGTGAAAAACTGAAAAAATTTCTTCAGAATAGATAAATCATCGAAAATCTTAAAAGACTTTCTCAATAAGCTAATTTTTTTGTGCTATGGAAGAAGATAAAGACCTAACGTGTTTCTCAAAAGTAAATTTGCTGTCGAGAATCACACCTAAAATTTTGAGATTCATACAGAGTTAAAGGAACATTATCAATACTGAGATCTGGATGATGATGAGCCACTCTTTGCGATCTTTTACTTAAAAACTTAATAATAATGCTAAGAAACAACCCACCCACTCCCAACTGTTTGAGTTTGACATAAGGGCCTCATGATTAACATGGTCAAAGGCCGCACTAAAATCAAGGCCCATTATACGAGCTTCCCGACCACCCCGACCACAATCAAGGGATTTCTGTACAGCCTTGGAGATTGTAAGAACAGCATCACATGTTCCAAGGCCTTTACAAAACCAAATTGCAAACTAGGGAACAGATGATTACCTTCAGGATACCTATCAAGACATTTTGCCAAAAGACGTTAAAAAACTTTCGATAATATGGGAGTTATGGAAAATAGGCGATAATCAGTTGGACTTGAACTACCACAAACACATTTACGTAGTGAAGTAACATTACCAATTTCTATGGCAAGTGGTAAAAGCTCCTCTTCTTACTAATTTTTGCCAAATAACAGATAACTTTGGAGGTAAGAAATTTGCACTGTTAAAAAAAAAAAAAAAGATACCATTGGAGTCTACACCTCTATAAGCATCAAGGCTCACCAAGAGAGCTTTAATTTCACGAGATTGAAAAGCTAAACTACTTAGTTTAACCTCAGGAAAATGGGGATGAGGAAGATTAAGTTTCTCATTACTCTTATTACTGTCAAACATATCAGCCAAAAGGGTTGCCGCTTCCTTGGGTCAGTGAGTGACAGAGTCCTCTGGTTTAAATAAAGGAGGAAGTGTTGCTTTCTCTCTTCCTGTTAGAGGCCACGTTTTTGAGCCACTTGTCGTATTACTGTGCTATAGATTTTGAGTTTTAGCTTGATTGGTCTTTTTTCATCACATGCCACTCTTGCTACCTCCCTTCATTTCACCCAGCCTGGTTTTATCCTAGTCTCAATTTCTTCCTCCATTCTTTGCTCCTAACTTATAGTAGATTCCTAGTATCTAAATTGCTCCATCTGTCTTATAACTGATCCTGTACTTTTATGCATGCCTATTCTATCCCTACATTTCTTACTGTTCGTCATAACTGCTGTCTTATCCACATTTACTCTCAAGCCACTGCTCTTCAAAATCTCTAGCCACTCTACAACGCTTCTCTATAAGTGTACCTCATTTTTTATAGTAATCACCAAATCATCTCCATATAACAACTCTTCATTACTGATCTCTTTATTTAAAACATCGGTGACCCCCTCAAATAAGTATAAGCTTAATGCTGATTCCTGGTGTATTCCAACATTAACTTCAAAGATTTCAGTTTCCCTAACAGCTGGTATTACTTTTATCCTTGTTCTTTTGTACATAATCTCAACAATTCTAACCAACTTCTCTGGGACTCTCATCTTCACACACCAAAACATAACTTCTCTTGGTATTCTATCTTAAGCTTTCTCTAAATCGACAGACGAAGAGAAGAGCTTGTGGTTTCCTTCTAGCCTCTTTTCCTGTAACAGTCTACAATAAAGATGGTATCCATAGTCCCTCTTCCCCTCGCGAATTCATACTGCGGCTTCCCAATCCTTACAACCTTTCATTCAGTACCTTTTCAAAAAATTTCCAATAATGCTGATAATTTAGTTCCCCTGTACTCACCAAATTCCATGAATATCACCTTAGTTGCCATTAGACTCTCCTCCTAGTCGTTAAGCATTATTTCCTCTTTTCATGTTGCTCTTAAGAAATCCAGCGTCCATTCCTCCGTCTCTGTAGCTAGTATCTTTACCAATTCAATTTGAAACTCTGATGGACCTAGTACATAACCTTTTTTCATTTGACTCAGGAACAGTGTTCTGCATAAGTGAACTATTTGTTCTAATTAGAATTCTATCCAAAAAGCAGTACTTCACAACTCAAGTATAATTTTTGTCTATATTATTATTATTATTATTATTATTATTATTATTATTATTATTATTACTTATATAGGATACAAAGATGGGCCTATTTGGTAATATGGCACCTGCATGTGATTTCCCAATGCCAGATACATTACAACCGTGCTGTTAAATTTTTACAGATATGTGTGAAAGACACTTTGTAGTTTTTTTTTTTTTTTTTTTTCCTGCATATACTTCCGTTCATGCTTACAAAATCAAATGCAGCAACAACCCTACCCAACATCTCCGCTAAAACATAGATATGTTGCACCGTCCTAAATTAACACAAGATACTTTACTTCAGTAGGAATGCTATTAGTTAAAATGCAACTTTACACATATAAATATAATCCTATATATTTTTGAGATAAGCCTCACAAAATTTTTTTTCTTTATTCCTTGTGTAATTGCAGTAAATCTTTATCAGCCTTTTAGCTTCACTTATGTCTTTTGCTATTACAGTGTTAAGTTTTGTGACAGTTTACTTAATTATCTCTATGCGTTATGGAATTAGGCCTAATTTCACGTGTGTCCAGCATAAATAGAGGATTATTATTATTATTATTATTATTATTATTATTATTATTATTATTATTATTATCAATTGCTAAGCTACAACCCTAGTAGGAAAAGCAGAATGCTATAAGCCCAGGAGCTCCAACAGGGAAAATAGCCCAGTGAGGAAAGGAAAGAAGGAAAAATGAAATATTTTGAGAACAATAACATTAAGATAGATATATGTACTATAAAAACCTCAACAAAACAAGCGGAAGAGAAATAATATAGAGTAGTGCGCCTGAGTGTACACTCAAGCAAGAGAACTCTAACCCAAGACATTGGTACAGAGGCTATGGCACTGCCCACGACTAGAGAACAATGGATTGATTTTGGAGTGTCCTTCTCCTGGAAGAACTACTTTCTACAGCTAAAAAAGTCTCTTCTATCCTTACCAAGAGGAAAGTAGCCTCTGGACAATTGCAGTGCAGTAGTTAACCCCATGGGTGAAGAAGAATTATATGGTAATTTCAGTGTTGTCAGGTGAATGAAGAAAGAGAAGAACGTGTAAAGAATAGGTCACACTATTCGATGCACGTGTAAGCAAAGGGAAAATGTATCGTAACCCGAGAGAAGTACCCGATGTAGTACTGTCTAGCCAGTCAAAGGACCCTCTAACTCTCTAGCGGTAGTATCTCAACGGATGGCTGGTGCCCTGGCCAAGCTACTAAGTATTATATGTATTAATTTCATATAAAGATGATTTTCTCTATTGTGCCAATTCGAATAGTGTTCATGAATACAAAGCCAACGCAAGAGGATGTAAGTGTAGCATTGTTCCCACAATCTGGTATTCGCCTTCAATATTTGCAAATTGTCCAGTTTCTACGAGAAAAGGTGTCGTCAAAAACTTTTAAGGAAAATGTTTCACAGTTCATAACATATCACTGAAAGTAACAGACAATTGTTCTATGTTTATGTTTGTTTATATTGGAGACTGTCCAAAAGAGATGAAGGACGAGGTTCTAATAAATATTCTTCAACAGTATGGTAGAGTGGAAGGCCTAAGAAACAATGTTTATAACTATGGTCCCTTTAAAGGTGTTTTAAGTGGTATACGCTCCGCCAAAATGTACGTTAGAAAAAATATTCAAATTGAATATCTTGACTCAACCCAGGAAGAAACTGATTCACGTGTCATTCTCTATTCAACCTATGCCAAGGATGAAAGATACAAATTTGTTCGGGTTCGAAGTCCAGACAGTGACATATTCTTCATACTTCTGTATTATGCTCAAAACTTAGGTGTGCAACTCGTTTTCGATACTGGCACTGGGAATAGAAGGCGATTCATAGATGTCACAGAAATATTGAAAAGGTTCACAACAACTTACTGTGCCTCTCTCCTTGGGCTGCTTTCCTTGGTCTGCATGCATTCAGTAGATGCGATATGACCAGTTCCTTTAAAGGAATTGTCAAGTTAAAACCGCTGCGAATTTTACAGAAATGCCCAAAGTACCAAGAAGTCTTCCGTTGCCTAAGGGAGTCATGGGAGGTAACCGATGAAATATTCCTTGCTCTTGAGGATTTCACCTGCACCAAGTATTCTGCCAAAAGTAAGACAAAGAAAGTTGACCAGCTTCGATACCAAATGCTCGAGTTAAAGTGCAGTGGGCAGTCGCTGGATTCAAAGAAGAATGTTGATCTTTCATCTCTTCAGCCACCAAGAGTGTCTAAATGGGCATATCAGGAGGTGAACTATCAGGTTGCTATATGAAAGCGTGCCCATTATCCCAAACCTGAGGTCCCTCATTCAGCTGTGGATCATGGTTGGATAATGAAGGATGGAAATCTAGATCCCTGTTGGTTCAAGGGAACTGCACTTCCTACAAGTATGGCTGATATACTTGAGATGATGGACGATGATGAGACGTCTGATAATGAAAGCCTATATGAAAACAATGAAAGTGATGGAAATTTTGATGATGACTATGAAAGTGATCATAGTGGGTCTGACTTGGACTAAGAAAGTTTCAAGTAACAAGATGGTAGATTTCAGGGTCGAAGGACCAAGGACCTCCCTTGTATCACAAGATATTTCCAATAATTGCCTTTCCATTAATCAAAAGTGGACCCAAAGGTACCCAAGTAGACAATTAAACTTTACACCTTGCATAGGTTGACTTTTTTCTGTAGTCCAAAGCAACACAGTGTGAATTTTCCAAATGAGGTCTTGCATCATATGAGTATATTGTACATTCATGTACAGTTTTATTTATTTCATTCATGATTTTTGTAACCTTCAAATAAAGCATTTCTGTTGTTGATTTATGTGACTTTCCCCAAATTTACTGACAGACTTGTTGAGACTGCCTTTATAGGATGCTGTGATCTCAAAAACCTGGGTGAGGACACGAATATTATCTCTCTTGCTGCATTCATGGAGGAGTTATAGCCAAGTCAAAATTACGGCGTCCAGAGTGGTGGCCATCTTGAATTTCAGCACGATGCAATTAGTTGATATTGTTGAGAAGGTTTTTTTTGGATTCTCTGACCCCAAAACCCGAGAAAACAATCCAAAATAATTTCCTTAGCCCCTCTGTAAGAAGAGTTATGAGCTTTATCAGTTTTTGCGATTTTGAGGCTAAAAAACGACAAATTTGAAAATTGACCTTTTTACATAACATATCATTTCCATGATTTGGCCAATAAGTACACTTAATGGGTATCATTCTATTTCTTGAGGTCTCTAGAGATGAAATAAGGCAGAAAATGTGATCATATATTGGTCTGGCTGGTCCTGGGGTTACATTTATGGAGGTGCCTAAAATTTTCACTTGACTCCAAATTTGGTGACCTTTTGACCTCTGGTGACCTAATTATTAAACATAATTGCAAATTGTCTATTCTATATGTTAGAGAGGTGCCCAAAGCAAACATTTTGATATGTCATTGATCTTTCTCTGACCATTCAGTCCGGAGTTATGTCTAATTTGGTTTCCCCTACCCCAAAATTGGCAGCAGCAAAATTCGATGATGTCATCGAAGAAAGTGGCCCAGTAGTGGTAGTGAGTTCCTATTTTTTCAATGGGAACATTAAAAAAATGAAAATATGGATCAAAAGCTACAACCTAAATGTACTTTTGTCAATTTTAAGGGGGGGGGGGTGCAAGGTGAGCCCCCTCAGCCCACGGACTATCTCTCTCTCATGTTATGTGCTGTAACCATCTTTTAAAATTAAGTGTTGAAATTGTAAATTCTAATATTTTCAAGAAAAATAGAAATGAGGTATGATAGGGTAAACGTATACTGTATTGGTAAAACAAAATTGTGACATGAAAATATACAGTCCAACAAGGGAACTGTGAGTTAGTAAATTTTAACAATTTCCGGTATAGGAATAAATCTATATATATCTTTTGAAATATTTTGATGAAAGGTTATATTGTATATCTCACCAAATGTTATTGTTATTCAACAATAAAAAGCATATGAATAAAAGATGAATTATAAAAGAGTAGTCAATTGATATTATTTATATTCATGAAATATATAACAGTTATTTTTGATGAATAGAGAGAAAAAAAAACATATTGAGTTATTCCACTTGACTCTTCTAGTTTCCCGAATAAATCCATTTTAATATTCAAAGTCTCGATTTGATTTGGTCCCGGAAAAGCCACTAACAAAACCTAAAATGGAAGAACTGTCGCTATCTCAATAGTTCCCAAAGAACTCGGAAAACTGATTCTTCTTTTATTTTTACCAGATGTTTTTGGCTGAGAAAACCTTTCAGTAGCCACAGTAAACTGTGCAATCTATTTCTTGTCAGGAAATATAATATAAAGACTGAAAGTTAGACAAATAGAGAAGATAACAGACAGACGAACAAAGAATGGATGGGGAGATAAACTTTCGGTTCACCTCGACCAACCAGTTTAAGTCCAAAAGAAAGGAAAGTTTGTACACCAAAGAAGCGTAATGGCTTTTAGGACTCAATATAGGATCATCCCTATAGCTGTTAAAACCTCACTCTTTACCACAAGAGCGAAGGGAAACACAGAACCTGAGAACTTCACTTCTCTTCTGAGAAGATAAAAGAAACAATTTAACCAATGTCTTCGTTAATCGCTTCTAAACCTCCAAAGTTTTCTTTCAGCTGAAAAAGAGTCGTGCACTTCCTGGTGCTGTACGCTTTAAAAGGAATTGTGGGGATCTTAAAGAAGTGTTCAAAAGAAACATATTACAGGGAATTTTTTGCACAGAAGTAAAAAGAAAAAAATAATAAAGGATAGGTTCCGTCTATTCGGCCATCTTCTTTAACTTTTTTCCAGTCTTATATCTTCTTAAGATACATGACTGGAAAAAAGTTAAAGTTTTGAAATCATTATATTCTATCACAATCTTATCTTGCATCATATCAACTCTTCGCTTTAAAACTTAAACTACCAATCGTCGTTTCTAACTTAATTTCTTACGGAATAGATTTCTATAGACCTTGTAATAACTGAAATGAAAGGACAACATGTTTCTCACTGACCCTTATTTTAAAGATTTTTTTTTTATAAACGAGACTGAATACATACATACATACATACATACATACATACATACATAGATCGACTATACAATAACTTATATGATAAATAAGTATACAGAAACTTAGAAAAAAGAAAAAAGTTGAATAAGATGTATATATCAATTTTTGAAAAACGTTACTAATATTAGTAATGCACATAAAAACCTATGGAATATAAAATTACGTTTTTCTTTTATACTTTATATTATTTTAGGAGTAAAAAAAAATAAGACAACAAAACTTGAGATTTTTTTTCTTATGAGCTGAGGTGAAATGTTAGATTTGATAGTAATTTACACACTGACAATTTTTATTCCTCATTACTAATGGCATAATTAATATTTAAATTATAAGTAAAACACTGATGTTCTTCATAATGCATAATTTAAAGTTTGATGTATGAAGTGTTCGTGACTTTCATATGAGATGAATGAGAGTGAACATCAGAGTTCCCAGAGTAATTAGAGTCTTTCTGAAACAAGCGAGTTGTTCAGCCAGACTAAACTCAAGCTTGGTAGTTTCTCTTAGTGCCTGCATCCTCACGATCCTTTTGAACGAGAGGTAGCCCATAGGTTCACCTGCTGAGTCATCAGAAGCCATTGCCTGGCCCTTCCTGGTCGTAGCTTGATAGAGAGAGCTGATCATATGTTTTTATGATCATGTTCTAGCGCATTGTCTTGTCCCTTGTCTCTGCCATTCATAAGCAACGTTTAAACGTTTAAACATTTGATAGGAATTATACATATTACCTCAATTACTCTAAAGCAAGATTGATTGGCGAATGCAATAATCAGCTAAATATTATAATAGGAAGCTAATAGTTGTTACGGTTATAACGATCATAAAAATACTAATAGCAATAGTTAAGGTAATAATGATTATCATAAAAAAAATAGCATGGATATCATTAATAACAATAACAATAAAATTTCAATAATAATAATAACAACAACAACAACAAGAACAACAACAACAACATGAGCTAAAAGGGGTCTCGTAACCCTGCCAAAGGTCAATGGAGTCGCCCATGGCCTAAGATCTATAGATGTCACAGAAATATTGAAAAGGTTCACAACAACTTACTGTGCCTCTCTCCTTGGGCTGCTTTCCTTGGTCTGCATGCATTCAGTAGATGCGATATGACCAGTTCCTTTAAAGGAATTGTCAAGTTAAAACCGCTGCGAATTTTACAGAAATGCCCAAAGTACCAAGAAGTCTTCCGTTGCCTAGAGGAGTCATGGGAGGTAACCGATGAAATATTCCTTGCTCTTGAGGATTTCACCTGCACCATGTATTCTGCCAAAAGTAAGACAAAGAAAGTTGACTAGCTTCGATACCAAATGCTCGAGTTAAAGTGCAGTGGGCAGTCGCTGGATTCAAAGAAGAATGTTGATCTTTCATCTCTTCAGCCACCAAGAGTGTCTAAATGGGCATATCAGGAGGTGAACTATCAGGTTGCTATATGAGAGCGTGCCCATTATCCCAAACCTAAGGTCCCTCATCCAGCTGTGGATCATGGTTGGATAATGAAGGATGGAAATCCAGATCCCTGTTGGTTCAAGGGAACTGCATTTCCTACAAGTATGGCTGATATACTTGAGATGATGGACGATGATGAGACGTCTGATAATGAAAGACTAGATGAAAACAATGAAAGTGATGGAAATTTTGATGATGACTATGAAAGTGATCATAGTGGGTCTGACTTGGACTAAGAAAGTTTCAAGTAACAAGATGGTAGATTTCAGGGTCGAAGGACCAAGGACCTCCCTTGTATCACAAGATATTTCCAATAATTGCCTTTCCATTAATCAAAAGTGGACCCAAAGATACCCAAGTAGACTATTAAACTTTACACCTTGCATAGGTTGACTTTTTTCTGTAGTCCAAAGCAACACAGTGTGAAATTTCCCAATGAGGTCTTGCATCATATGAGTATATTGTACATTCATGTACAGTTTTATTTATTTCATTCATGATTTTTGTAACCTTCAAATAAAGCATTTCTGTTGTTGATTTATGTGACTTTCCCCAAATTTACTGACAGACTTGTTGAGACTGCCTTTATAGGATGCTGTGATCTCAAGAACCTGGGTGAGGACACGAATATTATCTCTCTTGCTGCATTCATGGAGGAGTTATAGCCAAGTCAAAATTACGGCGTCCAGAGTGGTGGCCATCTTGAATTTCAGCACGATGCAATTAGTTGACATTGTTGAGAATGCTTTTTTTGGATTCTCTGACCCCAAAACCTGAGAAAACACACCAAAATAATTTCCTTAGCCTCTCTGTAAGAAGAGTTATGAGCTTTATCAGTTTTTGCGATTTTGAGGCTAAAAAACGACAAATTTGAAAATTGACCTTTTTACATAACATATCATTTCCATGATTTGGCCAATAAGTACACTTAATGGGTATCATTCTATTTCTTGAGGTCTCTAGAGATGAAATAAGGCAGAAAATGTGATCATATATTGGTCTGGCTGGTCCTGGGGTTACATTTATGGAGGTGCCTAAAATTTTCACTTGACTCCAAATTTGGTGACCTTTTGACCTCTGGTGACCTAATTATTAAACATAATTGCAAATTGTCTATTCTATATGTTAGAGAGGTGCCCAAAGCAAACATTTTGATATGTCATTGATCTTTCTCTGACCATTCAGTCCGGAGTTATGTCTAATTTGGTTTCCCCTACCCCAAAATTGGCAGCAGCAAAATTCGATGATGTCATCGAAGAAAGTGGCCCAGTAGTGGTAGTGAGTCCCTATTTTTTCAATGGGAACATTAAAAAAATGAAAATATGGATCAAAAGCTACAACCTAAATGTACTTTTGTCAATTTTAAGGGGGGGGGGGGGGGGTGCAAGGTGAGCCCCCTCAGCCCACGGACTATCTCTCTCTCATGTTATGTGCTGTAACCATCTTTTAAAATTAAGTGTTGAAATTGTAAATTCTAATATTTTCAAGAAAAATAGAAATGAGGTATGATAGGGTAAACGTATACTGTATTGGTAAAACAAAATTGTGACATGAAAATATACAGTCCAACAAGGGAACTGTGAGTTAGTAAATTTTAACAATTTCCGGTATAGGAATAAATCTATATATATCTTTTGAAATATTTTGATGAAAGGTTATATTGTATATCTCACCAAATGTTATTGTTATTCAACAATAAAAAGCATATGAATAAAAGATGAATTATAAAAGAGTAGTCAATTGATATTATTTATATTCATGAAATATATAACAGTTATTTTTGATGAATAGAGAGAAAAAAAAACATATTGAGTTATTCCACTTGACTCTTCTAGTTTCCCGAATAAATCCATTTTAATATTCAAAGTCTCGATTTGATTTGGTCCCGGAAAAGCCACTAACAAAACCTAAAATGGAAGAACTGTCGCTATCTCAATAGTTCCCAAAGAACTCGGAAAACTGATTCTTCTTTTATTTTTACCAGATGTTTTTGGCTGAGAAAACCTTTCAGTAGCCACAGTAAACTGTGCAATCTATTTCTTGTCAGGAAATATAATATAAAGACTGAAAGTTAGACAAATAGAGAAGATAACAGACAGACGAACAAAGAATGGATGGGGAGATAAACTTTCGGTTCACCTCGACCAACCAGTTTAAGTCCAAAAGAAAGGAAAGTTTGTACACCAAAGAAGCGTAATGGCTTTTAGGACTCAATATAGGATCATCCCTATAGCTGTTAAAACCTCACTCTTTACCACAAGAGCGAAGGGAAACACAGAACCTGAGAACTTCACTTCTCTTCTGAGAAGATAAAAGAAACAATTTAACCAATGTCTTCGTTAATCGCTTCTAAACCTCCAAAGTTTTCTTTCAGCTGAAAAAGAGTCGTGCACTTCCTGGTGCTGTACGCTTTAAAAGGAATTGTGGGGATCTTAAAGAAGTGTTCAAAAGAAACATATTACAGGGAATTTTTTGCACAGAAGTAAAAAGAAAAAAATAATAAAGGATAGGTTCCGTCTATTCGGCCATCTTCTTTAACTTTTTTCCAGTCTTATATCTTCTTAAGATACATGACTGGAAAAAAGTTAAAGTTTTGAAATCATTATATTCTATCACAATCTTATCTTGCATCATATCAACTCTTCGCTTTAAAACTTAAACTACCAATCGTCGTTTCTAACTTAATTTCTTACGGAATAGATTTCTATAGACCTTGTAATAACTGAAATGAAAGGACAACATGTTTCTCACTGACCCTTATTTTAAAGATTTTTTTTTTATAAACGAGACTGAATACATACATACATACATACATACATACATACATACATAGATCGACTATACAATAACTTATATGATAAATAAGTATACAGAAACTTAGAAAAAAGAAAAAAGTTGAATAAGATGTATATATCAATTTTTGAAAAACGTTACTAATATTAGTAATGCACATAAAAACCTATGGAATATAAAATTACGTTTTTCTTTTATACTTTATATTATTTTAGGAGTAAAAAAAAATAAGACAACAAAACTTGAGATTTTTTTTCTTATGAGCTGAGGTAAAATGTTAGATTTGATAGTAATTTACACACTGACAATTTTTATTCCTCATTACTAATGGCATAATTAATATTTAAATTATAAGTAAAACACTGATGTTCTTCATAATGCATAATTTAAAGTTTGATGTATGAATTGTTCGTGACTTTCATATGAGATGAATGAGAGTGAACATCAGAGTTCCCAGAGTAATTAGAGTCTTTCTGAAACAAGCGAGTTGTTCTGCCAGACTAAACTCAAGCTTGGTAGTTTCTCTTAGTGCCTGCATCCTCACGATCCTTTTGAACGAGAGGTAGCCCATAGGTTCACCTGCTGAGTCATCAGAAGCCATTGCCTGGCCCTTCCTGGTCGTAGCTTGATAGAGAGAGCTGATCATATGTTTTTATGATCATGTTCTAGCGCATTGTCTTGTCCCTTGTCTCTGCCATTCATAAGCAACGTTTAAACGTTTAAACATTTGATAGGAATTATACATATTACCTCAATTACTCTAAAGCAAGATTGATTGGCGAATGCAATAATCAGCTAAATATTATAATAGGAAGCTAATAGTTGTTACGGTTATAACGATCATAAAAATACTAATAGCAATAGTTAAGGTAATAATGATTATCATAAAAAAATAGCATGGATATCATTAATAACAATAACAATAAAATTTCAATAATAATAATAACAACAACAACAACAAGAACAACAACAACAACATGAGCTAAAAGGGGTCTCGTAACCCTGCCAAAGGTCAATGGAGTCGCCCATGGCCTAAGATCTATAGATGTCACAGAAATATTGAAAAGGTTCACAACAACTTACTGTGCCTCTCTCCTTGGGCTGCTTTCCTTGGTCTGCATGCATTCAGTAGATGCGATATGACCAGTTCCTTTAAAGGAATTGTCAAGTTAAAACCGCTGCGAATTTTACAGAAATGCCCAAAGTACCAAGAAGTCTTCCGTTGCCTAGAGGAGTCATGGGAGGTAACCGATGAAATATTCCTTGCTCTTGAGGATTTCACCTGCACCATGTATTCTGCCAAAAGTAAGACAAAGAAAGTTGACCAGCTTCGATACCAAATGCTCGAGTTAAAGTGCAGTGGGCAGTCGCTGGATTCAAAGAAGAATGTTGATCTTTCATCTCTTCAGCCACCAAGAGTGTCTAAATGGGCATATCAGGAGGTGAACTATCAGGTTGCTATATGAGAGCGTGCCCATTATCCCAAACCTAAGGTCCCTCATCCAGCTGTGGATCATGGTTGGATAATGAAGGATGGAAATCCAGATCCCTGTTGGTTCAAGGGAACTGCATTTCCTACAAGTATGGCTGATATACTTGAGATGATGGACGATGATGAGACGTCTGATAATGAAAGACTAGATGAAAACAATGAAAGTGATGGAAATTTTGATGATGACTATGAAAGTGATCATAGTGGGTCTGACTTGGACTAAGAAAGTTTCAAGTAACAAGATGGTAGATTTCAGGGTCGAAGGACCAAGGACCTCCCTTGTATCACAAGATATTTCCAATAATTGCCTTTCCATTAATCAAAAGTGGACCCAAAGATACCCAAGTAGACTTTAAACTTTACACCTTGCATAGGTTGACTTTTTTCTGTAGTCCAAAGCAACACAGTGTGAAATTTCCCAATGAGGTCTTGCATCATATGAGTATATTGTACATTCATGTACAGTTTTATTTATTTCATTCATGATTTTTGTAACCTTCAAATAAAGCATTTCTGTTGTTGATTTATGTGACTTTCCCCAAATTTACTGACAGACTTGTTGAGACTGCCTTTATAGGATGCTGTGATCTCAAGAACCTGGGTGAGGACACGAATATTATCTCTCTTGCTGCATTCATGGAGGAGTTATAGCCAAGTCAAAATTACGGCGTCCAGAGTGGTGGCCATCTTGAATTTCAGCACGATGCAATTAGTTGACATTGTTGAGAATGCTTTTTTTGGATTCTCTGACCCCAAAACCTGAGAAAACACACCAAAATAATTTCCTTAGCCTCTCTGTAAGAAGAGTTATGAGCTTTATCAGTTTTTGCGATTTTGAGGCTAAAAAACGACAAATTTGAAAATTGACCTTTTTACATAACATATCATTTCCATGATTTGGCCAATAAGTACACTTAATGGGTATCATTCTATTTCTTGAGGTCTCTAGAGATGAAATAAGGCAGAAAATGTGATCATATATTGGTCTGGCTGGTCCTGGGGTTACATTTATGGAGGTGCCTAAAATTTTCACTTGACCCCAAATTTGGTGACCTTTTGACCTCTGGTGACCTAATTGTTAAACATAATTGCAAATTGTCTATTTTATATGTTAGAGAGGTGCCCAAAGCAAACATTTTGATATGTCATTGATCTTTCTCTGACCATTCAGTCCGGAGTTATGTCTAATTTGGTTTCCCCTACCCCAAAATTGGCAGCAGCAAAATTCGATGATGTCATCGAAGAAAGTGGCCCAGTAGTGGTAGTGAGTCCCTTTTTTTCAATGGGAACATTAAAAAAATGAAAATATGGATCAAAAGCTACAACCTAAATGTACTTTTGTCAATTTTAAGGGGGGGGGGGGGGGGTGCAAGGTGAGCCCCCTCAGCCCACGGACTATCTCTCTCTCATGTTATGTGCTGTAACCATCTTTTAAAATTAAGTGTTGAAATTGTAAATTCTAATATTTTCAAGAAAAATAGAAATGAGGTATGATAGGGTAAACGTATACTGTATTGGTAAAACAAAATTGTGACATGAAAATATACAGTCCAACAAGGGAACTGTGAGTTAGTAAATTTTAACAATTTCCGGTATAGGAATAAATCTATATATATCTTTTGAAATATTTTGATGAAAGGTTATATTGTATATCTCACCAAATGTTATTGTTATTCAACAATAAAAAGCATATGAATAAAAGATGAATTATAAAAGAGTAGTCAATTGATATTATTTATATACATGAAATATATAACAGTTATTTTTGATGAATAGAGAGAAAAAAAAACATATTGAGTTATTCCACTTGACTCTTCTAGTTTCCCGAATAAATCCATTTTAATATTCAAAGTCTCGATTTGATTTGGTCCCGGAAAAGCCACTAACAAAACCTAAAATGGAAGAACTGTCGCTATCTCAATAGTTCCCAAAGAACTCGGAAAACTGATTCTTCTTTTATTTTTACCAGATGTTTTTGGCTGAGAAAACCTTTCAGTAGCCACAGTAAACTGTGCAATCTATTTCTTGTCAGGAAATATAATATAAAGACTGAAAGTTAGACAAATAGAGAAGATAACAGACAGACGAACAAAGAATGGATGGGGAGATAAACTTTCGGTTCACCTCGACCAACCAGTTTAAGTCCAAAAGAAAGGAAAGTTTGTACACCAAAGAAGCGTAATGGCTTTTAGGACTCAATATAGGATCATCCCTATAGCTGTTAAAACCTCACTCTTTACCACAAGAGCGAAGGGAAACACAGAACCTGAGAACTTCACTTCTCTTCTGAGAAGATAAAAGAAACAATTTAACCAATGTCTTCGTTAATCGCTTCTAAACCTCCAAAGTTTTCTTTCAGCTGAAAAAGAGTCGTGCACTTCCTGGTGCTGTACGCTTTAAAAGGAATTGTGGGGATCTTAAAGAAGTGTTCAAAAGAAACATATTACAGGGAATTTTTTGCACAGAAGTAAAAAGAAAAAAATAATAAAGGATAGGTTCCGTCTATTCGGCCATCTTCTTTAACTTTTTTCCAGTCTTATATCTTCTTAAGATACATGACTGGAAAAAAGTTAAAGTTTTGAAATCATTATATTCTATCACAATCTTATCTTGCATCATATCAACTCTTCGCTTTAAAACTTAAACTACCAATCGTCGTTTCTAACTTAATTTCTTACGGAATAGATTTCTATAGACCTTGTAATAACTGAAATGAAAGGACAACATGTTTCTCACTGACCCTTATTTTAAAGATTTTTTTTTTATAAACGAGACTGAATACATACATACATACATACATACATACATACATACATAGATCGACTATACAATAACTTATATGATAAATAAGTATACAGAAACTTAGAAAAAAGAAAAAAGTTGAATAAGATGTATATATCAATTTTTGAAAAACGTTACTAATATTAGTAATGCACATAAAAACCTATGGAATATAAAATTACGTTTTTCTTTTATACTTTATATTATTTTAGGAGTAAAAAAAATTAAGACAACAAAACTTGAGATTTTTTTTCTTATGAGCTGAGGTAAAATGTTAGATTTGATAGTAATTTACACACTGACAATTTTTATTCCTCATTACTAATGGCATAATTAATATTTAAATTATAAGTAAAACACTGATGTTCTTCATAATGCATAATTTAAAGTTTGATGTATGAATTGTTCGTGACTTTCATATGAGATGAATGAGAGTGAACATCAGAGTTCCCAGAGTAATTAGAGTCTTTCTGAAACAAGCGAGTTGTTCTGCCAGACTAAACTCAAGCTTGGTAGTTTCTCTTAGTGCCTGCATCCTCACGATCCTTTTGAACGAGAGGTAGCCCATAGGTTCACCTGCTGAGTCATCAGAAGCCATTGCCTGGCCCTTCCTGGTCGTAGCTTGATAGAGAGAGCTGATCATATGTTTTTATGATCATGTTCTAGCGCATTGTCTTGTCCCTTGTCTCTGCCATTCATAAGCAACGTTTAAACGTTTAAACATTTGATAGGAATTATACATATTACCTCAATTACTCTAAAGCAAGATTGATTGGCGAATGCAATAATCAGCTAAATATTATAATAAGAAGCTAATAGTTGTTACGGTTATAACGATCATAAAAATACTAATAGCAATAGTTAAGGTAATAATGATTATCATAAAAAAATAGCATGGATATCATTAATAACAATAACAATAAAATTTCAATAATAATAATAACAACAACAACAACAAGAACAACAACAACAACATGAGCTAAAAGGGGTCTCGTAACCCTGCCAAAGGTCAATGGAGTCGCCCATGGCCTAAGATCTATAGATGTCACAGAAATATTGAAAAGGTTCACAACAACTTACTGTGCCTCTCTCCTTGGGCTGCTTTCCTTGGTCTGCATGCATTCAGTAGATGCGATATGACCAGTTCCTTTAAAGGAATTGTCAAGTTAAAACCGCTGCGAATTTTACAGAAATGCCCAAAGTACCAAGAAGTCTTCCGTTGCCTAGAGGAGTCATGGGAGGTAACCGATGAAATATTCCTTGCTCTTGAGGATTTCACCTGCACCATGTATTCTGCCAAAAGTAAGACAAAGAAAGTTGACCAGCTTCGATACCAAATGCTCGAGTTAAAGTGCAGTGGGCAGTCGCTGGATTCAAAGAAGAATGTTGATCTTTCATCTCTTCAGCCACCAAGAGTGTCTAAATGGGCATATCAGGAGGTGAACTATCAGGTTGCTATATGAAAGCGTGCCCATTATCCCAAACCTAAGGTCCCTCATCCAGCTGTGGATCATGGTTGGATAATGAAGGATGGAAATCCAGATCCCTGTTGGTTCAAGGGAACTGCACTTCCTACAAGTATGGCTGATATACTTGAGATGATGGACGATGATGAGACGTCTGATAATGAAAGACTAGATGAAAACAATGAAAGTGATGGAAATTTTGATGATGACTATGAAAGTGATCATAGTGGGTCTGACTTGGACTAAGAAAGTTTCAAGTAACAAGATGGTAGATTTCAGGGTCGAAGGACCAAGGACCTCCCTTGTATCACAAGATATTTCCAATAATTGCCTTTCCATTAATCAAAAGTGGACCCAAAGATACCCAAGTAGACTTTAAACTTTACACCTTGCATAGGTTGACTTTTTTCTGTAGTCCAAAGCAACACAGTGTGAAATTTCCCAATGAGGTCTTGCATCATATGAGTATATTGTACATTCATGTACAGTTTTATTTATTTCATTCATGATTTTTGTAACCTTCAAATAAAGCATTTCTGTTGTTGATTTATGTGACTTTCCCCAAATTTACTGACAGACTTGTTGAGACTGCCTTTATAGGATGCTGTGATCTCAAGAACCTGGGTGAGGACACGAATATTATCCCTCTTGCTGCATTCATGGAGGAGTTATAGCCAAGTCAAAATTACGGCGTCCAGAGTGGTGGCCATCTTGAATTTCAGCACGATGCAATTAGTTGACATTGTTGAGAATGCTTTTTTTGGATTCTCTGACCCCAAAACCTGAGAAAACACACCAAAATAATTTCCTTAGCCTCTCTGTAAGAAGAGTTATGAGCTTTATCAGTTTTTGCGATTTTGAGGCTAAAAAACGACAAATTTGAAAATTGACCTTTTTACATAACATATCATTTCCATGATTTGGCCAATAAGTACACTTAATGGGTATCATTCTATTTCTTGAGGTCTCTAGAGATGAAATAAGGCAGAAAATGTGATCATATATTGGTCTGGCTGGTCCTGGGGTTACATTTATGGAGGTGCCTAAAATTTTCACTTGACCCCAAATTTGGTGACCTTTTGACCTCTGGTGACCTAATTGTTAAACATAATTGCAAATTGTCTATTTTATATGTTAGAGAGGTGCCCAAAGCAAACATTTTGATATGTCATTGATCTTTCTCTGACCATTCAGTCCGGAGTTATGTCTAATTTGGTTTCCCCTACCCCAAAATTGGCAGCAGCAAAATTCGATGATGTCATCGAAGAAAGTGGCCCAGTAGTGGTAGTGAGTCCCTGTTTTTTCAATGGGAACCTTAAAAAAATGAAAATATGGATCAAAAGCTACAACCTAAATGTACTTTTGTCAATTTTAAGGTGGGGGGGGCAAGGTGAGCCCCCTCAGCCCACGGACTATCTCTCTCTCATGTTATGTGCTGTAACCATCTTTTAAAATTAAGTGTTGAAATTGTAAATTCTAATATTTTCAAGAAAAATAGAAATGAGGTATGATAGGGTAAACGTATACTGTATTGGTAAAACAAAATTGTGACATGAAAATATACAGTCCAACAAGGGAACTGTGAGTTAGTAAATTTTAACAATTTCCGGTATAGGAATAAATCTATATATATCTTTTGAAATATTTTGATGAAAGGTTATATTGTATATCTCACCAAATGTTATTGTTATTCAACAATAAAAAGCATATGAATAAAAGATGAATTATAAAAGAGTAGTCAATTGATATTATTTATATACATGAAATATATAACAGTTATTTTTGATGAATAGAGAGAAAAAAAAACATATTGAGTTATTCCACTTGACTCTTCTAGTTTCCCGAATAAATCCATTTTAATATTCAAAGTCTCGATTTGATTTGGTCCCGGAAAAGCCACTAACAAAACCTAAAATGGAAGAACTGTCGCTATCTCAATAGTTCCCAAAGAACTCGGAAAACTGATTCTTCTTTTATTTTTACCAGATGTTTTTTGGCTGAGAAAACCTTTCAGTAGCCACAGTAAACTGTGCAATCTATTTCTTGTCAGGAAATATAATATAAAGACTGAAAGTTAGACAAATAGAGAAGATAACAGACAGACGAACAAAGAATGGATGGGGAGATAAACTTTCGGTTCACCTCGACCAACCAGTTTAAGTCCAAAAGAAAGGAAAGTTTGTACACCAAAGAAGCGTAATGGCTTTTAGGACTCAATATAGGATCATCCCTATAGCTGTTAAAACCTCACTCTTTACCACAAGAGCGAAGGGAAACACAGAACCTGAGAACTTCACTTCTCTTCTGAGAAGATAAAAGAAACAATTTAACCAATGTCTTCGTTAATCGCTTCTAAACCTCCAAAGTTTTCTTTCAGCTGAAAAAGAGTCGTGCACTTCCTGGTGCTGTACGCTTTAAAAGGAATTGTGGGGATCTTAAAGAAGTGTTCAAAAGAAACATATTACAGGGAATTTTTTGCACAGAAGTAAAAAGAAAAAAATAATAAAGGATAGGTTCCGTCTATTCGGCCATCTTCTTTAACTTTTTTCCAGTCTTATATCTTCTTAAGATACATGACTGGAAAAAAGTTAAAGTTTTGAAATCATTATATTCTATCACAATCTTATCTTGCATCATATCAACTCTTCGCTTTAAAACTTAAACTACCAATCGTCGTTTCTAACTTAATTTCTTACGGAATAGATTTCTATAGACCTTGTAATAACTGAAATGAAAGGACAACATGTTTCTCACTGACCCTTATTTTAAAGATTTTTTTTTTATAAACGAGACTGAATACATACATACATACATACATACATACATACATACATACATACATACATAGATCGACTATACAATAACTTATATGATAAATAAGTATACAGAAACTTAGAAAAAAGAAAAAAGTTGAATAAGATGTATATATCAATTTTTGAAAAACGTTACTAATATTAGTAATGCACATAAAAACCTATGGAATATAAAATTAATACGTTTTTCTTTTATACTTTATATTATTTTAGGAGTAAAAAAAATTAAGACAACAAAACTTGAGATTTTTTTTCTTATGAGCTGAGGTAAAATGTTAGATTTGATAGTAATTTACACACTGACAATTTTTATTCCTCATTACTAATGGCATAATTAATATTTAAATTATAAGTAAAACACTGATGTTCTTCATAATGCATAATTTAAAGTTTGATGTATGAATTGTTCGTGACTTTCATATGAGATGAATGAGAGTGAACATCAGAGTTCCCAGAGTAATTAGAGTCTTTCTGAAACAAGCGAGTTGTTCTGCCAGACTAAACTCAAGCTTGGTAGTTTCTCTTAGTGCCTGCATCCTCACGATCCTTTTGAACGAGAGGTAGCCCATAGGTTCACCTGCTGAGTCATCAGAAGCCATTGCCTGGCCCTTCCTGGTCGTAGCTTGATAGAGAGAGCTGATCATATGTTTTTATGATCATGTTCTAGCGCATTGTCTTGTCCCTTGTCTCTGCCATTCATAAGCAACGTTTAAACGTTTAAACATTTGATAGGAATTATACATATTACCTCAATTACTCTAAAGCAAGATTGATTGGCGAATGCAATAATCAGCTAAATATTATAATAAGAAGCTAATAGTTGTTACGGTTATAACGATCATAAAAATACTAATAGCAATAGTTAAGGTAATAATGATTATCATAAAAAATAGCATGGATATCATTAATAACAATAACAATAAAATTTCAATAATAATAATAACAACAACAACAACAACAACAACAACAACAACATGAGCTAAAAGGGGTCTCGTAACCCTGCCTAAGGTCAATGGAGTCGCCCATGGCCTAAGATCTATAGATGTCACAGAAATATTGAAAAGGTTCACAACAACTTACTGTGCCTCTCTCCTTGGGCTGCTTTCCTTGGTCTACATGCATTCAGTAGATGCGATATGACCAGTTCCTTTAAAGGAATTGTCAAGTTAAAACCGCTGCGAATTTTACAGAAATGCCCAAAGTACCAAGAAGTCTTCCGTTGCCTAGAGGAGTCATGGGAGGTAACCGATGAAATATTCCTTGCTCTTGAGGATTTCACCTGCACCATGTATTCTGCCAAAAGTAAGACAAAGAAAGTTGACCAGCTTCGATACCAAATGCTCGAGTTAAAGTGCAGTGGGCAGTCGCTGGATTCAAAGAAGAATGTTGATCTTTCATCTCTTCAGCCACCAAGAGTGTCTAAATGGGCATATCAGGAGGTGAACTATCAGGTTGCTATATGAAAGCGTGCCCATTATCCCAAACCTAAGGTCCCTCATCCAGCTCTGGATCATGGTTGGATAATGAAGGATGGAAATCCAGATCCCTGTTGGTTCAAGGGAACTGCACTTCCTACAAGTATGGCTGATATACTTGAGACGATGGACGATGATGAGACGTCTGATAATGAAAGACTAGATGAAAACAATGAAAGTGATGGAAATTTTGATGATGACTATGAAAGTGATCATAGTGGGTCTGACTTGGACTAAGAAAGTTTCAAGTAACAAGATGGTAGATTTCAGGGTCGAAGGACCAAGGACCTCCCTTGTATCACAAGATATTTCCAATAATTGCCTTTCCATTAATCAAAAGTGGACCCAAAGATACCCAAGTAGACTATTAAACTTTACACCTTGCATAGGTTGACTTTTTTCTGTAGTCCAAAGCAACACAGTGTGAAATTTTCCCAATGAGGTCTTGCATCATATGAGTATATTGTACATTCATGTACAGTTTTATTTATTTCATTCATGATTTTTGTAACCTTCAAATAAAGCATTTCTGTTGTTGATTTATGTGACTTTCCCCAAATTTACTGACAGACTTGTTGAGACTGCCTTTATAGGATGCTGTGATCTCAAGAACCTGGGTGAGGACACGAATATTATCCTCTTGCTGCATTCATGGAGGAGTTATAGCCAAGTCAAAATTACGGCGTCCAGAGTGGTGGCCATCTTGAATTTCAGCACGATGCAATTAGTTGACATTGTTGAGAATGCTTTTTTTGGATTCTCTGACCCCAAAACCTGAGAAAACACACCAAAATAATTTCCTTAGCCTCTCTGTAAGAAGAGTTATGAGCTTTATCAGTTTTTGCGATTTTGAGGCTAAAAAACGACAAATTTGAAAATTGACCTTTTACATAACATATCATTTCCATGATTTGGCCAATAAGTACACTTAATGGGTATCATTCTATTTCTTGAGGTCTCTAGAGATGAAATAAGGCAGAAAATGTGATCATATATTGGTCTGGCTGGTCCTGGGGTTACATTTATGGAGGTGCCTAAAATTTTCACTTGACCCCAAATTTGGTGATCTTTTGACCTCTGGTGACCTAATTGTTAAACATAATTGCAAATTGTCTATTTTATATGTTAGAGAGGCCCAAAGCAAACATTTTGATATGTCATTGATCTTTCTCTGACCATTCAGTCCGGAGTTATGTCTAATTTGGTTTCCCCTACCCCAAAATTGGCAGCAGCAAAATTCGATGATGTCATCGAAGAAAGTGGCCCAGTAGTGGTAGTGAGTCCCTATTTTTTCAATGGGAACCTTAAAAAAATGAAAATATGGATCAAAAGCTACAACCTAAATGTACTTTTGTCAATTTTAAGGTGGGGGGGGGGGTTCAAGGTGAGCCCCCTCAGCCCACGGACTATCTCTCTCTCATGTTATATGCTGTAACCATCTTTTAAAATTAAGTGTTGAAATTGTAAATTCTAATATTTTCAAGAAAAATAGAAATGAGGTATGATAGGGTAAACGTATACTGTATTGGTAAAACAAAATTGTGACATGAAAATATACAGTCCAACAAGGGAACTGTGAGTTAGTAAATTTTAACAATTTCCGGTATAGGAATAAATCTATATATATCTTTTGAAATATTTTGATGAAAGGTTATATTGTATATCTCACCAAATGTTATTGTTATTCAACAATAAAAAGCATATGAATAAAAGATGAATTATAAAAGAGTAGTCAATTGATATTATTTATATACATGAAATATATAACAGTTATTTTTGATGAATAGAGAGAAAAAAAAAACATATTGAGTTATTCCACTTGACTCTTCTAGTTTCCCGAATAAATCCATTTTAATATTCAAAGTCTCGATTTGATTTGGTCCCGGAAAAGCCACTAACAAAACCTAAAATGGAAGAACTGTCGCTATCTCAATAGTTCCCAAAGAACTCGGAAAACTGATTCTTCTTTTATTTTTACCAGATGTTTTTGGCTGAGAAAACCTTTCAGTAGCCACAGTAAACTGTGCAATCTATTTCTTGTCAGGAAATATAATATAAAGACTGAAAGTTAGACAAATAGAGAAGATAACAGACAGACGAACAAAGAATGGATGGGGAGATAAACTTTCGGTTCACCTCGACCAACCAGTTTAAGTCCAAAAGAAAGGAAAGTTTGTACACCAAAGAAGCGTAATGGCTTTTAGGACTCAATATAGGATCATCCCTATAGCTGTTAAAACCTCACTCTTTACCACAAGAGCGAAGGGAAACACAGAACCTGAGAACTTCACTTCTCTTCTGAGAAGATAAAAGAAACAATTTAACCAATGTCTTCGTTAATCGCTTCTAAACCTCCAAAGTTTTCTTTCAGCTGAAAAAGAGTCGTGCACTTCCTGGTGCTGTACGCTTTAAAAGGAATTGTGGGGATCTTAAAGAAGTGTTCAAAAGAAACATATTACAGGGAATTTTTTGCACAGAAGTAAAAAGAAAAAAATAATAAAGGATAGGTTCCGTCTATTCGGCCATCTTCTTTAACTTTTTTCCAGTCTTATATCTTCTTAATATACATGACTGGAAAAAAGTTAAAGTTTTGAAATCATTATATTCTATCACAATCTTATCTTGCATCATATCAACTCTTCGCTTTAAAACTTAAACTACCAATCGTCGTTTCTAACTTAATTTCTTACGGAATAGATTTCTATAGACCTTGTAATAACTGAAATGAAAGGACAACATGTTTCTCACTGACCCTTATTTTAAAGATTTTTTTTTATAAACAAGACTGAATACATACATACATACATACATACATACATACATAGATCGACTATACAATAACTTATATGATAAATAAGTATACAGAAACTTAGAAAAAAGAAAAAAGTTGAATAAGATGTATATATCAATTTTTGAAAAACGTTACTAATATTAGTAATGCACATAAAAACCTATGGAATATAAAATTACGTTTTTCTTTTATACTTTATATTATTTTAGGAGTAAAAAAAATTAAGACAACAAAACTTGAGATTTTTTTTCTTATGGGCTGAGGTAAAATGTTAGATTTGATAGTAATTTACACACTGACAATTTTTATTCCTCATTACTAATGGCATAATTAATATTTAAATTATAAGTAAAACACTGATGTTCTTCATAATGCATAATTTAAAGTTTGATGTATGAATTGTTCGTGACTTTCATATGAGATGAATGAGAGTGAACATCAGAGTTCCCAGAGTAATTAGAGTCTTTCTGAAACAAGCGAGTTGTTCTGCCAGACTAAACTCAAGCTTGGTAGTTTCTCTTAGTGCCTGCATCCTCACGATCCTTTTGAACGAGAGGTAGCCCATAGGTTCACCTGCTGAGTCATCAGAAGCCATTGCCTGGCCCTTCCTGGTCGTAGCTTGATAGAGAGAGCTGATCATATGTTTTTATGATCATGTTCTAACGCATTGTCTTGTCCCTTGTCTCTGCCATTCATAAGCAACGTTTAAACGTTTAAACATTTGATAGGAATTATACATATTACCTCAATTACTCTAAAGCAAGATTGATTGGCGAATGCAATAATCAGCTAAATATTATAATAAGAAGCTAATAGTTGTTACGGTTATAACGATCATAAAAATACTAATAGCAATAGTTAAGGTAATAATGATTATCATAAAAAAAATAGCATGGATATCATTAATAACAATAACAATAAAATTTCAATAATAATAATAACAACAACAACAACAAGAACAACAACAACCCCTGCCAAAGGTCAATGGAGTCGCCCATGGCCTAAGATCTATCTGTAGTGGAAGTTCCGAAATTCAAATCCAGATCCGGATCATCTGTAAAAATTAATGTGGTCGTCCATGACCTAAGTTCTATCTGTATTGAAAATTTCGTCAAAATCTGTTTAATAGTTTTGACGATATCCTTTCCACAGACAAACAGATAGACAGATTGACAGACAGACCAAAAGTGCAAAACCGGATCTGGAGTCATTCATGGCATATGATCTATCTGTGGTGGAAATTGCGTCCAAGTCCGTCAAGTATTTTTGACGTAATCCTTTCCACAGACAGAGAAATAAATAAATAAACCGACTGGATTTTATAACACCCTTGGCGGAGGTAATAATAATAATAATAATAATAATAATAATAATAATAATAATAATAATAATAATAATAATAATAATAATAATAGTCAAACCTCTCCATTGGAGTCCCTGTAGAATATATGAAATACAAAGCAGTAAATGTTACGAAAATAACCAGACTAAACTACTCAGGAACTAGAGTATAAGAGCAGACAGAGCGATACAAGCACATCAACCAGACGATTCTCTGGTCGACAAAACCCAAAAAGGTATCCGTCATAGATGTTGCATTGCCATGGACTTCATGAGTGGAGGATAGGGGAGATAAAAAATAGAAAAGTACCAAGACCTAAGAATTGAATTGAGAAGGCTATGAAAAATTAAAATAGAAGTGGTACCAATAATCATAAGAGCACTATGGACCTTACCTAAGTCATTAAAAAGGGAATGTGAGAAGGTAGGTTTTGATAAAGCCCCAGAACCTGTGCAAAAGGGCGTGCAACA
>NC_090741.1:14463683-14476183 GCF_036898095.1 Palaemon carinicauda
AATTCTTCCTGCCCCCTACAGGGAAAAGTCTAGGTAGACTTTAGGAAAAATCCAGAGGATTGTGATTTCAAGGAACAATCTAGCAAACAGTGTGTATATTAGTGTCATTATATACGTAAAGCATAGTTTGTACTTAGATGGTATAGTCCTCTATAGGTTACTGAATCCTCTCAAGTCTAGATATAATGAGACAGACAGGTTTGTATACATGTAGGAAACCTTAAGTCAGTAAGATAAACAGTTAGTACAATCATTTCTTAACTGTTTGCTTGGAATGGTAAAAACCATTGTTCCCCAATATTTCGTTAAATATTATGAGAATCAAGGTTGCTCTGATCTATACATAATTTTGAATATTTGAGGCGAAAGAGACGCAAAGATTCCTTCTATTGTTTATTAAAAAAAAATAGAAATCATGGTTGTAATCAATTACATCTTACGCTGAACAATTCTGCGTAAAAGTATAAACAGTAATAACAGAAAATAAATAAGTTTCTCCTGAAAAGGAAACATTAGCCACTCAAAGGGAAATATAATATTTCACTATGTATGCTGTTATTACTAGGAACACTGTGCATATAAGAATGCCTGGCACTTGTGTCAGCTTATTATGCTTGATGTCACCTGCATATTGTAGATAGAACAGTCAATAGTGTCTTCCTAAACACAATACTCAACATAATATACCTTAAAAGTCTATCATGTACACCCTTCACTAAATGTCCCAATTAGTGCACTGTTCTTCGCAGTAATCAAGCTGCAGGTTTTATAACACTGCCTGCCGCTACCACATGAAATTTTATTTCTTGTAATTGCTTTGCGTAGTGCTTGAAGAACACTCTGGAAGACTTCCAACCAGTGTAAGCACGCAGGCTTTCAAACGACATTGTCTGAAAGAAATTCAGAGACGAGGCAACTTTTCTCGGATCATGACCTGTGGGTGTACTGTCTGGATCCGCTCTGCTTATAAAATAGGTGATTTTCGCCCTTATCTGTTTCAAGGATAACGTTAAACCAGAAGTCTCTCTCCTAAAAAGCTGACCTCCATTAAAGTCTGAAGTTCTACGAAGATAGACCTTTATGCATTCCACTGGGCAAAGGGATGCTTCTTCCTTCAGAGGGCAGATTCTCCAGGGACCCCATCTCTTAGTGGGCAGCTCATTCTTGACGAGAAACGACGGGTCCGGAAAGGGGTTCAGTTCACCGCTGTCTGTGAACTGAATGTGGCCATCATCCCTCAAGAGGGCCACTATTTCGCTAACTCTGGCTCCTGAGGCTAGTGCAAATAAGAATATCACCTTTTGAGTCAAGTCTTTCAGCGAGCAATCTTCATTGTTCATTTAGCGCAGGCTTAAGGAATGAAGATTTCATTAGAGAAATCTACCTGGAAGGCGTATAGCATTGGTCTGGCTAGGGCGGATTTACATGTAGTAATCGTATTAGCTGCTAAACCTTGTTCATGCAGATGGATGAAGAAGGACAAGCAGAAATCCGTAGAAATCTCCTCAGGATTCTTCGCCTTGACAAAAGCCACCCATTTCTTCCAGGAAGACTCATGTTGTCTTTTTGTTGACTTTGACTTGTATTCCTCTAAGAAGTTAATACTGTCTCTATAAATCGCAAACCGTTTCTTGACCGCTAGGGCGAGAAAATCATGAGAGGAAGGTTCTGGGTTTTTTCTGATGAAGCGGAGACAGTCAATTTCTGCACTTGCTGAGTCAGAACTGGTTCCGGCAACGGGATCAGCTTCAGGCGTAGTTCCGTTATCAGAGGGAACCAAACGCTGTTGGGCCACTTGCGGGCCACTATTGCTGCTGTCCCCCGAAAGGATCTCAGTTTGTCGAGGACTTTCAACAGAAGGTTGGTTGGAGGGAACAGGTAGACCTTGGACCATCCGTTCCAATTTATGGACATTGCATCTATCGCTTCAGCTAGAGGATCCTCGTACGGGGCTACATACCGGGTAGCTTCTTGTTGTCGCTCGTTGCGAAGAGGTCTATCTGCAGTCCTGGGACTTTGCGTAATATGAAAGAGAATGATCTTTCATCTAAAGACCATTCGGACTGTATCGGGTTGACCCTGGATAGAGCGTCCGCCGTCACATTGCGGAACCCTTGAAGGTGGACTGCTGACAAGTGCCATATCTTCTTCTTGGCTAGACGAAGGATGGCCAATATCACTTGATTTATGTGAGGCGATCTCGAGCCTTGTTGATTTAGGCATCTCATTACTACTTCGCTGTCTAGAACCAAACGGATCTGGATTGAGCAGTGAAGTTTCAGCTTTTTCAGAGATAGAAAAACTGCCATGGCTTCCAGAAAATTGATGTGGAAGGACTTGAAGAGGGGAGGCCAGGTCCCTTGGACTTTCCGATGATGATAATGACCTCCCCACCCCTCCTTCGAGGCATCCGTATGAACGGTGATTGCTGGAGGAGGTGGTTTCAAGGGTACCTTGTTTCTTAGGTTCTTAGCCTCCGACCATGGCTTGAGTAGTGATCGCAGACGATTTGGTATCGGTCTTTGTAGATCTCTTCGAGCGTTTGATGCGTATTTTCTCCAAACTCCTGATGCATCTTTTAATTGTGCTCTCAATACTGGATCTGTCACTGAGGCAAACTAGAGGGACCCCAACACTCTCTCCTGTGGCCTTCTTGATATCCTGTCGATTGAAGAAGTGTTTGACAGATCCTGCTATCTCTTTCCTCTTCTTTGATGGAATGGAAAGGCAGTGTGACTGTAGGTCCCAGTGGACACCCAGCCACTGGAACTTTTGAGCTGGAGAAAGCCGAGACTTTTTTAAGTTGATCTTGAATCCTAAGAGTTCCAGGAACTAGATCACTTCCTTGGAGGCTTGCATGCATTCTTCCTTGGATGCTGCCCACACCAGCCAATCGTCCAGGTAGGCTACCATCTGGATTCCTTTCAGGCGTAGTTGATGAATGACTGCATTCGCAAGCTTTGTCAATACCCTTGGGGCTATGTTTAGGCCGAAGGGCATGGCTCTGAAAACGTACTTTCTTTTCTGTAGTTTGAACCTTAGGTAGGGGGAAACTTGACGGATGATTGGAACATACCAGTATGCATCCGTCATGTCTATAGAGACTGTGAATGCCCGCTTGGGCAAAAGGGTCCTTATGTGCTGAAACGTCAACATTCTGAACTTGTGGTTCACTATGAACTTGTTGAGTGGTGATAAGTCCAGAATGACTCTGAGCTTTTCCGAATCCTTCTTCGGAACACAAAATAGCCTTCCTTGAAATCTGATGGACTTTGCCTTCCGTATAACTCTTTTGTTCAAGAGTTCCTGAACATATTCTTCTAGTACGGGGGTTGAGTGTTAGAAGAATTGAGGGAAGTTTGGTGGAGTTGAACCCCAACTCAACCCTAGTCCTTTCTTGATTAGGCTGTGGGCCCAGGGATCGAAGGTCCAACGATCCCGGAAGTGGAGGAGTCTCCCTCCTACCAGCAGCATCTCACTTGGAGTGCTGGTTGGAGGACTTGCCTCCTTGGCCACGTCCACCTTTGTTGCCCCTACCTCTGAAGGGGCCTCTAGAAGATCCTCGAAAGGAACCTCGAGACTTCGGCTTAAAGGTAGTTGATTGCCTTTCAAATACTGGGGGGAACATGGGCGACTGTGTCGCCAGCGTTTGGGGCACCAGTTGAAAGGTGGTGGTTGGTTGTGCCACTGTCTGGGGCATTGTGGCCCTGGGAAGCTGTTGCTGTTGCTTTGCCTGAGAGGGCACTCTTGGTCGTTTTGAGGACAAGCCCCATTTGGAGAGGAGATTCCTATTCTCCGAAGCGGCTTTATCTACGACCTCTTTGACCACTTCACTTGGGAATAGGTCTTTTCCCCAGATATTGGAAGCTATCAGCTTTCTTGGTTCGGGCTTCACTGTAGCATAAGCGAACACACACTCCCTACAACCCGTTCTGGCTTTAATAAAATTGTACAAATCCTTGGTGACTGTTGCCAAATGAGATTTAGCAAAGACCATGTACATATCTGGGGTGTCAGGGATGCTTGCCATAGTCTCTAAGCCAGTCGGCAGAGACATGGAAGCAGCGAGACGTTCCTTAGTCTCCTGTTCCCTGCGCAGGAGAAACTCTGACAGCTTTGGGAGATCTTCGTTGAACTGCCGTCCAGCGATATCTGCCTCTAGCTTCCCAACTGTGAAGGTGTTATGGACATCCTTCCAATCCTTATCATTTGAAGGGAAGGCAGGGGAAAATTGTCTACACTCTTCAAGTGTATGGCAAGGTTTCCCTGCCTCAACTGCCTTTAAGGCTGCCTTAAACCCTTTGTCCATAAAGGGGAAGGCACGTTTGGGGTGAGCAATAAAGGATGGGTGCTTTTTGCTGAGAGCCGTTACCTTGGAACTAGTAAAGGCCCTCTCTTTCAAGGTGGTTGTATGTAAGGCCTGTGCCTTAGATAGTTCAAGGACAATCGTCTTCTTCGGCTCTGTTTCCTCCTTGGATGCTGGTTCCGTCCTCGACGGACATAGCAATCCGGATAGGCCCCTTTACAAGGCCAAAATCCGGTTTCCTGTACTGGAACTGTTCCCAGTTTCTCTGAGAGGAAGATCTTCCCCCCCGACATAGACATATGCTCTGCGTACCTTCATGGGTTAACGTCAGAGAAGGCGGGGAGATCCTTGACGTTTAACTTCTTCAGGGCTAAACGTGACGCAACTAGCTGATGAATCTCTGTCTGGAAAGATGCTTCTTTCGCACACGATTTTTTCTGAATGTCCTGCACCATGGACAGTAGCGAGTGTAGCATACTTGTAACGGAATCCAACCGGGGTGCGGTGGAAGAAGTCGAAGGCGTCGGTTCAGTCACCGCTGCAGACGATACCGAAATCGTTTCAGTTTTCTCAGCTTCAGTCTCAGGAGGTATCTTATCCTCCTGCTCCAGTTCATCCTCTAGGAGATTGTTCTCAGTCTCCTCCGAGACAACAGACATGTTGTCCTCTAATTGGATGCTATGTAAGGCATCCGAAATGTCAGGTTCTACCGGAATCTGAACTAAGGGGATCTCAGGTTGAGCCTGGGTAACAATTGCATCCGCAGATGCATTAGGGAAGAGACAATCCCTCATCCTCTCATTAGGAAGGTATGGGCCAGAGATGTTCTTCTGAAAACCCCTGACCCATTTTCACAGCGTGTCCCTTGCTGCATCCCTAGACTCAGTAGACTTTTGATCATTAAAAGCCTCTTTAATCAGTTTGTCACAAACGGTACATACCTGTGGGTCCCAGTGCTTGAGAGCCCCTTTGGTGACTGCGCAGCGAGCATGGGCCCTGCACATGCCATGTCCGTAGAAGCTCTTACTACGAACCCTGCAAAAGTTGTTCGCGCACACGGGATGCTCCTCTTGTAAAGAAAGAAAAGCTATAAGTATTTGGTGAAATTCTCAGATTTCAGCATACATATTTTAATTAACATTTAATTAATATATAATTAATATTACCTTGGATAGAGTAAGCTAGAAAGTAGGAAAGACACCTACATGTGTTTCCTGTCCAGCCCATTGCTATGACCTCCTCCAATATTGAACTATAGATTCATAATGAATTCAAGGGGAAGATAATATCCTTGGATATAAGGTGTCTTCTTAACACATTCTTCAATGTTCAACATAGGGAATTAAATTAATGGGTAATAACCATTATTTGGTAGGGAAAATCACTCCCTAAAAGTGATGATCTCACAATTGGCTGCCCATGAACCACCTTTAGGTTGGAAAACTTTTGGACTACAGCAATGACTGGCGGCGGCATGTCGCCAGTATTGCCGGGCTTGCCGGCATCTGCCGGGCCCACCGGCATATGCCGGGCCCGCCGGAATATGCCGGGCCCGCCGGCACATGCCCAGCCTGACGACATATGCCGGACTTGCCGGTATATGCCGAGCCTGCCGGCATATGCCGGCCTAGAGGACATATGCCAGGCCTATTCTGGGCTATTTGAAACAGATACTGTCTTCAAAGTAGTGGGCAGCAGGTCGGCAGTTGCCGCTCTGTCCGGCGGCAGCCGAAGGATCCCTCTATCAAGTAGGACCCGGTGGAAACCGGCGGCAAATATATGAATTTTGGGTGGCCGGCTGCCGGACGACAACTCAGTTGCCGGGAGCCGGTCATAGTATGTTTATTGTCGTTGGGTTGTCGATCAGCGATACCCGCGGCAAGTGGCGGCACAGTAACTGCCGGCCGACAAACACCCAACATGGCCGACGACAGCTACTAGTTGCCGGCGGCCTGCCCAGAATATGGAAAGGCAGAGAGAAAGAGAGGATGGGGGACGGCAAAGGCTCATCCTTGCCAGCCTACATCCCGAAAGAGGGTGCAAGTGGAAGGGGGAATTATATTCGGGCTTCCACTCAACCATATCCCATTCATATGGGGAATGGAAGGCAGTCCAAGGGAGGACCGGAGAGCACACTCTAAGATATGAGAGTACCTGCCGGCAGCCAGCCCAGCCGGCAGCAGACAGGGAACCTCAGACCAATTCTATAGATTACCCGTAGGGTCAAATGTAGAACAACGGCCAGAAAGGTGATGGTTCATCCAAAACAAAAGAGACAGTGGGGAAGGGGTAAAAGTCCTATAAGTAAGGTAAAACCCTAGAGCATTACCTAACTTGAAGGATTCTGATCTCATAAAGTAACCTCAAGTAGGAGAAATCATTTCCCCAGGTTAGGTTAGTTAAGTCACAATCTCACTAGAGAACAGAATCTCGTACCAGAGATCTTAAGTAAGGAAGAAATAATTTCTTCATACTAAGATCTACTAGTACATGAATGTCTGCCAGACCGAGGAAGGAGGGAATTGATATACAAGAACCTCCAGTATGGCCTAGGGAGGACTAGCCTCCTGAACGGCAACCTAACCTGACTTGGGAAGCCATTTCACCAAGACAGTAGGATGCCTAACACAGACTTTACTCTGATTTTCCGTTCTCAGTTCAAAACCGTGTCAGTGGTTAAGAGAAAGAGACGAAACACCCCAGTAAATTATGCCAGAACACAGTTTGCAGCAAAGTTAACTGAGGGTAGCCTAAGCTGATCAGAGGGAAGGGGAATTGCTCTTAGATCTTGTTAGAGATAGTATCGACTTAAAAGGTATAGGAGGTGTCAGTCTCCCCTTAAAAGACAGTACAAGAGCAATAAGGGACATGTAAGAAAGTATACTAAAGCCCCTAGGCTATTAAGTCTAGTAGCATAGAGAATCGTTCACCGAAACTCTCTTGTATACTATCTTGTAAGAGGAAAATGTTATGCAGTAATATCTTAATTGTATAAAATATTGCCTGAGCTTAAATAAAACTTAACCAGGAAGGTTATATCATGCATGAAGTGTGTAGGTGCCTAGGCTAGGAAGCCTAGCACTCGTGAGGCTCGATCATAAATAGCCAAATCCACGACAACAATGACATATTATAAAATTCCCTAGCTAAATATCTAAATAGCTAAAGTTATTAAAGCGAAATAATGCCTGGAAATCTTTCTTGCTAACTAAATGAACAAGAAGAACGAGTGCGTCCATGACGCCATCCGGCTGGCAACAGCTCTTGTTATGTTAATTACGATCTCAATCGAAGACTAAAACTGGCAAGAGCTACATTTACACAATCCAAAGATATTATTTAACTTTCCAGAAGCTGATGAGGCTGGTGCAGACATCATAGCGACGAAATACTTCCAAAATACCGAGAGATAACACGGGATAACACCGGTCAGCAAAGCTACAAACGAAAGAATGGCTTGGTAGCGCCTCGCGGTGGCGATTCGGCGCACTATTTACAGTACAATAGGAGTGTCGAGAGCATCGCCTCTTTAAAGACTCTCCTATATTCTTGCCACTTTTTCCCTCTCGAAGCGAAAACGCTATTGGGGGTGTTGATAGCTATGAGGTGTGTCAAGAATACGTCCTCTGATATACACGATATCCCTTTTAAATTTTAAGGGATATTTGCTCCAGGAGTTAGAATTCTGAATACCTTTGGTAAATTCTCTGGGATATATCACTGTAGTCAAATATACCTAGGAAGCTACTAATGAAGGAACTTCGATCAGGACGACATGGCCTGAGCCCAAATATATATATATATATATATATATATATATATATATATATATATATATATATATATATATATATATATATATATATATATATATATATATATATATATATATATATATATATATACGTAATGAAAAGACCCTAAGCAGCCAGAGAAGATGGCCCGACAATTTATTCAATAATAGATGGAGGACAATTCGTAATCGTAAAACTTGCTGAACTTTACACAAAATATTTGCAGGAATGCTTTATACCTAGAGCTTTGATGAACTGTCATAATATTGATTCACAAAAAGGGAGAAACAAAAGCCTGAAAAATTACTCTCAGTAATATAGAGAATATTTACAACGATCACATTAAGCCAAATAAAAAGACAGCTAGACGGTAATCAACCAAGAAAGCAGGTAGGCTTTTTAAGTGGGTATTCGACAACATATCCATGTAATTAACCAGCAAATAGAAAAATCAAATGAGTTTCATAAACTACTATGCATGACATTTATAGACTGTGGGATAGAATTTTTTATACTATCAAAAGTGCAGCAATAATGAAAGCCCTTCAAAATTAGCGAATAGATGAATATTATGTTCGAACACCTAAAGATATATGTAAGGGTAGATCTGCAATACTAAATCTATATAAAGGCTGTGAGAAAATTGCAATGAAGAAAGGAATTGGATAGGGAAACCCAATCTCTCCTAAATTATTCATAGCATGTAAAAAAGAAGTTTTTAAAAATTAAGTTCTATTCAATGAATCAAGGGAGGAATTGCAAAAGATCATAGAGGCTTAGAGTAAAAAAGCAGAAAAGGAATGAGCAAAACTAAGATAATGTTCAATGAAGATGCAGACAACAAATAGCAGTTATGGACAAACCTCTAGAGATTTTTAATGAATATATGTACTTAGGACAAACATTAGATGTTTCTCCAGTACACGAGACAGAAATTAAAAGAAGGATAAGCAGAGGATGGAGATCTTTTGTTATCAAACAAAATACATTATAAAAGGTAAAATGTAATTCTCTCTAAAAACAAAAGTATGGAATCAGATTGTCCTGCCAATATCAACTTAGCATCGAAAACTTTTATCCTTACCAAAAAGCCTTAGAACAAGTATACCGCCCTGTGGCGTGCCCTATTCCATCAACATTTCTTCCGACTCATATCATTGATACTATACCCTTGCTCTCCTTTCAGTTAGATAACTCTCAATCCACCTTAGTAACGCACCCTTAACGTCTTTGTTAACGAGTTCTTCTAAAATCACATCAATATTAGCCCTGTCAAATGCCCCTTTTATATTCACAAATGCCCTACACATTACATTAGGATTACTTAAGGCCTTAATAACGCAGTTAGAGGTACTTCGTCCTTTTATGAAGCCGAACATATTTGAAGACAATTTGTCTCCAATCACAAAGAGTAACCGATTTAGTACAAGTCTTTCCATTGGTTTGCATACGCAGGATGTTAGAGAAATAGGCCTATACTGTCAATTCCCTTTAGGAAAAGGTAGAATAATGGCAATTTTCCATTTAATAGGTAATCTGCCATTTTCATTAGAAAGATTATCAATTCTAACAGAGGGCTATCCTCCATCAAGATTAAACAGTTTATCACGTCATATGTGACCCCATCTTCGCCAGGTGCAGTGGATTTACCTTTTTTTATGCTAAACAATAACTCATCTTTTGTAAATGGTAAAGAAGTCTCATCATTCACAGATGCTTGCAATGCCACAAGTCGTCTTCTCTTATATCGCCTATTCCGCAGACAAACCCTGGACGTTGTTTGGAAGACTATTGACGCTAGCAGCAGCAGCCCATTCCATCATTAGTTCATTCGCTTTACCCTTTGGGTCAGAGAGAGCAACACCTCTTTTTTTTTTCCCTCACCTTATGAACTTCGTTCCATACAGCCCCAAGGGTTTTTGTAAAGGAAATATCTTCCATAAAATTGTCCCAGTATTTCTCTCTTACCTTTGTTCTTACCTCTGATGTCCCATTTGCTATTTCTATCATTGCTTCTCTGCTACCACTATCATTTGGATTTTTACTCCAATTACTCTGAGCTTTTCTTAACAGTTTATTCCAACTCAGCACTACTTTAACATTTGCAAATGTAGATATTTTCACAGTATTTGTACAATTCTGCATAGGAACATCTAAAATACCGCCAACCACACTAAGCAAGTCGTCAGAGAATTTGTTTTCATCATTATGATGACCATTTGCATTTTTATAATCCTTATACCACTTGCTAACCTCCTCTAAAAATTCAGGTTTTTTATTTGGTTTTAAAAGATACCCTTTCCGTTTTTTACAACTGAGCTATTTTTCCACACCTAAAGAAGTTTTGATTGCAAAGTGATCACTCGCTATTTCACCAACGACTGAAGCATCAGCTGTGCACTCGAGTATATTAAAAAGTAAGGCATAATCGATTCTACCACCTCTTATGTGTGTGGGTTTTCCTTTCCCTAGGACACGTACATTGCCTAAGGTGTTTAGGATGTTATTCAACATAAAACCATTCCTATTATGACTACCTCGGCTTCCCAAATTATGATGTCGAGCATTCAAATCTCCAGTCAATAAATAACACTCATCGAAAATACACATAGGTAAATTATCAAGAACTGATTTATCTGCATGTACATACATGTTAATTACATAAAGCACATTATCCCTCAAAGGCAACTTAACACACAAACACTCGGTACCATTAATTATTGTAGCAGTAGATATAGTAGAAGGAATACTATTTTTAACAAATGTAATCAGACCTCTAGTATTATTTACATTATCAGCTTCCAATTCAAAACTCTGATATCCTGCCAGTTGGAAATCAATACCATTGACACCAGTCTCTTGAGTTATCACATCAAGGTCATGAGAAAGTACATAAGCATAGATATCAATTGACCTTTTTTGGAGGCTATTTACATTCCATGATAAAGAGTTTAGACTAAGCCCCTCCATTTTCCTTAATTTCTTCTCTAAACTTTCTAGCAAGTAAGACTACATTAATTTTCATATCATCATTAGGCCGTTGCATATATTCCCGTACTGTATCTAACAAGGAAACCATATTAATAATGGACGTATTACAATTTTCTTTCCTTCCCTTTGGCAAGGCATTACTTTGTTCACTTTGATTCGAATCCATATTAGACATTTTAGGTTTACAAAATACACTACCGGAATTATTACCTTCATCATTCCACTTAAGAGAAGAAACATTGTGTGCATCAGCATTCCCATCTACTGTAGAAGCAGCCAAACTTTTAACATTGCAACCTTGGGTGAGTTGATCCTGTAAACTCGTAATTACCTTTTTAGGTCCCCTAATCTCTGCACGAAGAGCATTGATAACACCTTCATTAGTATTACTATCCCTGTGAAAGTCATCCCTCGTTTGTTTGTCATAACTGCACTCTGACGGCACCTTTTTTCTTCCCGGCGCTTCCATACATTAACAACGGGAGTGGCAGTTTCATACATCTCGCCCAATTACTGAAGAATAATGGATCGAGTTCACCGTTTTATTGTTTTCCATAACTGGCCTCTTTTTACACTTCCATGAGTTTGCATTATGTTCACCTTCACAGTTACAGCATTTTGGAACAATTTTAACATTATACTTTATCTTTACCAGGCCTTCCTTTGAATTATGGCTCTTACTGCAATATCTACATTTATCCTTATTTTGGCATTTGTATTCCTTACGACCCCATTTACTGCACTTGAAACATAACAAAGGACCTTCAGTATAGATAGACACTCTCCTATACCCAATGCAAGGAACAAATATTTTTTCCGGAATCTCGCCCAGTATTAATGCTATTACCTGCGGCTTAGCAAATGGTTTGACCCTTCTGTTTAGTTTCACGTCTCTTAGCCCAAACAACTCTCCTATCAGCAAGCAAATCTTCTGGGTCCAAAAAGACTGGAAATTCAAACAATAATTTTCGTATGTTTAACATTATCCTTTGGTTTTTCTGAAATAACTTCTTTAAAGCCAGAGGTAGTTACATACTCAACTGCCTTATCATCTTTCACAGTTATATATGACCTATGTTTGCCCCCCTTAAACAAGACTTCAAAACTTGGATATTTCTTAAAAAAGCCTTACCATCCACTGCATTTTGTTTTGGTAGTTCATATCCAGCATACTGGGAAAGTAGAGCCGCTTTCTTTCACCAGAGACAGCAATACTGTCTTTACTTAGCTCATTCCTAACTAAACATAATCGAGATTTTCAATCTTACATGTACCAGTACTCACCCGTCGTCTCTTGGTGATTAAGGTATCTACATTTTCATTTCCACTTGAGCTGCCATCAGATACCTCAGTTTGGGGCCTTTGCAGTTTTTTCCGGTTCATTTTCTTTTTAGTTATGAAAGGGGCCT
>NC_090741.1:14486183-14493683 GCF_036898095.1 Palaemon carinicauda
CTCAACAATTGATTAGGAAATGTGATGCCTGTCATGTTCCATCACACCCCACATGTGCTGAAATACAGCAAAAAATAAAAAATAAAGACACAAAGGTATTCTGCTCAACATGCTTAGTCTGGATAGAAAATATAATTAAGTCGAGACTAAATCTGCAAATAGTTGAAGATAAAGAAGAGTAAGAAGAAGGAACAGAAGAAGAAGAAAAAGAAGAAGAAGAGAAAAATGAACAGGATATGTGTAAGGATGCAGAGGGAATCATTGATATAACTTATGATGCCATCCAACAACATACTTATGAAGAAATAAATTACCAGATAGAAACAAATAATAGACCCAAGAGACTCTACCCAGACCTACATAATTTTAGGGAAGGTAAGAACAAGAAAAAAAAGAAAAGAAGGATATAGTCTGCAATATGCTGAAAAGAGGGAATTGCAGATTTGGCGAAAGATGCTACTACAAGCATCCAAAGATATGCCATAATTATAAAATATATGGTAAATGTGCATATTTAGACGGATATGGAGACGAATGCAGAGATCATTATCCAAAAATATGCAAAAACCTGAAAGAAGGAAAAGGATGCAGTTTCAACTAAAAATGTCGATATATGCATCCTGCAACCATGAATGAAAGTAAGAAAACCTAGCAAACTGAAAAGAAAAATGAAAGCAAAAACGAAACAAAAAAAAAAGAAGCAAAAAAGCATGCCGTGTATATACCGCGTTATGAACCAAGAGCCCCTAGATATGAGGCCTTTCAACCCAAATATGCACATTTAGAGCCCAACTACAAAGAGTGCATCTATAATGCCAGGGGTTGGTGAGGATATGGGGATAATTGCAGGTATACACACAAAAATAAATATGAAAGAGAAAGAGCAAATATAATAGAAAAGTTGGATTTTTTAATGGCAGAATTCTGGGAAATGAAGAAAAGAACATCATATCAGAACAGGAAGGAAGCATGGGAGAATCCATATCATTCCCAATATTAAATAATGGAGATGAAACACAAACCATAATAGTGATGAATGCACAGGGTTTAGTCACGAGTAACTAAAAGGAAAATAGAGTTCTTAGAAGAACTAACCCAAATTGAAAAAATAGATATATTAAATATAAGTGAAACAGGGTATTCCCAAGAGACTGGCAGTGATGACCAGATAAAGGGATTCCAAACTTATAGATCCGACAGAAAAAATAGGAATCAAGGGGGAACTGCAATATATGGAAGAGACATAAATCAAGTAAAAGTCTGTGAAAAATACAGCAACACAGAATGTGAATTGATTGTGGTAGAATTTGAATTTGAAAAACTAGTGAATATTGTAGTTTACAGACCCCCAAACACTAAGGAGTTTGACATAATAATAGAAAAAATAGATGATATATGTAGAAACCATAAAGACTGGAATATACTCCTATCCAGAGATTTTAACTTTCCTTTCGTTGATTGGAAAGAACGGATAGGAGAAAGTGGTTGTATGTATACATATAAAAAAGAGAGTAATAGTAGCGCAGAAGATAAGAGGCAATTTGAAAAGTTTCAAGATATGCTATTAGAACATAATATGCAACAAATAAACCACATTCCAACAAGAAAGGAAAATGTCCTAGATCTATTATTTGTGAATGAGGTGAATTATGTTAAAGAAATAATAGTGTATAACACGGGAATTTCAGACCACAATGTCATAGAATCGATAGTCCATTCCAAAGCAAGTGATCGCAGAATTAATAAAAGCACAAAACTTTTGGAAGGATATGGAAAATATAATTTTTACAGTAAGAATATAAAATGGTTAGAAATAAATGAAGAACTGAATAAAGATTGGGAAAATGTATTTGTAAGTGATAATATACAGGGTAAATACGGACATACTGTACAAAATACTGGAAAAAATTGTTGAAAAATATGTACCGAAAAAAAACAATAAACAAAAGACGTGCATACCAAGAGACAGAAGGATCTTATTTCAGAAAATTAGAAAGTGGAAGAAAAATCTTGAAAAGAAAAAAATTTGTGGAAAATGAGGGAAGTAAAATGTAAGTTAAAAAATGCAGAACAAAAGATTATACAGTCGAAAGAAAATGAAAAAAGGCACTTAGAAGAAAGGGCACTTCAAAATATAAAAAGAAACCCCAAAGTACTTTACTCCTATGCAAAAAAGATGAATAAAAGGAGAGTAGAAATAGGCCCTCTAAGAATTGAAGGACGGCTAACGAATGAAAAAAAGGAAATATGCAACATATTAGCAGAAAAATATAAGAGTGAGTTCACGCCAAGAATTGCGAATGAGAATAATGAAACAGAAATGAGAGAAGAAAATGTTGAATATCTAACGGATATAGATATTAATGAAGCAGATATTGTCAAGGCTATAAACGAAATTAAAAATGGATCCGCAGCCGGACCAGATGGAGTTCCAGCGATTTTGTTAAAAAAAACTGCAAACAGTATCGCGAAGCCGCTTGCAATACTACTAAGACAAAGTGTAGATATGAGCGAGATATAAGTTAAACATAAATTAGCTTATATAACCCCTATATTCAAAAGTGGATCAAGACTAGAGGCAAGCAATTATAGACCTCTTAGTCTAACATCACATATTATGAAAGTGTATGAGAGGGTAATAAAAAAGAAAATAATGAACCATTTGGTTAAAAATAATTTGTTTAATATGGGTCAACACGGTTTCGTGCCTGGAAAAAGTACACAGACCCAGGTGATAGAACACTATGAAAACATATTCAAAAATATGATGAATGAAAAAGGTAGACCATAAGATATTGGAGGAAAAATGAGAAAGCATAATTTTCTGGAAAAGATAGGAAAATGGGTAAAAGAATTCCTGCAAAACAGAAAACAGATAGTGGTTGTAAATGACGAGAAATCATATGGAGCCCAGGTAATATGTGGCGTGCCACAAGGTACGGTATTAGCTCCACTGCTGTTTGTTATTATGATCACAGATATAGACTGTGATGTTGAAAACTCCGTAGTGAGAAGTTTCGCCGATGACACAAGAATAAGTAGAGAAATTACTTGTGATGAAGATAGGAACTCACTACAAAGAGATCTAAACAAAATATATGAATGGGCAGAGATAAATAGGATGGTATTTAACTCCGATAAATTCGAATCAATAAATTATGGAAACAGAGAAGGAATGGTGTATGCATACAAGGGACATAATAATGAGACAATCACAAACAAGGAAGCAATTAAAGAACTTGGTGTAATGTTAAATAGGAATATGTTATGCAACGACCAAATAGCAACACTGTTGGCTAAATGTAAAGCAAAAATGGGAATGTTATTCAGACACTTTAAAACAAGAAAAGCTGAACACATGATTATGCTTTACAAAACTTATGTACGTAGTACACTTGAGTACTGCAATGTGATATGGTACCCACACTACCAAAAGGATATTGCGCAAATAGAGAGTGTACAAAGTTCCTATACTGCTAGAATAGAAGAAGTTAAGGACCTTGACTACTGGGAAAGACTGCAATTTTTAAAACTATACAGTCTAGAAAGGAGAAGAGAACGCTACATGATAATACAAGCATGGAAGCAAATAGAAGGAATTACTGAAAACATCATGGAGCTTAAAATATCAGAAAGAGCAAGCCGAGGTAGATTAATAATGCCAAAAAATATTCCAGGTAAACTAAGAAAGGCGCACAGGACATTAATCCACTACGCACCAGCATCGATAATGCAGCGACTATTTAATGTGCTGCCAGCTCATCTAAGAAACATATCAGGAGTGAGCGTATATGTGTTTAAGAATAAGCTCGATAAATACCTAAGATGCATCCCAGACCATCCAAGACTGGAAGATGCAAAATACACCGGAAGATGCATTAGCAACTCTCTGGTGGATACACAAGGTGCCTCACACTGAGGGACCTGGGGGAACCCAAACAAAAAATAAGGCAATAAGTGTTTTTATATTCTTTGAAACAGTTACAAGCATGACAACCTTTTATACAATTTTCTGTAGATTTTTTCATTCCTAACCAAAAGAAGGATTCACATGCTCTCCTTAATGATCTGTCAATCCATAAATGCCCTTCTTACGGACTTGCATGTACAATGAGGATGGCTCGTTTAATTAAAGATGGAGGAAGAACTACCCGTGCACAAAATTCCCCTCCCCTTGCACAATATAAGATATCATTTTCAATCAAAAATTTCTCACGAGGCACATTCAGAAATGACGGAAAACTCTCCGATTCCGCGTTAATCACTGCTCGCACTCTTTCCATCCATTCTTCTATTTTCTGTCCCTCTCGGACTCCTTTTATGCCCCAACCTCCCGAGTCAATCAAACCTGCATCATCAGGGCATTCATTCTGGATACCCCTGGCCATAACCTCGGTCAACCACATATATTCACTTCGGGCACTCGTATCTCTCTCTCTCTCTCTCTCTCTCTTTCTCTCTCTAACATATGCAACTCTCTCTCTCTCCCTAGTCGCCTCTCTCTCTCTCTCTCTCTCTCTCTCTCTCTCTCTCTCTCTCTCTCTCTCTCTCGTCTTCTGCATGAGCATTAGGAGAATCCTCATCACGTTCTCTATTTTCTCTATTATGATGGGGTCTTCAATATTTTTGTTACGTTCTTCGTTTTTCTTTTGTGCCCTAGTTGTTACTCCTATTACTGCACCTCTAGAGAGAGTATCAGCTACCTTGTTAGCTTTACCTTCTCTGTGGTGAAAACCCTTTATATTAAACTCTAATAATCTCTCAATCCATCTCTCTTGACAAGATGTCAAATCATTTTTATAATACAAATCAAGTAAGGGGCGATGATCACTTTGCAACTCAATCGAGTGACCTAATAAAAAGGACCGATGCCTCTCTAGACCCCAAAGAATAGCCAAAGCCTCTCGATTGAATGTACTATAATTCTTTTCTCCCCTTTTTAATGCCCGGGAAGCAAAAAAAATGGGTCTCTCTCTGCCTTTCTAATTTCATTGGGAAACTACGCCACCAATAGCTACGCTACTCGCATCTGTTGTTACTAAAAACGGGCGATCAGATCTAGGATATGCGAGTAATTCATTGCTGGTTAAGGCAGCTTTCAAATGGTTAAAGGCCCTTTCTTCTTCCCCTCCCCAATTTATTACTTTTTGTTTCTTTAAAGCATCTAAGGGTCTCGCTATCTCTCCAAAACCTCTTACGAATTTACGGTAATGCCCAGCAAGTCCTAGGATCCCAGCTACTTCCTTAGAGTTATGTGGCCTGAGGAAATTTCTAATAGCCGCTACTTTACTGGGGTAGGGTTGGATACCTTCCGGGGTTATTATGTGACCTAAAAATTCGACCTGTTTACAGAAAAATTTGCACTTTGACAAATTTATTTTCATACCATTACGTCGCAATGCTTCTAAAACTTTACAAATATTATTAATATGTTCTTCGGCCATTTTCCCTGTAATTATGATATCATCTAAATAAACAAGAATATTATGGCCAATTAATGGCGACAAAACCACCATCATTACTCTAGAAAAATTACTTGAAGCATTTTAAAAACCGAATCAACACACAATCTTACCAAGCCATCCTTTTTCCCAACAGCTGTAATTGGAGAAGCACAGGGGGATTTGCTCTCCTCGATTATTCCTTGTTCCCTTAATTTATTGATATCCCTTTCTATCTCTCCCTGGAAATGAGTGGGTACTTTATAAGGCCTTGACCTGATCAGCTCTGCCTACCCAGTTTCAATGCTAAAGGGAAATCGATCAATCCTCCCGGGTGGCTCATCTCCAATTGCAATTACATCGGAATAATTATTGACAATGTCACTAGCTACAGGCTGATATTCTGACGAACATAATTTTCACGCTTGCATTATCAAATTCTGAGTGTGTTCGTCCGTGCGGGCTGGAGTTGTGGCTCCCATCATCCGATTAAAAGCAATTTTACATAACTCTAATTTACATACAGAATCATTTCCTAAAGCAACTGTTTTATTTGACAAATTAACTATCGTTATATCAGCTCTGTTCTCTTTTATTTCTGTCAAGCCCTCTAATATCATATGGGCCCAATTGTCATGGGGTTTAACAACTACCTTGGTTTCTTCCGTAAGAGGGCGGCACGTGGTCACTGATATGCTCGTAAAGGTCTGGCGGGACAGGACTTCTCCTCTCTCAGGTACAGCTGTTACCCTACTTAAATGTCTCTCCGAACTAACACATGTACTAATTCTCTGATGACTTTCTATCGGCAAAATATACCCTCCTGCTTTTAATGTTATTGTATCTTTTTCCCCAAAAATGCAAATTTGATTATTAGAGATAAAATCATTTCCTAGAATAGCCATAGTTCTTGAAATTCCCAAGGTGGGCAAGACAAAAAAATTATGTGTAAATTTCACAGACCCCACCTTGAATTGGACGATTGTTGTATCGTTTATGTGTAGTTTATTTCCTCCTGGTGTGTCAAGAACAATGGATGCAGCTGGCTGTTGTGGGTTTGATGAGAATCTTTTTTCAATCAATGAAACACTGGCTCCTGAGTCAATTAGCGCTCGAATGGATTTATCGGGTATGTCAACCGTTACTGCTAACATTCCTAGAGGGCAATTATGAGATATGTGGCACGGGCCAATGACCTCTGCTGCAATGCCGCTGCCCCCTAGTGCTGTGGGTCTGCGTTGACCAATCGTCAGTGGGCGACATCGACCAGAATGTGGAAATGAGAGAGGAAATCCGCACCGAGGATTGGCAATGTGATGTCAGCAACGAGAAACTTCCAATTAAATTTACCGTTTCCGAACGATAATGTGAGGTTCTCATAACCGTAGTTGGGTATCGCAGATTTGTTGGCAGCTACCAAGCGGACGTCCGCAGACGTAAACAGACTACATCGTTTCCTGAAGAGTTCCCTTGTCAAAAGAGAACGACAAGCCCCCGTGTCTACCAAAAATCGCACGCCCATTCTTGCGTCATATAAAAAGAAAAGATTAGAAACATGGGAGGCCACCGCCACTAGCGATTGCTTACACATTTTTTGGCCACTGATAATTCTTGGCACATTTCTTCGTGGTTGCCCTGAATCTGAAGTAGTAGTAGCAAAACTGCAGCGGATGGGAGGTAATAAGTGGCTGTAGAAATCGTTGGTTGTGGCGCGAGCGATTGGTGGGTGGTGGGGGGCTTTGTTGCTGCTTCGGCACGTCACAGGGTAGGTGTGTATGTCCTATGGCATCCATGTCAGCTTCGGTTGACGTTGAATAGGCGTCCTCTTCGTCAAGGGTGGACGCATTGATGGAGGTCTTGAAGTGGCTGTCCGTAAGGGCGTCGGCTTTGGTCATCAAGTCCTTTATGTGTAAACTATCAACATCGGGTATGGCAGCGCCTATAGGTCCGGGTAAACGGCTTATCCAAAGGGCACGAAGTAGGTTCATCTCACGAAAAGAGATACTGGTCATTTCCCTAGGGCGAGCGAAGCCCTTTGGTCCCCCGACGGTTGCTGCGA
>NC_090741.1:14501183-14503683 GCF_036898095.1 Palaemon carinicauda
GTCATAAAATAAAAACTTATATTGCCTAAAATAACCATTTCTTATGCACTTTTAAGTTGTGTCCTAGTCATTTATGTGCACCAGCCTAGTAATATATATTCAAGAAATGAAACTAACATTTGTGTGTAGGCTTTGTTATATCATTTTGCTGCCTGCAGAGACCCCATTCCTTCCTTGCAAGCGCATGTCAAGATATCCAGCCCCCAAGAGAGACTTTTTCATTCTTAAAGGGTTGTCACAGACACACCATACCTTGTCCGTGTGGGTCCCTTTTGTGTTTTTTATATTCTTTCCAACGAACTTCAAGTCGGATGGACGAGAAGTGAGCAGTGGATTCTAGATACACTGGTTTTAGAGAGAGAGAGAGAGAGAGAGAGAGAGAGAGAGAGAGAGAGAGAGAGAGAGAGAGAAAGAGAGAGAGAGAGAGAGAGAGACCTTATCCTGGTCTTGAATCTATAGTGTATTTAAAATTGTAAGAAGTTTTAAATAATTGTATAATATAGACTGTACATCAAAATGTCAAGAGAATCTAATGGTGAACTAGGTTTAATTAAATCTCCACGTTTGTTCCTTGTTCCTCTTAATTGTTTCATTTTCCATACTAGTAGGAAAACCTAACATGTTGAATTGAGGGAAAACCTTTAATGTCATGACTAGCCAAATTTACAAATGATATTTATGGTGGGCGAAAAATATACGATATAGTGACAAATATTATCAAAGATACTGAAGAAAAGAATTACATGGAAATGCCTTTGAAGGAAAATAAGAAGAACTTGCTCTGTCTTGGTGTAATGTAGTCAAAGGTCTTTCATCAGCAGCTGGGTATGTGTCCCCTCATTACCTATTGGATGTTGTTATATATCTATCAGAAGTGGCGGAAAAGCAATAGAGGCGTGGAAAAGTTACCATAATATTGAATATTATCCGTTATGGCCAAAAAATATTATCAATAGCAATTACCCGGTTGGGAAAGATGAACTGCTTTTCTGGCAATAGGATGCTCCATAAGTACCTGGAAGCATAACGTTCGAAAAATCGGGATATTATGATTTGCCTAAAGGGATCAAAATAACCTAATAAACTAGTGTTATATCCAAGACAGGAAAGTGAAAGCTACAGCAAGTGGACTGAATCATTCATTTGAAGTACCACATAATAAAGAGCAATTGTCACCGTCTCCTTCTCAATTCCATTCCTAAATATTCATTCTTTTTTCGTTCAGGTGATCTTTGCGTTTCGTGCTGATGCCATCCAAGATATCTGTTTTCAACACTAAAATACAAGACGAGATTGGGGAATAAATTGCATCTGAAGCAAAGTCTTTTATCATCACTGTATAAGGATTAGAGAGAGAGAGAGAGAGAGAGAGAGAGAGAGAGAGAGAGAGAGAGAGAGAGAGAGAGAGAGAGAGAGAGCGTGTGTGTGTTACGTCATATTATTAGATGTTCAAAGTAGTGGTATTTTCTTAAATTATTGGTCACCAAGTGTACAATGCAATTATAATTATCAAGAATTATGTTCAGCCTAGTTTTTTTTTCTACGTAACTTTGACACTTAAATTTTAACCATTGTTAAACAAGGAAACTGCTTATGTAATCGTAGCTTATTTTATAAATTTATCAGAAAAAAATAGATTAATGTCATTTCTCTATCAAATGATGTGATATTCAATTTATCATGTCATAGCCAAAACTAATTTTGGAGGTCCTCATAATCTGAAGTTTTCTCACAAACATACCATTGCTATTTATCTTGATAAAATTAAAGGATTGAAAGGAAATAAGACAAAGCTATAGAAAAAAAGAAAATTGTTAAGAAATTAAAAGTATAATATTCACATAGTCAAGGAAAAGTAATGGACAGAATAATAGACGGGACAAAAAAATTAAATATGCTTATGAAGTCAATATTTAATTGTAGAAGATTTGGGAAAATCGAAATCATTTTCCTCCTTGTTGGGTTGTAGGCTAATATCTGACTTCGGAAGGATAATCTTCAAAACCTAAATACTGCAGAGACAGAAGGGGGAGGGGGCGAGGAGAGAGGGAGAGGGAGAAAAAAAAATAAAAGAAAATAAGAGGAGAGAGATAGAGAAGTAGGGTAGAGTTGATTGATTTTTATTTATCGTTTCTTTCGATATATGTTGGCGTAAAGTAAATGTTTGACAAAGTTATTTTCATGGGTAGAGAATTCGGGAAGAAACCTGTAATTCATCTAGAAGTACCTCTTTCAACGATAGATTGATTGAATATGGACTTGCGACAAGGAGTAAGATTAAGTAGGATTAATTAGATAAAATTCACCGGAACCCCCCCCCCAAAAAAAAAAAATTAGATAAAAAGTATGAAATTTTCCCTCGATAAGATTTTTTTTTCTTTTCAAAATATGTTTATGAAATTGAAGTACAAAACAAAATAATGACTATTCCTGATATAGCATGTATATATGTTTTTCTCCAAATCTTGTTTGCGTTAAATATAAAGATATCTGTGCCACA
>NC_090741.1:14508683-14511183 GCF_036898095.1 Palaemon carinicauda
ACGCAAAAGACCGCAGTTACACTTCGTCAGTCGTCTCTATCTTGAACTTTGAGATCAATACTTCTCTACTTCATGAAATTACTAAAACATTTACTTCAATGCCATAAGAAGTAAAGGAAATAAGGTTTTATGACGTGAAATAACCTTTTACTCATATGATTCATGTGCACGTTTATGACCCATGCGTCAAATCTTCCTCTGACTGATTAGCCTTTTCTTTTTTATGGTAATTTCAAACTGTTAAATTGATAGATACTCTTTCCAAAGAGGTTTTCTGATTTGTAGATAATCAGTATTATTTTCACTTAAGATAAGAATGACAATAATCCTTTAAAAAAATCTTCATCGGAAAACTCTGGACGTATTTTTATTCTTTTTGATGTAAGTTACTTACGTAAAAACAGTTGTACGATTTTATTTATCTTTATTCAAATATCAAATATAAAAAGACTCAATAATATCTCAGGATAGGAAAAAAAACCAGCTTCAGTGAGAAGGAGAAGTGTTTCAATTTCACAATCATAGAATGATTTTTTGAAATGTGTCATATAAATAAGGTCATAAAACTTTGATCGTTGTGAAAAAGAATAGTTGAATAACTACTTAGCTCATTATTAAGTACGTTTAATACTGCATTCATAATTGTCGCTCTCTCTTTTTTTTTTTTTTTTTTTTTTTTTTTTTTTTTTTTTTTTTTTTTTTTGTTCTTAATCGTAATACCCGGTTACTGGTTGCCAATTACTTCCGAAATAATGTGAATATCTAAACAAGTCTACAAAATAACTATGCTCTCATGCTGCCATTAACTTAATGAATATTTCCTTGTTATTAATGTAGTTAAATCATTCATATAATTTATATATATGAAAAAATATTAAAAATATATATTATTTACAATATCAAGGTTTTTTTTTATTTCTTAAAAATTGTATAACAATGAACCGTCTAAGTCCTTGCATATATGTAATCTAAGCTAATATTAATAACAACAAACATATTGAATAAAAAGTAAGTAAATATGAAAATGTATCTCCCGATTCGGAGAGATATGTATAAATGAGAGAGAGAGAGAGAGAGAGAGAGAGAGAGAGAGAGAGAGAGAGAGAGAGAGAGAGAGAGAGAGAGAGATTACATGCCTAGTTGTTCTTAGAGTGAGATAAGTGAAGAGGAAATAATTGCAACAGCGGCAGCAAAAAATAAAAAAAAATATTGCAATAACTATTAGGATATACATTTCCGATTTCGTTTGCATCTGCCCTGTCTATTTAAATGCTAGAAACTGAACATCCCATTTAAATAAAAGTGTTGGCAATAAAAAAAAAGAAGAAGAAAAAAAGTCCTCTCACTCGCTAGGGGTGGAAATGAGATTCGAATTTCCATTACGAATGAAAAGACTATCAAAGTTTTTTGTTTTTTAATGTAATGCGGTAAGAATATGAATTGAATGGTTTCGTAGCATAATAGAAAATATTTTGGTGTATATTGTGATAAATGATAAAGAGCGTAAGGGAAAATAACAAAGTTCTAATAATAAATTTTTCCTTTTTTTATAGTGTGAATATGAATTTTGATTCTTTATGAACTCTATTACATACGGCAGGTATAATAAAATATTAGTGCAATAAAAACTGTTTTTACACTTTACCACAGTATTTTCAGACTGTCTGCAATATACATTTTAAATATTTATTGATTTTTCTTTTATTTGAAAACAGGGATCCTGCTTCACTCACTCACTCTCCCATTCACACTGCCTGTAAAGACATTCATTCTTTGAGAACAAACTCTAACCAATAGAATATTTTCTAGGATTCTTTTCCCAATGGGGTTTTATAGTATCACTGAAAAAAATGATGGCTTTTTAACCTTAAAAGAAAAAGTGTTGTTATAAAATTATCTCTACAAAATTGGCAAGACGTAATTTCTCTCTTTAGGAAACTACAGAATTATATTTGTGACTATGAAATTTGTTTTGTAGAATTCTATTCATAACAAATATACAATCTTCCTTAACCATTACCATCAATAAATCTTACCAAAGAAATCTTAATCATCCTCTGAGTAAATATTGCTGTTAATTTAAGAAATAATAATAAAGCTATTGAGCAAATCTGTGAATGTAGGAGTTTCGTATTGACTTTCATCATTCAGTTGTTTCTAACGTTCTTCACTGAAAACTAAATCCATTTGCATTTTACAAAGCGACTCACGCCATCATTTATTCTAACTCTGAAAGATCTTACCTGCATAATCAGTGATACTTTAGATCTAGAACACTCAGCCTATGCGGGTAAAATATTGCAGCAGAAAGTAATCTTATGTATATTACAAGATAATATAATATTTCTATTTTAATTTAAAATGCCTCTAAAGTTAGATCAAGTCAATAACTTCAACGGACTGGCAATGTGATCCTTGCTCAAGAATATCTAACAAAGAGCAATTGCATGGTATATATATATATATATATATATATATATATATATATATATATATATAT
>NC_090741.1:14523683-14526183 GCF_036898095.1 Palaemon carinicauda
GGGTGCAATCCATGGTCCTGAAAACCATAATATACCTATTTCCTTTTTATAGATAATGAATAAATTGAAGTTTCATGATATAAATTTCTGTTGCTTTATTACCTCCAAATCTTTATAAATCTCATTTTCGATTTATATAGTCCAGTTTTCATCACCACAAATACCACTGAGAAATATATATATACATATATATATATATATATATATATATATATATATATATATATATATATATATATATATATTGCATATTTATATAGACACACACACAGACACACACACACAACATATATATATATATATATATATATATATATATATATATATATATATATATGTATATATATATATATATATATATATATATATATATATATATATATATGTATATATATATATATATATATGTATATATATATATATATATATATATATATATATATATATATATATATATACATATATGTATATATATATAGCATATATATATATATATATAGCATATATATATATATAGCATATATATATATATATATATATATACATATATGTATATATATATATATATATATATATATATATATATATATATATATATATATATGTGTGTGTGTGTGTGTGTGTGTGTGTGTATATATACCATGAAATTGCTCTTTGATATATATTCCTGAGCAAGGATCTCAATGTCAGTCCGTTGAAGTTACTGATTTGATCTAACTTTAGAGGCATTTTCAATGAAAATAGAAATATTATATTATCTTGTAATATACATAAGATTACTTACTGCTGCAATATTTTACCCGCATAGGCTGAGTGTTCTAGATCTAAAGTATCACTGATTATGCAGGTAAGATCTTTCAGAGTTAGAATAAATGATGGCGTGAGTCGCTTTGTAAAATGCAAATGGATTTAGTTTTCAGTGAAGAACGTTAGAAACAACTGAATGATGAAAGTCAATACGAAACTCCTACATTCACAGATTTGCTCAATAGCTTTATTATTATTTCTTAAATTAACAGCAATATTTACTCAGAGGATGATTAAGATTTCTTTGGTAAGATTTATTGATGGTAATGGTTAAGGAAGATTGTATATTTGTTATGAATAGAATTCTACAAAACAAATTTCATAGTCACAAATATAATTCTGTAGTTTCCTAAAGAGAGAAATTACGTCTTGCCAATTTTGTAGAGATAATTTTATAACAACACTTTTTCTTTTAAGGTTAAAAAGCCATCATTTTTTCAGTGATACTATAAAACCCCATTGGGAAAAGAATCCTAGAAAATATTCTATTGGTTAGAGTTTGTTCTCAAAGAATGAATGTCTTTACAGGCAGTGTGAATGGGAGAGTGAGTGAGTGAAGCAGGATCCCTGTTTTCAAATAAAAGAAAAATCAATAAATATTTAAAATGTATATTGCAGACAGTCTGAAAATACTGTGGTAAAGTGTAAAAACAGTTTTTATTGCACTAATATTTTATTATACCTGCCGTATGTAATAGAGTTCATAAAGAATCAAAATTCATATTCACACTATAAAAAAAGGAAAAATTTATTATTAGAACTTTGTTATTTTCCCTTACGCTCTTTATCATTTATCACAATATACACCAAAATATTTTCTATTATGCTACGAAACCATTCAATTCATATTCTTACCGCATTACATTAAAAAACAAAAAACTTTGATAGTCTTTTCATTCGTAATGGAAATTCGAATCTCATTTCCACCCCTAGCGAGTGAGAGGACTTTTTTTCTTCTTCTTTTTTTTTATTGCCAACACTTTTATTTAAATGGGATGTTCAGTTTCTAGCATTTAAATAGACAGGGCAGATGCAAACGAAATCGGAAATGTATATCCTAATAGTTATTGCAATATTTTTTTTTATTTTTTGCTGCCGCTGTTGCAATTATTTCCTCTTCACTTATCTCACTCTAAGAACAACTAGGCATGTAATCTCTCTCTCTCTCTCTCTCTCTCTCTCTCTCTCTCTCTCTCTCTCTCTCTCTCTCTCTCATTTATACATATCTCTCCGAATCGGGAGATACATTTTCATATTTACTTACTTTTTATTCAATATGTTTGTTGTTATTAATATTAGCTTAGATTACATATATGCAAGGACTTAGACGGTTCATTGTTATACAATTTTTAAGAATAAAAAAAAACCTTGATATTGTAAATAATATATATTTTTAATATTTTTTCATATATATAAATTATATGAATGATTTAACTACATTAATAACAAGGAAATATTCATTAAGTTAATGGCAGCATGAGACATAGTTATTTTATAGATTTGTTTTAGATATTTACATTATTTCGGAAGCAATTGGCAACCAGTTACCGGTATTACGATTAAGAAAAAAAGAAAAAAAAAAAGAAAGAGCGACAATTACTGAATGCAGTATTAAACGTACTTAATAATGAGCTAAGTAGTTATTCAACTATTCTTTTTCACAACGATCAAAGTTTTATGACCTTATTCGTAT
>NC_090741.1:14536183-14563683 GCF_036898095.1 Palaemon carinicauda
ATGTGTGAAATATACCGTTACTGTAGCATAGAATCTGATGATAATGGAAAGCCAAAAGCCCTACAAATTAATGAGTCTTTTTTTAGGGTTTCATAAGGTTGAGGGCCAAAGTGGAGCTGCACTATCAGAACAGATTTTGCAAATAATTAAACAAAGAGGACTTTCTATTTCAAGGTGTCGTGGCCAAGGATATGATGGAGCTAGTAACATGAAGTGGATATACAAAGGTGTGCAAAAAAAAAAATAATTGATGTTGAACCCAGAGCAGTTTATGTTCATTGTGCTGCTCATAATTTAAATTTGGTGATTAATGATGCTGTCCAGGATGTGACAGAAATGGCGCAGTTTTATGATATAGTTCAAAGAGTCTCTGTGTTTTTTGGATTGAGTATCAAGAGATGGGACATATTATCTAGCTTAATTTCTGAATCAGGCACTCACAAAGAGGTAACTATTAAAAAGTTAAACCCAACTAGATGGGCTGGACGTTATGATGTGGTATTTGCTCTCAAAGTTCGATTCTGTGATGTGCAGAAAGCTCTAGCACAAATAATATTATGCATCTCTAAGGCAGACGAACGCAATGAAGCCATTGCACTAAAGAAATGTCTTGAAAATTTTAATTTTGTATTCCTTTTCACGTTTCAGTCCAAAATCAATAAATTTAGTATAAAAATGTTGCAATCAAAAGCAGTTGATCTTGCTAAGGCAGCAGATCTCTTAAAGGTTTGCATGGATGAGATGTGCAGATTAAGAAATGAGTTTGAGGATGTAAAGAAAGAAGCAACAGATATAGCCCAGAAGTGGTCAATCAGACCAGAATTTGACAAAAAGAGACTATGTACCGCCAAAAAGAAATTTTGGCGACCTTTGTGAAGACCAAAGATTAGAAGATCCAGAGAGTTTGTGTAGAGTAACTGTTTACTATCGTACTCTGGACATCATCACAACTCAGTTGAGCTTCCGTTATACTGGCTTGCATGAAGTTGTCTCATCAATCTCAGTGTTGGAACCAATCTCATTGCAAAATTTATCTGACTCAGAGCTGTATTGAAAAGCATCTAGTTTTTTTTTTTCTTTTTAAATTCCATTCCACAACGATGTGTCAGAAACATTCACACAGGAAATTCTCAGCATGAGATCTGCTCTGAAGGGAAAAATAAGCAAAGTTTCTAGTATTAAAGACCTTGCTAATATGTTGATCATAGAAGATCATTCTATTTCAGCCAGTTTCCCTGAGGTTTGCACAGCAATGTTATTGTTTTTAACTATTCCAGTCACAACTGCAAGTGCAGAGCGTTCATTCTCCAAACTAAAGCTTGTTAAAAACTATTTGCGAAGTACAATAGCACAGGGAAGATTAGAAGGACTAGCTCTTCTGTAAATTGAACAGGGAACTGCGCGTAAATTGAACTTAAGTAAAGTCATTGACAGATTTGCAGAGATGAAAGTAAGGAAGAAAGAATTCTAGAAGGTATAAGGTATATTTGTTTATTTAATGATGGTATAAATGTTTTGGACCAAGTTGTGTTTATTTTCATTTTATAGGTATTGTAATTATGTAATAATGTAACATAAGGGTATTCATCTGATTCATTATTGAAAATATATAATTTAGATGTTTTTTTCTAAGCTATGTATGAATTAACAATAAGTAATCAAATTTCAGTGCCCGCATATTATATTTAAATTTCTTATGCCTACCAGTTCTACGATATATCAAATCAATCTCTCTACTCTCTCTCCAACAATATATATATATATATATATATATATATATATATATATATATATATATATATATATATATATATATATATATATACATATATATATATATATATATATATATATATTCTTTTTTTTAGGTAATGGGAGCCCACTGTAAGTAAATGCCATGGGCCCATTCTCACCTAGTTACGCCCCTGCGCAGAGGTAGCAGCAGTAGGGGATTCAGCGTATGAAACTTCATTTATGGTAGATATTAGGGGAGGGTAGGCTTTGACACCCTAGCAGCACCAGCCAAACTCGGCTGAATCCCTTGTCAATCTGGGAGGAGCGGAGTGAGGAAGGTCCCCCTTTTTTTCTTATGTTTGATGTTGGCTACCCCCAAAATTGGGGGAAGTGCTTTGGTAAATAGATTCACACCCGCACAACATATATATATATACATATATATATATATATATATATATATATATATATATATATATATATATATATATATATGTATATATATATATATTTTATTTTTGGGTAATGGGGGCCCACTGTAAGTAAATGCCATGGGCCTATTCTCACCTAGTTACGCTCCTGCACAGAGGTAGCAGCAGTAGGGGATTCAGCGTATGAAACTTCATTTATGGTAGATATTAGGGGAGGGTAGGCTTTGACACCCTAGCAGCACCAGCCAAACTCGGCTGAATCCCTTGTCAATCTGGGAGGAGCGGAGTGAGGAAGGTCCCCCTTTTGTTCTTATGTTTGATGTTGGCTACCCCCAAAATTGGGGGAAGTGCTTTGGTAAATAGATTCACACCCGCACAACATATATATATATATACATATATATATATATATATATATATATATATATATATATATATATATATATATATATGTATATATATATATATTTTATTTTTGGGTAATGGGGGCCCACTGTAAGTAAATGCCATGGGCCTATTCTCACCTAGTTACGCTCCTGCACAGAGGTAGCAGCAGTAGGGGATTCAGCGTATGAAACTTCATTTATGGTAGATATTAGGGGAGGGTAGGCTTTGACACCCTAGCAGCACCAGCCAAACTCGGCTGAATCCCTTGTCAATCTGGGAGGAGCGGAGTGAGGAAGGTCCCCCTTTTGTTCTTATGTTTGATGTTGGCTACCCCCAAAATTGGGGGAAGTGCTTTGGTAAATAGATTCACACCCACACAACATATATATATATATATATATATATATATATATATATATATATATATATATATATATATATATATATATATATATATATATATATATATATATATATATGTATGTATATATATTTATATCTTCAGGAAAAACTCATAATGTTGGAAGTGAAGAGGTAGGAATGATGATGCTAGCAAGAGCAGAAAAGTCTTTTACTGAGTGGAGAGCTGTAAATAGTCGCTTGTTACTTGCAAAGTTGAAATCAAAGTAATGTAATATGAGTTTTATAGTTTGCTTCGCACCAAAAAAAAATTCCCCTCACAAAAAAATAGATGAATACTATGAAGAATTGCAGAGTGTAAGAGATGAGATCACAGAGAGAACTATGAAAATTCTGATTGATGCCTTCAATGTTAAAGTTGGAAGGAATAATGAAGGTATAGAGACTGTGATGGGTGTTGACGGTCTTGGCGAAGTTGCGAAGAAAAATGGAGCACGTTTTATATACTTCTATTCAACATACAATCTTGTCATTGAAGATATTTTTTTTCCAATACAAGCATATTCACAAATATACATGGACTTCACCCTGTGTCAATTATAAAAATCAAATGGTCCCACCTAATCATTGATTAAGAGAGGTGGAGGACTCTGAGAAATATAGGAACCTATAGAAGTGCAGACATTGGTAGTGATCACCAGCTACTCCTTGCCGCAATGAAATTAAAACTGAAAGCACCCAACAGATAAGTAGATAGATACAAATGAGATTCTAGAAGATGAACACACAAAAAAAAAACAACTGCAATTGAATATAGTAATCAATTTGCAAATTCAGAGACTTTAAGAGATGGAGAGCACACAATTAAGGAAGGGTAGTGTGATATTAAGAACATTTATCAGTCTGTTGTTAGTGAGGTTTTGGCGCATGCAGTTACAAGTAGAAAACCATGGATATCAAATGATACTTAAGATACAATAAAAAGGAGACAAAGACAGAAATTGATTGTTGAAAGTTTTCGAGGAAATAATGAAAATTACAAGGTAGACATGCTAAGCCTTCCAGTATTGATAGTGATGTCAAAACAAAAACCAGGAATGACTGGAGAGAATATTTAGATAGGAAGTACAGAAGAGACTGATAATGCTTGAATTCATATAGTGGCTATGGTGTAAGAATCATTCATAGAATTATTAGTGAAATCTCTATGGGAACAAACAGGAAAAGCATATATCCATCAAAAACAGATAGATCTATTATAACTACAGAGGATGAAGAAATCCAACATTGGATACAACTATTTAGTAAGGTCATGAATAGGAGATACGAAAGGAATTATTTGATTGATATACCTGAAGCTGATGAAGACCTTAATGCATCCATGAATGAATTCAGCGTGTTTGAAATCCAAGCTATCATTAAAAATCTCTGGAGGTGGGAAACTCTTGGTTACGATGGAATAAATGCTGATATGATACTGGCTGAAAATGAAGTGAACCACAGAGTACTTACAACGGTATTTTGTCGAATGTGACATGAAGAGGCAAAACCTAATAAATGGAAGTTAAGAGTGTTGGTGAAAATGGCAAAAAAGGAAACCTGACTAATTGCAATAATTGCAGAGACATCACACTCACGCCATTTGTCATGGAAATGTAACGTATGTTTACTCTAGACTTTAACCATAACATAGTGAAATATTAAGCATGAAAACATGGGTGTAGACCCAAAACATTATTTTGATAGATCTGTGTAAAGTAAAGGCATAGCTGTTTTTTGTAGGACGGGGTTTTATAGCTAAACTCAAAAATAGGCTGTTTTTCCTCTCCACTGATTTTGGAAGATTTTTATATCTTAGTGGAACCCTGCTAACACATTCCAAGAGGTTTAATGTTTTGGGAATTTCCCCTAGCCTTGTTTGAATTCTGGCTAAATTGACTGAACTGCAAGAGATAGAAAAAGGGGCAACAAGGATACGAGATCAAGCTAAAGTAAAGAATATTCTACTAACACGTAAGAAAAAGAAATGAACATGCGCAGGATATATGATAAGAATGGCAAATAACAGATGAAGATGCAGACTACAGAATGGTTGCCTAGAAATAGCAAAAGAAGCAGGGGAAGGAAGGGAGGACGGTGGATTGACGGAATTAGAAAATTTAGTGATGTAAAGTAGCATAGAAACACCATAAACAGATGCAAGTGGAAGGATATGTATGAGGCTTTTGTTCTACAGATGATCATGAGCTGATGATTTTGAGGTACAGAGGGGAAATAATGGACATTGGATTCATTAAAAGTTATATGAGAAAAGGATATAATATTTAATGGCTGCGGAAGGATAGTCTAATGGTTCTATCTTTAAGCAGAAAGGTAATTTTATGGAATGTCATAACTGCAGTGGAATTAAACTAACAGAGCATGAATGAAAGCTTTTAAGAGGGTAATAAGAGGAAGGTTTAGAGAGATTATAAAGATTGGGGGATAGCAGTATGGAATCATGAGGGGAGAGGAATATGGAGGTCATCTATAAAGTAAAGCATCTGCAGGAAAGGAGACTAGAGGGAAATCAGAAGCTGTTCTGTAATTATATAGATATAGAGAAGGCTTATGGTAAAATACCAAGAGAAATTATGTTTTGCTGCCTAAGGGAGAAGAAAATCCCGGAGAAGTTGGTTAAAATGGTTGAGATAATGTAAAAAAAAAAAACAAGAACATGAGAAATAGCAGCAGTTGGGAAACAAACTTTTCATGTTAGTGTTGGGTTACACCAGGGGTCATCATTAAGCCCATTTCTATTTTTGCTGTCTATGGATGTGTCAAGTGAAGAGATCAGAATGGAAGAGTTGTGGGAGCTGCTTTTTACAGATGATTTGGATTACCGCTGAAAATGAGGAAGACTTGCAGAAGAGAGTTGTATATCAGCAAGAGAATTTGAAAATTGATTGCTTGATAGTAAATGTGGATAAAACTAAGGTAATGGTAAGCAGTGAGGAAGGTAGGCAGGCTATCCATATATGAAAGTAGAAGGATCTACTGTAATGAGGAGGGAAGCCGTGAGGCTGAAGTTGAGAACAGGATACAAGCAGCCTTGAGTAATGGAGGTAGGCAGCAGGAGTGGTATGTGACAAGTAAATTCCCATCAAGCTAACATTCAAGATCTATAGCCCATTAATAACATAGTGTTAATGTATGGATCTGAAACATTGGATTTTAAGACAAAAACATGAAGCAAAGCTTGAGAGAGCAGAAATGAGAATACTGAGGTGGATTATGGGACTATAACTGCGAGGAAGTTTGAAAAATGATAGAATAAGAAGAATTCTGGCGGGATGCTGCAACAACAACCCCGCACCCTTGATCACACTAAACAGATAATTGTCTCCGCAACACAAACTTTCCCCTTACCTTATCATAAACTGGACACAAAAACAGAACATAACCTTAATATTATATTTCTTACAAACTTAACATAAACCATCTACAATCAAAATAATCACACTCAAAACTAATCAAAAACTTAACACTAAATATATAATAACCAAAACACCCTTCATATAAACCCCCCAAAAAAACTAACAAACTTAAAATTACACCACACACCAACACTAAAATTTGTATGTTTATGTATCATATGTTGACACCAACACACTGCCAACTGTCTTTTGCAGCACACTACCACAGCTCTGTGGTTAACTGACTACACTGTGTGGAAATTTGCCACAACTTCCACCCTGATTGGGGTCATGGTTATCATATCTTTGTCGTCCTCATTAGCAGCAGCAGCAATAAAAAACAGCAGTCCAACCAAATTCCTCTACCACAGGCCAGGTCACCAACAGTTGTGCAGTCCAAAAGAGCAGTTGAAACAAAATCCTGTTACAGGCCTGGTCAGCAACAATAAATTCACTTTCAAAAAAAAATAATCTCTCCAAAGGAGGAATTACGGTCTGCAAAATAGAAAAGAAAAACACTTACGAACACTCCTAGGTAACTAAACTATCACACTATAATAAAAAATAAATAATAAAATTTCTATTATTCAGAATCACTCCTAGCAAAGATAAATGAATTGTACTTACTGTCAAAATAATCAAACTCTTCCACACTGGTCGAAAAAATAATAATGATAATCCAGCATTCACACACACAGCTGCTTTTAGCTACAGTCAAATAAAAAAGCCACTCACCCAAGACATTCACCACTGTCGTAACCTAACTAAAAACATAAACTTACAATTTCATTTATACCAACAGTCTTTCTCACAACAAACAATCAATACACTAATTACCTCTCTCTCGCTGACACACTCTCTCTCTCTCTCTCTCTCTCTCTCTCTCTCTCTCTCTCTCTCTCTCTGGATTCGTCAAACAACAAAAATAAAATAAAAATGAAACAAAAATCAATCCTCCACATTCCTCCCCCCTTACTTTGCCAATCCGTCTTACACGACACTTACCTAAATTTTTTCATAACCCAGTCGCAGTCGGGAATAGGACCTCTGCTTCTAGTAACTGGGCCTTCATATACTCTCTCGTTCACTTCTTCCATATCGCTATCATTCATTGTCGTATTCTGATTCTCATCTGTACCCTAGTAACTAATTTATCATGCACTATCCCATCTACCTCACTGTCATCTGGCCATAAAATCTCACTTATTTCTGTCAACAATTCATCCATTATATTGAAACTATTTTCTACTTTAATAAAAGAATCATTCATTACTACTTATCATTCTCCTATCTCTCATTCTCGCATTCGTCATACTTTCTTTTACATCATCTAAGGAAAATCCACACACACTATAGGTATCATTCATACTCAGCATGATTCATCTGTATTAACACATCTATCTTCCATACTCACCTGCACATTTACACCCTTGTCATACTTATTTCTATCCTCACTTTTACTTATAAAATTTCCCCTTCTTTCATCCTTACATAATGCTCTCGTATTCTTCCTTTTCATATATTCTACTAATTCTAACTGTTTACCTTCTAGACCTAATTCCTCATACATACAGTACTAGGTTCACACTTGTTCCTTTTCAACCATTTACTCATCCCATTCTCTTGGATATCCTCAGTTACCTCCTTCCATTTATGCAACTGGTTGTGGTGTGCCCTAACTCTTTCCACACTACCATCCACACACAACTTACCCAAAACATAACTTAATCCAGTCGAACCAACTTCTAACACCTCATACGAACCTTCAAACTTATCATGCACTTTATTTGCAATCATTCTACCCTTTTCAATTACTTCTTTTATCACTCTCTCACCAACTTTAAAGCTTTCAAACCTCTTATTTGCTTTTCTCCACACATCTCTATCATGCTCTGACACACCCAACCTCGGTCTTACTATCTTTTCGAAATATAACACAAGCTTACATGGAGACATACCCGTACTCGTATGCACTGTTGCATTATAAGCCCATAACGCTCTACCAACATACAAATCCCAATCATTATCACATGTACTCATCATTTGCACAATTTCAGTTAATGTTCTCCTTGGCATGTGAGGAGTCAAATACACATGTTCAATACCCCATTCTCTTAACATCTGCTCAAACTCCCCTCCAACAAACTCAGGGCCATTATCACTTAACATTCTCGCAGGCTTACACACACACATCGGCAACATCACTTGACCAACCATTCTTGCAACAGTCTCACTCTGTTTATCCTTGATGGGTACTGCATACGTAAATTTACTCATGTGATCAACTATAACAATCATTCCCACATGTCTTCTCGCAGTTGTAGGCAACGAAATGCAATCAATCACAAACATTTCAAATGGCTCTTTCATACGCAATCTCAAAATAGGAGGATTAGCATGCACTCTCTCATACTTTCCTTTCTGGCACTCTTTACATGTAGTCCTACATCCTTACATATCTGACTCAACCCAGGCGTAAACAATCTCTCACGCATGCATTCCCACAATTTATTCTAACAAATATGCCCATATCTGTCATGCACTAACACACATACTTACAGCTGTATGAATCGGAAACACAGGAACATTTATATCTTCATCCATTCCTTTATGTAGAAAATAAACAATATTCTTACATACAATAAGTCTTTTACTAACTTTCTTATACACCTCTAAATCAGATGGCCATTCTTCTACCTCAATGCTATTCAGCATGCATTCATGTAACCTTTTAATTTCCACACATTCATCTTGCATTTCTTCCACCTCCTCTTTAGTCAATAGATCATCCTCACTCCTCATAATATCAACCGTGCCAATAAAATTCGCCATAAATACACTATTATCCTCTATCACAATTACTTCACATCCATTCTTCAGAAGCAAACCACTACCAATATCAACTGATAGATCATGCAATCTTAAAAAGTCAATTCTTGTCAAAAAACAACTAGGCATCTCATTCTTTCCCATTACAATGGAATTATGTTCCACCTCCATACTTCCCAGTTTTACTTTTAAACGCACTTCTTCCCTAACCAGAAAACTTCCTTTACCTATCCCATGAATTCTCACACTTGTATATTGCCTTTTCACTTCCTAACTATACCGCTCTATTTCTTTGATAACAGACATATTCACTAATGACACTTGCGTGCCTGTATCAATCAAACAACAGTATTCATTCTCATTTATACCGACATATGTCATCATTCTTCCTTTTACACCATGCCTACAGATGTTTACTCTCCTATCAATAGAGTCATTCATGTTACACCTATGTTCATCTTTGCTATCTTCCATGCTCATACCACTCAGATTCAAGTCACTCGGGCAATCTTCCTTCTCACTCAACAACTTGCAACATCTTTCATTACATTGTAACCTCAATATATACTCCCTTTCAGTCTCCTTATTTACCCGGTACTGTATTGGACGATTCCATCCAAAATACAGATAAACAGTGCAACCATACAACATACTTACACTCAACAATACTTTTGATAACTATTGACCCTCAAGCACACTATCCTCCTCCTTATATGCCATTTCCTTCGATATTTAATTCCTAACACTAATTATAAGCTCATCTACGCTGGCAGGTATATTCCTATTCAAACCCTTCAATTTCAACTTATTCAACCCACTCAAAATACATTTATACACCATGCCATCCCCTTCAAAACTTTGTGCCACCACTATCATTTTCACACCATACATCGTCAACAAATACCCAGTCAAATATTCTCCTAACTCCCTAGCCCAAACTCTCTTACTATCAACATACTTATCCTGACAATACCTTTCATAGTCCTTGAAAAACTCGTGTACATCCCTACTACTATGCTCATTGAACCTTTCCCCCCGAGATACCTCTCTCTAAAACACAGTCTTACACGCATCACGCTCATTCTCACTGCTACCATCACTGCTACTTTCGTTGTTTCCTACTTCCTCGCTAGAATATAAAGAATCTAATTCCACACTCATACTCCTATCCTTGATTATACTCTTCCTAGCCCTTTTCTTACTCACTACTTTCACCCATTCCCGATCACCCTTACTCTCATCCTGACACCTTTTCTTCTCTTTCTTCACATCACTTTTACCTTTCCTTTCATCCTTCCTCTCACCTGTCTGTTTACCCTTTCTTCCACCAGCAACCCTTTAACCGTAGCAGAGGCAACTCCTCCGACTGCGCCTTCACCCATGAACTCTTTAATCATATTCATTATTTGACCTGTCATCACCCCAAACCGTTCATCCACACGCTCATCCATTCTCCTCTCATTCTCTTGTATCCTAATCTTATACCCTTTTTCCACTCTCTCTGCTGTTCACTTTAACTCTGTAAGCTCCTTCTGCATCGCCTCGTTCTCACAGTTCAATCTCTCATTCTCTACTGGCAACCTCTCTTTCTCAATTATCAACTTCTGCTCCCGTTCTCTATAATGCCACAATTCCTCCTCCAAAGCCTTTAATTTACCTTCCATTGTCATCAACCTTAAATCTAATTTTTTATCCTATCAGTCCTTTGGCTAAGAGTCCAGCTTCCAATGCAACCTCGGCAGTCCCTGTTCGGGCGCCAAAATAATGTGGCGGGATGTTGCAACAACAACCACCACACTAAACAGACAATGGTCTCCGCAACACAAAGTTTCCCGTTACCTAATCATAAACTGGACTATTAGACAAAAAGGACATAAAAATAAGATATAACCTTAATACTATATTTTTTACAAACTAAAATGCGTAACATAAACCATCCACAATCAAAATAATCACACTTAACACTAATCAAAAACTTAACACTAAATAAATAATAACCAAAATGCTATTCATATAAACCCAAAACCCCTAACAAACCCCAAAAAACACCACACACCAACAAAAAAATTTGTATGTTTATGTATTATATGTTGACACCAACACACTGCCAACTGTCTTTTGCTGAACACTACTACAGCTCTGTGGTTAACCGACTACACTATGTTGCAATTTGCTACAACTTCTTCCCTGATTGGGGTCGTGGTTATCATAATATCTTTGTTGTCCTCATCAGCAGCAGCTGCAATCGAAAATAGCAGTCCAGACAAAATCCTCTACCAAAGGCCAGGTCACCAACAGTTGTGCAGTCCAAAAGAGTAGTCCAAACAAAATCCTCTATTACAGGCCTGGTCAGCAACAATAAATCCACTTTAAAAAAAAAATTAATCTCTCCAAAGGAGGAATTACGGTCTACAAAATATAAAAGAAAAACTCGTTCGAACACTCCTATCTAACTAAACGATCTCACTATAATCATAGATAAATGATAAAATTTCTATTATTCAGAATCACTCCTAGCAAAGATAAAGGAATTTTACTTACCGTCAAAATATTCAAACACTTCAACGCTGGTCGAAGAAATAATAATGATAATCCAGCATTCATACAAACAACTGCCTCTAGCTGCAGTCAAATCAAAAAGCCATTCACCCAAGACATTCACCACTGTTGTAACCTAACTAAAAACATAAAAAAACAATCTCATTTATACCAACAGTACACTAACTACCTCTCGCTTGCTGACACACACACACACACAAACACTCTCTCTCTCTCTCTCTCTCTCTCTCTCTCTCTCTCTCTCTCTCTCTCTCTCTCTCTCTCTCTCTCTCTCTCTCTCTATTTGGATTAGGCAAACAACAAAAATAAAATAAAAGTAAAACAAAAATCAATCTTCAACAGATTAGCAGGTGTAGTAAAGATCACAGATGATGTTAAGTGTCCTGACGGGCTGCACAGCTGTTGAGAATGGATTGTGATGAGGGAGTGAAGAAGACTCAGAGGATTCTGTGAGTGGGGGGAGGGTGTCAAGAAAGAGGCAGAGAATTAGAGGACGAGACAAGGTGAAGGATATTATGTAGAGAGGAGGTTTGGTAAAAAAGGATGCATTTGATAAAAGGCATTGGAAAGGGTGCCTCAGGCAACTGACACCTTTATATATGGATAATGGTGAAAGGAAAACGATTTACGTATATATATATATATATATATATATATATATATAAATATATATATATATATATATATATATATATATATATATATATATATATATATATATATATATATATATATATATATATATATATATATATATATGTATGTATATATATATATATATATATATATATATATATATATATATATATATATATATATATATATATATATATATATATATATACATATATATATATAGCACTAAATAGAGTATTTAGATTTAACAAGGAACCACTACCCATAACTGAGGATGTTCTTGAAGGGATGTTGAAATCTAGCAAAATACCAGATCTATTTGTCTCTCTCTTTGGTCAATTATTTTGACAAACACCCGACATCATCTATATCGATAACATATTCAATTTGAGGAGAAATAAAGAATTGGCAAAAGAATTTGGTGATCAACTCAGGAGAAATTCCGTTCTCAACTTTGCTACAGAATACAGCTGCCTTTTCTTTATGACTTAGTTAAGCAGCCAGATGGCCAATTTAAAACATCAGTATACACAAAATCTATGTATGCAAGAAAAAGCTTCATACCACATGTGAGTGCTCCAAAGCACACAAAAAGTCAGTAATAAATGCTTTTGTCAAACAAACATTCACACACAGTACATCTTTTAAAGACATAGACAACGCACTGAACCCAATTCAACAACTACTAAAAAATAACGAGTATCCAAATATCCTCATAGAAGAGGTTATAAAAAGATAATCAACGAAATCCCAAAACTCATAACAATGGCAACTGATGAAAAAAATCCTCATCATCTACCCCACCTTAAGTTTCAATCTGTTTACAAAGAATGAAGCCAAATTTTGAGAGGAACCATCAATTCAGAATAATATAGCAAGCCAAACCTGAATGCGGCACTTCTTAAGAGGAATAGTGCCGCCTCTGAGAACCAAAGGAAGTACGTATAAATGTAGTATATAAGCTTTTATGTACATAGATGTGTAAATCTCCCAGAAAAGACTACATTGGATACGCTACTACAGAACTTCAAATATGTATGCTGACCCATAAATATCGGGGGGGGGGGGGGGAAGGCAATACACCAACATTATATTGATATATCTTATGAGAAACCCTCCCAGGAAGAAGTAATTGAAGGAACTTAGATAATTCACAGGGCGAACAACTGAGACAGGTCCATAATAGTTCACAATGTAAGCATCTCCCACCAAAGGCCAATGATTTACATTTAACAAGATTCCGATTAAACTCTAGTTTCAACCAGAAAGAGAATTTTCAATATGTAAAATGATGTGCTCTTAGCAAGAACGTTGCATCCCAGTTATAGCCAACAAGCCACGTTACTTAACTATGTCTCTCTGCATAAACCTAATGTCAGTAGTCTTGGCTGTATGATCTGCAGTGTGGTTGGTCTCTGTGGTGTTGCTTGACTGTAATTACATAAATACATGTATATACTCTTGTAATTACTCTTTTTATAATTCAAGGATATAAAAAAAATTATATACAGTATTTTCGGTTTTCTTCAGTATATGTAATTTTAAAATAAATGATCATAATTCTAGTTGATCCTCCTAAATAAAAAAGAATTGTATACTTATATTAATCAGTAATCCCTTGTGAAAACAGTACTGTACTGATCAGAATAAATGAGAAAGAAAAAGAATAATTATAGTTTCTTTAACCAAAGGCTTATTCTAGAGAATGTAAAGAAACTACGAAAATCCGATGTTCCAAAAGTATATATATATATATATATATATATATATATATATATATATATATATATATATATATATATATATATATATACACACACACACATTATATATATATGTGTATATATACATATATATATATATATATATATATATATATATATATATATATATAATGTGTATATATATATATATATATATATATATATATAATGTGTGTATATATATATATATATATATATATATATATATATATATTTATATATATATATATACACAAATTATATATATACATATATATATATATATATATATATATACACATTATATATATATATATATATATATACACATTATATATATATATATATATATATATATATATATATATATATATATATATATATATATATATATATGTCCCATGTAAAAGGATATTGAGATGTCGGGATATGAGTTTTCTTCATTTATTACAAAAGGTTCGTTCGTAAGTTCACCGTACACAGCTACCCTCTCAGGTGAGGGCCTTATCTACTCGAGCGCCCAAGGGCTACTGAGCACCCGTCGCTATCAAAATGCAATCTTGCTACAACAACATGCTGAGTTATAGGGTTTTGTGGAATTCTCATGATTATAGATTTCTTTTACCTTGACGTACAACATATTTCTACATACAAGAATTAAGACATTACTCCCCCCAAAGCTCCTCACTCCGGAAGGAGGTGTGCACTCGCCCTCACTAGTCTATGATATATGGTGGAATCTCCAACCCTGAATAGGCATGGCATTTATTAAACAGAAATGCAACATAAAATATATATATACATAGAAATCACCACCCCTCCCCCCAAAAAACTAACACTTCTTCCACAAGAAAAATTAAAAAGGAAATACTGGATATAAAAATATAAACAACACAATATAAATAATTCCACTCATTTCTTTTTAAGACATCGGCAACTAAAATACGGAATACCCAACGTGAAAAAAAATCATAACATCAGTCTTACATAACCTCATTAATAACCTCCCTCTGATTGCGGGAAATACAGGCTTTTTGGCCGGAAAAGGGGTAGGAATAGATATTCCTTCATCCATCAATTTTACTTGTCCAGGTTTACGGCACAATTTTGCGACAACTCACCACCACCGTTTTGCCATTTATTTAAATCTCTAGTACAATTGCACTTGCAACTATTAACTGGTGGGCTCTAGCCATTTTCCCGAGAAAATCATTCATCTTCCCGTCCTTCTCTTTTAACATCAAGTGTAAGGTATTCACATCTACACATTCTCTAACACTGCCTATCCTCAAGGCTGAACATTAATCCCGCAGCCATTTGCCTTTCGGGAACCGCCCTGGTCCCAGCAACCAGGAATCATATAAATACGTGAATAATACAGCATATGCCTGAACTATCTAGCCTCTGATTGTTATTAGGCTCAATCAGCAATGTTATACGTATTTCCACTCTGCCAAATTACCCCAACATTTTACGTATACATTAAGCATCGACATAAGAACACATTGTTATCATCAGGTTTATTTAAAACACGTTAAAAAGAAGAAATGAGGTCTGTTCAAACAACAACAACAGCAAAGGGTAAAAAAGAAAACTAATCAACTCGAGGAATGTCACTTATGCAGGGATAAGGAGGAACACTTTTGAAACCTACTTCTTCAGGCACCACATGTATGTGTGCCTGATGATGTTCAGACACTGCACCATTAATAATGCTTTGTATCAAATACACACGATCACCCACAAATACTTTTACCGGTGCGGTTTTGAACTGACCATCATACTTTGAGTAGTGTTTTTCATTAGCTCTTTTCAAAAACCTTTAAGTGGTGTTCATTACTCTGCTCAATAAATTTAATATATATACATGGAATTGCTCAGTTGAATATCTTGGCAATGGTTCCGAATTAATGGCTATCGTATATGGTAACACAGGATCCTGTCCATACTCTAAAAAGAATGGCGTGGCCCTGAGCGAAGCCTTATATGCAATGTTCAAAGCTAGCTCAGGTGTAGGAAGCATGGCGTACCAATGAAAGGGGTCATCAGCCACTAAGTAACGTAAAATTCGCACTACTTCCCTATTATGCAATTCCACTGAAGGCCTATATGCGGGCACTGAAAAGGTTCAGTTTTCATCAAGTCCGTGACAGATTTCACAACCTCATTCATAAACTCGAGACCATTATCACTTATCAAAATTTCTGGGCAACCAAACCTATTAATGAAAGAGCACAGCGCCTGGACTAATGAATTTGCAGATTTATCCAACATTGCGTAAGTATGAGTGTACCAAGTAAATGCATCCACAAATACACGTATATACTTTTGTTGTGTTAAACCAGTAGGAAATGGTTTTACCACATCCATATGCACTCTATAGAATTTAATAGGAATTACAGGTCACTTTCTGCCTTCCAGTCTTGTGTTTTTATGTTCTTTGAAACAGTTACATGCATGACAACCTTTTATATAATTCTCTATAGATTTTTTCATTCCTAACTAAAAGAAGGATTCTAGTGCTCTCCTTAATGTTCTACCAATCCCTAAATGCCCTGCATACGGACTTGCATGTACAACGTGGATGACTCGATTAATTAAAAAGGGAGGAAGAACTACTCGTGCACAAAATTCCCCTCCCCTCTTCTCGTAAGCACAATATAAGATATCATTTTATTATAAAAAAAATTCTCATGAGGCAAATTCAGAAATAACGGATAACTATCCGATTCCGCTTTAATCACTGCTCGCACTCTTTCCATCCATTCCTCTTTTTTCTGCTCCTTCTTGGACTTCTTTTATGTCCCAACCACCCAAGTCAATCAAACCTGCATCATAAGGGCATTCATTCTGGACACCACTGGTCAGGTCCTAGGCCACCCATATATATTCACCTTTGCCACTTAATCTCTCTCTCTCTCCCTCTCTCTCTCTCTCTCTCTCTCTCTTTCTCTCATCCCATCTTCTGATTACTCATCAGGAGAATTCACACCCCATTCTCTATATTCTCTATTTTGATGGGGGTCTTTAACATTTTTGTTACATTCTTCGTTCCTCTTTTGTGCCCTATTTTTTGCTCCTGTTAAAGCAGCTCTAGAGAGAGCATCAGCTACCTTGTTAGCTTTACCTTCTATGTGGTGAAAACCTTTTATATCAAACTCTAACAATCTCTCAATCCATCTCCCTTGTCAGGAGGTCAAATAATTTTTATAATACAAATCACGTGAGGGGCGATGATCACTTTGCAACTCAGTCAACTGACCTAATAAAAAGAACCGATGCCTCTACAAAACCCAAAGAATAGCCAAAGCCTCTCGATCGAATGTGCTATAATTCTTTTCTGCCCCTTTTAGTGCCCGGGAAGCAAAACAACTGGGACGCTCTCTGTTGTTACTAAAAACGGACGATCAAATCTAGGATAAGCGAGTAATTCATTGCTGGTTAAGGCAGCCTTCAAATGGTTATAGGCCCTTTCTTCTTCCATTCCCCAATCTATTACTTTTTATTTCTTTAAAACATCTAAGAGTCTTGCTATCTCTCCAAAACCTCTTAGGAATATACGGTAATACCCAGCGAGCCCAACGAACCCAGCTACTTCCTTGAGTTACGTGGGCTGGGGAAGTCTATAATAGCCCCTAATTTACTGGGGCAGGGTTGGATACCTTCTAGGGTTATTATGTCATTTAAAAATCCGACCTATTTACAGAAAAATTTGTACCTTGACATATTCCTTTTCATACCATTACGTCTCAATGCTTCTAAAACTTTACATATATTATTATGTTCTTCGGCCGTTTTCCCTGTAATTATGATATTGTCTAAATAAACAAGAACATTATGGCCAATTAAGGGAAACATAACCGCCATCATTACTCTAGGGAAATTACTTGGAGCATTTTCAAAAACGAAAGGAAGAAAATTATACTGAAATAGTTGATCGTTAGTTATAAATGCCGTTTTACATTTACTGTCTTCCTGAATGGTTATTTGATAGTATCCAGATTTTAAATCATCAGTTGTAAAATGCATTATCCTTAGTGACTGCATTCAACTTTCTATAATCAACACACAATCTTACCGAGCCATCCTTTTTTCTAACAGCTACAATTGGAAGAGCCCAGGGGGATTCCATCTCAACGATTATCCCTTGTTCCCTTAATCTATCAATTTCCCTTGCTATCTCTCCCTGAAAATGAATGGGTACCTTATAAGGCCTTGACCTAATCGGCTCTGCCTGCTCAGTTTCAATGCTAAAGGGAAATCGATCAATCCTCCTGGGGTGGCTCATATCCTATTGCAATTACATCAGAATAATTATTGACAATGTCACTAACCACAGGTTGATATTCTGACGGACATATTTTCGCTCTTGCATAATCAAATTCTGAGTGTGTTTATCTGTGCGGGCTGGAATTTTGGCTCCCAACATCACATTGTTAGCATTTTCACATAACTATAATTCACACGCAGAATCACTTCCTAACAAAACTCTTTTATTTGACAAATTAACTTTTGTTATATCAGCTCGGTTCTCTTTTATTTCTGATAAGCCCTCTAAAATCATATGGGCCCAATTGTCATGGGGTTTAACAACTACCTTGGTTCCTTCCGGAAGAGGGTGACACGGGGTCACTGACATGCTCGTAAGTGTGTGGGGAGACAACACTTCTCCTCTCTCAGGTACAGCTGTTACCTTACTTAATCGTCTCTCCAAGCTTGCACAAGCACTTACTGTGTCATGACTTACTATCGGCAAAATGTACCCTCTTGCTTTTACTGTTATTGCATAATTTCTCCAAAAAAATGCATATTTGATTATTAAAGATGAAATCTATTCCTAAGATAGCCTCGATTCCTGGAATTCCCAAGTTGGGCAAAAAAAAAAATCATGTGTAAACTTCACAGACCCCACCTTAAAGTTGACGATGTTTTATGGTTTATGCATATTTTATTTCCTCTTGGCGTGTCGAGGACGATGGATGTCTCTGATTGTAGTGAGTTTGAGGAGAATCTTTTTTCAATCTGTGAAACGCTGGCTCCTGTGGCGATCAGTGCTTGAATGGATTTATCTGGCAGGTCAATCCTAACTGCTAATATTCCTAGCCGGCCACTACAAGATATGGGGCATGGGCTAATGACCTCAGCTGCAATGCCGCTGCTCCCTAGTGCTACGGGGGTGAGGTCGGGGGTACCAGTGGAGGTCCCGTGCCTGCTCTGCCACGTCTGTAGTCACTGCTTCATCGGCTACTGCCTGTGATGTCATGCAGGGGGGTGGGGGGCCATCGAACTCCCTCGTCTCCCCCTTCCTATGTATCCTTTTCCTCGGATGTTGGGTGGGGGGAATTGTGCATATGCCACAGCCTGCCAGCCCTCCGCTTTTATGCTGAGCACTCTCAAGATAGATGATCGTAGGCCTAATAAGTGTAACAGCGGGGGGATCGTTGGGTTGGGCACTCCACTACTCTGCCAACATCCGAAGACTCTGCCAACTTGCAGACTACGTTCTCCCCTAACCCTCTTCAGGGGCCGTGTGCCTCTTATGGCTGCCAACTTCTCGGAATCAGACCAGTTATTCCCAGTCATTTTTTCTTCTGGAAAACTGTTTAAAATGTTTTGTATCGCGCTGACTACGTCTGCTAATGAGCGATTGTCATTGAACAAATAACCACATAAATACGGGTGTAATAATCTGCGAATATGTTTACGGGCAATTGTTTTTTTATCATCTTCTAGGAGATTGGCACTCCGGGTAGCAAACAAATCGCAATCCCGAAAAATGCGAGTTACAAAACTAACAACAGATTCACCTTCCCGAATTTTGGGTTTGTAATTTTCTTTTAGGTCTCCCTTTCTCGCATCAGGCAATGCATACTTCTCAATTAAACGTTGTTTTATTTCATTATAACGTCTTTCAGTAATCTAATTATTTGAATAACTTTCCGACCACCCATATGTGGCGGCTTAACAGTCTCTCAAAAACACTTCAATCGATTGAAACCCTTCACTAGGCCGTTGATCATCAAAAGGCCTACCACTTGCCTGGAGTTCTGGCAACTTTCGAGCTACAATTTGTGTATCTTTTCTCGGCTGTGCATGTGTACTTTCACTTCTGTGCGTTTGAACTTCGTCCATGTACATCGGATATGCTGTGGTTGTGCGCGGCTCCTCTTCTTGTTCAACCAAGAATCTGTTCATTAACTGTTCTAAGTTTTATAACTTATTTTCCAGGTCTTGCATATCAATTTACTGTCTATATTCTTCATCGGCAACGCTATACACTGCTCTTCCATTTTCATCTCCCACAGTGCCAGTGTCTGCTACGTTAGTTCTCGCGTATCTAGGCATCTTGAACTTTAATTTTACCGGCTCAAAGTACAACTTCACTCACAGCATACACAAATAGAAGTATTCTTACACCTGACAACAATATTTCTCATGTAGATGGATAATGAGATGTAGGAATATGGGTTTTCTTCATTTATTACAAAAGGTTCATTCGTAAGTACACCGTACACAGCTACCCTCTCAGGTGAGGGCCTTGTCTACTCGAGCGCCCAAAGGCAACTAAACACCCCTCGCTTTCAAAATGCAATCTTGCTACAACAACATGCTGAGTTATAGGGTTTTGTAGAATTCTCATTATTATAGAGTTCATTTACCTTGACGTACAACGCATATCTACATACAAGAATTAGGACATTACTCCCCATCCCCGAGCTCCTCACTACGGGAGGAGGTGCGCACTCAGCCTCACTAGTGTATGATATGTGGAGGACGCTCCGACCCGGAATAGGCATGGCATGTAGTAAACAGACATGCAACATAAAATATATATATATATATAGAAATCACTCGCCCCAAAAATATAACACTTCTTCCACTTATGAAATTAAAAAAAAAATATTGCAAGTAAAACTCTACCCAATGTAATATAAATAATTCAACGCATTTCTTCTGAAGACCTCTGCAACTAAAATGCAGAATACCCAAAGTGAAAAAAAAAATCATAACATCAGTGCCATTTATTTATATCACTACCACACTTACACTTCCAACTATCAACCGGTGGCCACTAGCCATTTTTGCGAGAAAATCATTTATCTTCCTGCCCTTCTCTTATAACATTAGGTCTAAGGTATTTATATCTACACATTCTCTAACATTGCCTATCCTCAAGGCTGAACTTTAATCCCGCAGTCACTTGCCATTCGAGAACTGCCCCAAACCCAGCAACCAAGAATCATATATATATACATGAATAATGCAGCATCCGCCTAACCTATTTAAGCTCTGATTGTTTTTAGCTTCACTCAATAATATTATACGTATATCCACACTCAGCAAAATTACCACAACATTTTACGTATACATTAAGCGTCAATATAAGAATATATTGTTCTCATCGAGAGTATCTAAAACAAATCACAAGAAGAAATTAGGTCTGTTGTAACAATAACAGCAGCAAAGGGAAAAAAAAAGATTTCTACTCATCAACTCAAGGAATGTCACGTATGCAGTGGTAAGAAGGAACATTTTTTAATACTACCTCTTCAGGCACCACAAGTATGTGTGCCTGATTTACATGCATTTATATCCAATTAATCCTTTTGATGATAAACCACACCACGCTTCGGTAAATTGACATGACGGTAGACAATAACATGTGGACTCTTAGGTCCCCAATAGGTACAGTTGTAGCTTTTAATAGAACCATTTAATTTGAATGCGGCCTCGTCACTCCACACAATCTTTGTTGGAAAATCTGGGTTTTCTATACATTGTTCTCAATACCAGTTGCAATACTGTACTCTTCGGTCTAGATAATCGTCATTAAGAGCATGGACTAATATTGGGATATAAATTTTCCAATGACAACATTACGTAATACGATGGACATGATTTTGAAATTTTGAAATTTTGAAATATATATATATATATATATATATATATATATATATATATATATATATATATATATATATATATATGTGTGTGTGTGTGTGTGTGTGTGTGTGTGTGTGTGAGAATGAATAAACAAATATATATATATATATATATATATATATATATATATATATATATATATATATATATATATATACATATATATATATATATATATATATATATATATATATATATATATATATATATATATATATATATATATATATATATATATATATATATATATATATATATATATATATATTGTTATTAATGGCAGTCATTGCGCCACCTATTTTCAAACAAAGACCCCACCAGCAAGGACTGGGTTGACAGGCCACAAGCTTTGGGACCCTACCCAGAGTCTCAACACCCCCTCCAACCATCCTATACTAGTCTACCCCCGTGAGTTCTCATTTCAGACATCTTCAAAACACTCTGCCACAAGAGATCCGGGAGAAGTCAGGAGGCCTATTGACGGGGGTGTCGGGACACGTGAAAAGGCCTGACCAATAGGACAGCGGTCCGGCCAATTTTCCTCCCCCCCCCCAATAGGGGGCCAAGTGAGGTTAAGTCGTCCCAGGAACAAATGGGTTGCTTTATTCGCCAACAAACCTCTGTGAGAGGGACATCACCTCTTCGCTAACCAACATCCGTGGGAGGAGCATCACCTCTCTTCGCCCTCAAGACATCTGGGAGGCAGGACCTGTGACCTACCCTCCACAAGGGAGGAACCAGAGTCCTTTTTACTAAGGTAAGGTGCCTGATTTTGAGATCCTCATCATCCTTACTCAATCTTCCATCACTTCCTAATCACATCCCATTTTTTTCCTTTTATCCTTTAATGAAAGATCCTACCCATCCTTACTCAATCTTCCATCACTTCCTAATCACATCCCATTTTTTTCCTTCTATCCTTTAATGAAAGATCCTACCCACTGAACCTTTTATCCTATTCCTTATGTCCCAACCACATGTGCCCTTTGCTCCTGGCCTTAATTAATTCACCCTGTGTTGATTCCCACTTGTAGTGTTAAAATCCCTAAGCTTTGCACTTTTATTTAATTTGCTTAAAGGTTTTAACAACACGACTTCATCTTGTTCCCAGCCTGTAGAAGTAAGTGAGCGGTTAATAATTTAATTTATTTCCTTTTCCAGGGAATGCGATTGCGATGCTGAAAACCTTCCATGGCCTACTACTAACTCCCCATGAGCACGGGACAATCCAACTCTAGGCGAAGCTACGTGGCTTACTTGAAATATGAAACGGTTATCTGTTGTGTTCCCCTTTTATTTATCTTCATATAGAGTAATATTGTAAATTCCCCCTTTTCTGTCTTTAGCGACTTGAAGAACTTAGTTTAATTTTGAAGTAAATTTTATTATCACCTGAGTTGGAACAGTGGAAGAAAATAGCAAAAGAATTTTATTTTTATTGGTGAAATCTTGTTTATTTGTGCGCAAAACCTTTTGTTTTTAAAAACCCCGTGGTAGGTTTAGTTCTGTTGTTCAGCCGGATAGCCAACCGCGTGAGAAGAATTTGTGTTTTGTTTTTTTTGAGTGTCGATTATCACAGTGATTAACAGTTATTAAATATATTGAGCATTATATGAACGTTTATTTTGTTTTTAAAAAATAAGTGAAGTGAAGTTTACGAAATTTTAGAAAAAAAAACGTAGCAGGCTAAACATATGTCAATTTCCAGTGAGGCCTAATTCCTGTGAAAGGTAACCGTAAGAACAGGTTGCATTCCTTGTTATTCAGATTTTCCTTTAACAGTTAGTAGTATGTAATTTCATTTCGTAATATTTCGTGGGACAATTTTTATGTGCATGATTTAAAAGGGATAATTTTCATACGATTGTGTTAAAATTGTTTACCTAATGATAAAGTATTTACGATATCAATTCAATTTCATTTTTTCAGTCAGGGTATACGATCATTTAGATAAAATATTTGGGAAGTGTAATTTCTTAAATTAGTTTTTTTTACGAAAGGGGAAATATGTAAAGGATTGATTTTCTTAGCGAAGCAATAAGCAAACTCAGTGACATTGTTTGTTTTATTTAATTTATTATACTTTATGTATAAATACAAACTTTACTTTAAGTCACAGAGATGCAAGTAGTGGTGTTGCAAGAACGCACCCACACATTTTTACAAATCCATTTTTATATGATTAGCATAGAGGGTCATCCATTGTTGTGATTCCATTGTTCTTATGACTAGCATAAAAGTTCACCCATAGTTGTTTTTTCCATTTTTTTTGTTATGACTAGCATAGAGGGTCACACATCGTGGAGATTCCGTTTTATTTATGACTAGCATAGAGGGTCACACATCGTGGAGATTCCATTTTTTTTTATGTCTGGCATAGAGGCTCACACATCGTGAAGATTCCATTTTATTTATGACTAGCATAGAGGGTCACACATCGTGGAGATTCCATTTTATTTATGACTAACATAGAGGGTCACATATCGTAGAGATTCCATTTTTTTGTTTATGACTAGCAATGAGGGTCACACATTGTGGAGATTCCATTTCATTTTTGACTAGCATAGAGGGTCACACAGTTGTGATTCCATTTTTTTATGACTAGCATAGAGGTTCAACCATTGTTGTGATTCAATTTTTTTTGACTAGCAAAAAGGTTCACCCATAGTTGTGATTCCATTTTCTCTTTATGACTAGTATAGAGGTTCACCCATAGTTGTGATTCCATTTTTTTTATGACTAGCATAGAGGTTCACCCATAGTTGTGATTGCATTTTTCTTATGACTAGCATAAAGGTTCACCTATAGTTGTGATTCCATTTTATTTTATGACTAGCATAGAGTTTCCCCCATGGTTGTGATTCCATTCTTCTTATGACTACCATAAAGGTTCACCCATGGTTGTGATTCCATTTCTCTTATGACTAGCATAGAGGTTCACCCATAGTTGTGATTCCATTTATTTTATGACTAGCATAGAGGGTCAACCATTGTTGTGATTCCAGTTTTTTATGACTAGCATAGAGGTTCACCTATAGTTGTGATTCCGTTTTTTTTATGACTAGCATACACGGTCAGCCAGACGTATTGCAACCAGACAGCCTACGCACGCACCCATTGGCGTGCTCCCTGTTTTTTCTAGTTAGGCTCCTGTTCAATTACTGGTGAGGCTTACTATATGGTGATAGGTTTTTCCTGAGAGATATTCTTTATGGTCAGTGTACATTTTGCCCAGCTCCATCTTTATCCTTTCTTCCGTGAGACTCTTGCGTAGGCTAGAGCATCTTTCCCCTCCGTGTAATTTCTTGCACGGTCAACATCGTACCTTGTGCTTTTGAGTTTGTTCTGGTCGCTGTCTCCACAAGAAATTAGCAAAATGACTGCTGCTGAGATCAGTGCATTTGTGGATTTGACAGAACTACAATGCTATGAAGGAGAGGCTTGGCGAAGGTATGTGCGGGAGCTCATAAATGAAGTCAATGCCCAAAGAAGAACGGAGCAAGACAGGATGGGATATGCAAGAGAAAGAGTGAGAGCATATGAATTAAAGACGCGGGAAATAGACGCCGGATTAGCACAGCTCAAGAACTCACCCCCTCAACCCAATGTTGCCAAAGTCCAGCAGGACAACTGCAGGGAGGTCAAGTGCATGGAAGGAGTCACCAAAGAATTCCCTACAGTGGGGCTCTAGATAACCAAGCCCCAGGCTCCATAGGAAGTGCAGACTAAGGGTAGTGAGCAGTCTCAGATATGAGGGCTGCGACATGCCTTGGGTCAAGATCCCACGAAGGCCGTACAGCAAGTGCCCCTCAGGTGCAAGAAGGCTGCTGAGCTGGAGCCCAAAACTGTGAGGACACGACCTGCAGGGGAAGATGACTAGCTAGGTAACATTGACCTTGGTGAGGTAGCTTGGCTAAAGGAGGAGGCCCAAGACTCTCCCGTTTCCAGCAATGAGTCTGAGCCTCATACTCTAGAAGTCCATTCGGATGAAGCTGTGCTAGTGACCACCACTGGTGATAGGGCTGCCTCAACCACCAGGCCAGAGGTGTCAGAGAAGGCAAGAGTGGAACCATCCATCAGCCCCGAGACCCCAAGGAGCCAGACAGAGCTCATCAGGTTCCAGCATTTGGACGAGAGGCTAGAAGATTACAGGGCACCTGCCTACTCAGACTAGGCTGGAATAAGTATTCTGTTTCATGGTGTAGTGTTGGGGTATGTAGGTTCCCTGACCAGGAATAAGAGCGGAAATCATTTTCGATTAACAATGATCGATCGTTTCACGCGCTGCCTCGAAGCTGTGACAACTAGGTGTGCCAATGCCAATCAGGCGGACCAAGAGTTCCCACTGACATTCCTAACGGACCATAACCCTCTAACCTACTTGACTGAGCTACGTAATAGGAATAAAGGGCTCAAAAGGTGGGGCATAGACCTCCAGAACTACAACTGGAAGGTCAATCACCTAAAGAGCTCAGATGAGAGAGTAGCAGATGTGTTCTCCCAGCATTAGTGCCCAATACACAGTGCCATGTCCGTAACGTAACCATAGTCAGTAGGTTAATTTAGGTTGCATAGAAAAAATATTAATAAGGCCTTGGTGTCTCCCCAGGTAGATAAATTTGAGGAGCCATTTTGGCATCAGTATTTGCATTTATTTTTTTTTATGTATCTGTTTCATCCTTTTTGCATATGATTTGTCGATTTGCTTTAATTTTTATGTGTCCCACTGCAAAAGGTCACTTAACTTTAACTATTATTGCATTTTTCATTTTTTAATTGTTACCTCACAACCGCATGCTTATATCTATGTGGCAGCTAAAAGTTAATATACTATCAAAATAACGTAAAATTATAACCCTAGTTGCAGCTTAGATATACACTATCATGGTGAGATTCACTGAGGGAGGAGTCATTAAGGCTAGTGGCTTCAGACCTTCCTTGCAGAGTTCTTGTCCTTTAATAGGTCAAAATCTCTGCTAAAATGGGGGGCTGTTATTCATGGCAGTCATTGCGCCACATTTTTCCACACGAAGTCCCCACCAGCAAGGACTGGGTCGACAGGCCACAAGCTTTGGGACCCTACCCAGAGTCTCACCCACCCACCCCACTCCAACCATCCTATACTAGTCTACCCCCGTGAGTTCTCATTCCAGACATCTTCAAAACACTCTGCCACAAGAGATCCAGGGGAAGTCAGGAGGCCTATTGATGGGGGTGTCGGGACACGTGACAAGGCCTGACCAATAGGACAGCGGTCAGGCCAATTCCCCATTCCCCCCCAATTGGGGGTCAAGTGGGATTAAGTCGACCCAGGAACAAGTGGGTTGCTTTCTACGCTAACAAACTTCCGTGAGAGGAACATCACCTCTTCGCTAACCAACATCCGTGAGAGGAGCATCACCTCTCTTCGCCCTCAAGAAATC
>NC_090741.1:14573683-14581183 GCF_036898095.1 Palaemon carinicauda
ATATATATTTTTTTTTTTTTAACTTTAGCCATAAGCAAATGATTAAGGATGAATGTTCAAATAGGCACATTAAAAAGAAAATGCATACTTAACAGACATTGTCAAAACAAAGAAAAAAAATGCATGATAAATATAGATCATATATATGGTACATTGCTAGCAAACGATTATATGGTACCAACAAAAAAAAAAATACTGATATACATATGATTCGGTAACTTGTTAAAGAATAGTTGTTACCTTTGTCAAAAATATAGATTATCATAATACGGTAACTAATAAAAAATATTTGTTACCTTGGTAAAGATATAATTTTAGTGCACAAACACGAATTCCTGGTACGTACACGTACCACGGTTTCATATGTATATATATATATATATATATATATATATGGCTTATATATTTTATTAGATGCCCATAGATGCTTTATTTTAACATTTAGGGCTTATATATTTTATTAGGTGCCCAAAAAATGAATTATTTTTTAAATGTTTTTTAAAATATTTTTAAAATGCAAATGTTCTACAGTCTCTTCAACTACATATTACTAGCGAACTAACTGCTTTTCGTGCACAACACTTTTCCAAGATAATTTTACTCCTTTGAGCGAATGAAGGGGCTAGTTTCAAACAGCTTTAAATTGAAATAAAATAGGAGTTTTGTCTGGACATGGCAAAACGTTCTGTTTGATCTCCAACTTGTGTGTTCTTAACCTACGCCAAACAAAGATGTTAACGGCGATAAATATCATCACCGTAACGCTGATTGCTGCTAGTAACATGTAGAAACGAAGGTCTGCATAAGTCGGTGTCGGGTGGTCCATCTCGGTTAATTTCATCAACCGCTTAGCCACACGTTTATTGTATGGAAGAGGTAAAGATGGAGTTGTAGTCGACCACGTAAAGTTCGCGAAGTAGGCCCGTTCTCTGATGATAGTCTTGATTCCAGGGACCATGTAATTCGGGGACGTACCGATACAACCATCTGCTGCAACGAAGATTTGGGAATAGGACGTGGATCCGTCCGGGCATGATACATTGAAGCCGGCCTTATCGTATCGTATCCACGAGCCGTTGTTCAGTCTGCAATTGAAATTATTATCGTCAAAGGGATGAAGCTTTTCAGACAATTTTCATGTGTATGGGAGAGAGCACCGTCTAGCACTATACCTAACTCGCATGAATCCATTGAGTTTTTATGGAATTCAAAGGAGTCGGCTGTACATATTTTTTTATTCATTGCGTCTGAACAGTGAGTTAATTGATTTAAGTCTTTAATGACCGTATATGTTTCCTTGTCTGGGGAAATCAATACGTGTCCTGTCAAACTGGATATTACTGGATTTCAGTGATTCGTCATGAAAGTCGGAAATGGTAATATTCTGTAAGATTGCCAGGCATCGGAAGAATCAAAGGGAATTGTAATCATAATCCTGTGATTTTCAACGCTTACTGTAATTAGGCTGTAATAAAATTCTAACCTACGTGCGTCTAACAAAGGAATATAACCTAATTTCTCCCGTCTGTTCTCCACAATTAACGTTAAGTCTCTTATCGGCAACAAATGCGGTGACAGTACACCTTTAGTCGCTAACGTGATAGCTTCCACATAGTCTTTTGATTTCTCAATGAAATGTGCAATTCTATTATGTATATGATCTATTTTTGAATCATAATACGTTAACGTTGCCAACAAATTTTGTACTTCAATAATCTGACTGATATTACTAGAATGTTCGTTCACCAAACTCATAATTTGATTGATTGAAGCTAACTGATTCCTTAGTTCTGATAAAATCAATTCATTTTCATGAGTCAAAAATCAAATTTTCTTATTTTGATTACTAATCTTAAGACGATTGGAAATCCCTAAGCCTGAACTTGCAATAGAACCAAGGATGTTTAGTACAACAAAAATAAACGGGTTACGTTTTTCAAGGTTATCGTGTCTTAATGTCCACATCAAAAGGTCACGAGCTAAAGATTCTGCCTCGTAAGTCTTATTTTGCAAGTCGTCGGATAGCATCTCTGCAACTTTTAGTGTCGATGCAAGCGAACTCTCTGTAATAAAAGGAAAGTGTCTTCTATGTATTTCATTTAATGAAACAGCAAACCTTGAAATGGCGCTCTTTGAGCTAGTGACGTCATTCTCTGAGAGAAAAATTGCTTGCATGCGTAGTTCAACAACTACATTACTTGATGTAATAAAAACGTCTTCTTGTCTTTCTACTATAGTGCCATATTTAAAATCTATACTTTTAGTTTTAGAGCTCTTCCCACACGAGAAAAATGTTTGAGCGAACAATATCACTCCTAACAATAAAAACTTCATCTTGGAAACCTGTAATGAGAAAAATATATGTAATTACTTCTGTATTAAGAAGAAAAAATGTCAACATATAAACTTCATAGATAAAGAATAAAAAAAAAATTCCTCACTTCCTTCTCTTTTATTTTAATTTCTTATGTGAGCCAATGGTACAATTCTTTCATCAGTGGGCTGGGATACGTTTTGAACTCTAAATCTATTGGCCGTTAATGTTTCCAAAATGCTAAATGGGCCTTCAAACTTAGGTGTTAGTTTATAATTGAGTCCTTTACGTACATTTACCTGTATGTATACATTATCACCCACGGTATATGTTTTAGTTGGCTTCGCTATTTTATCATGATTCCTTTTCATTATGATTTGTGATTCTTCTAAATTCTTTCGAAGGATATCAAAACGACTTTTGCTTGCATTTATACATTTTTTTAAAGGATTTGATAAATTAGTTGTAGGCGTTAATACATGGAAAGGCGTTCTAACTATGGTACCATACAATGCCTCGTGCGGTGACATTTTAATTGATATATGATATGAATGATTCAGAGTACTCAGTACCGCAGGTATTGCAATATCCCAGTTGTGATCTGATCCCCCTAGTGTTACTCTTAATATATTCAAAACCTTCCTATTCGCTCTTTCCACTAGCCCATTCGACTCTGGGTGATAGATCATAGTATTGATTTTCTTTATGCTAAGGAATTCACACAATGAGGTAAGGAAATGATTATCAAATTCTAAACCCGAGTCTGAAATTATTATGTGTGGAATTCCATGTTTACATATGTAACACTCGTAAAACTTCCTAGCTCATTCAATCGCAGTTTTAGTTTTAAGCGCTATTAGTTCTGTATATCGAGTCAAAGCATCTACAATTACTAAGTGGTGTTTATTTCCTCTGTCTGACTCGTAAAATCCTGTTAATAAATCTAAATGTATCCTTTCAAAGGGTTGATTGGGCACGGGATAAGCCCCTAGGCTGACAGGTGTTTTCGTGTGCCCTTTGTTTTCCTGACAAGTGCGACAATTAGCTATGTGTTTTTTTATATCTGTAAGCATCGTATGCCAATAAAACAATGATTTGGATTTCTGTGACATTAATGAGAACCCCAGGTGTCTATGCAATGGATTTGCATGCAACCAATTTAGGACAGTGGAAATAAGTGAGATTGGTACCACTACCTGGTCGTTAGTTACATGTGGTGTATTGTCTTTGATTACATAATTCTGCTGCGTATACTTTATATAATCCTTTTCCTTACGATTGGCTTCCGAAGCCTTTATAATTTTTTCTAATTTCTGATCTTTTCTTTGCTCAGTCTGTAATAATTCAGCACTCCAGCCCAGATCTTCTATTTCAGATATAGTTTTAACAATAGGCATGGATGTTGATATATCTATTAATTCAGCTAAAGGCTCCGTACAAGATGACACGGGGTTGCGTGATAATGCATCAGCAATGATGTTTGCTTTCCCTGGTAAATGCCACCGCCTTCATTTGGGGCTGTGACTGAAGCCTTTAAAGAAGTCGGTTAGTGGTTTATGATCAATAAGAACCTTAATGGGATAACCGTATATTATGAACTTAAAATGCACTAGTGAATTAACAATAGCTAGCCCTTCTTTGTCTATTACTGCATACTTACTTTCGGAAGTTCTCAGTTTTCAAGAATAAAAAGCTATCGGGAAAAATTGTTTTTCATATTGCTGAAGCAATACCCCACCTACTCCTAAGTCTGAGGCGTCTGTTGCAATGAAGAATTCCTTACTGAAGTCAGAAAATTTTAAAATAGAAGAACTACACAGTTCATCTTTCAAGGTATTAAACGCCTGTTGATGCTGCTCAGACCATATGAAATCTACGCCCTTCTTCGTAAGATCAGTTAGGGGAGCGGCTATTATTGAATAATTGCGTATAAAACGCCTGTAATATCCACTACACCCCAGAAATTGCTGTATTCCCTTGACATTAGTATGTATCAGAAAGTTACGGATAGCTGACACCTTATCGTGGACTACTTTAAGACCTTGGGTAGACACCGTAAAACCCAAATAGACCAATTCTGTTTTGAAAAATTCATACTTACTAATCTTTACCCTTAAGTTATGTTGTCTTAGTCTCTGTAGTTCTAGTTCTAGTTTACGTAGATGTTCTTCTAAGGTATTGGAAAAGATTACAAGGTCTTCCATATAGGCATGCAATATATCCCCTAGCAGGTCTCCAAACACTATGTTAATCATTCTTGTAAATGTTATGGGAGCACAACGTAAACCAAAGTGCATACGTGAAAATTCATAATGTCCCCTGGCTGTGCTGAAGGCTGTGTATGGGCTACTGTTTTCTTCTAATGATATCTGGTGAAAGCCTTTAAATAAGTCCAAACTGGTAAAATATTTATTCTGACTTAACAAAGATAAAATATCATCAGTACATGGCACTGGGAATCGATCAGGGATCGTCTCCTCATTTAGGCAACGGAAATCTACGCAGATATGCCATGTTCGATCTTTTTTCGGTACAACTATTAATGGTAAATTATAAGGGCTGTTCGATTTCTTAATGACTCCTTCTTCTAGCATTTTACCTACGTCATCATTTATCTCATTCTGGAATTTCATAGGGAGTCTGTACGAGGGTATATAGATAATTTTCTGCTTGTCCTTTAACCTTATTTGATGTTCTATGACATCTGTCTTTCCTAAGGATCCATCCGTAGAGGAAAAAAACATCATAATATTCAGTTAAAAGTCCAAAAAATTTCTGCAGAATTTTTTCTTCTTGAATGTCTTTACTAATTTTATTTTTAATAGATTGCAAAAGGGATTCATCCGCAACTGATTGAGCGTGATTGATTTCAGCAACGGTAAGAATACGATGTTTATAAACTTCTACATCCAAGATATGTTGATTTTGTGAATTACTAAAGTGGTATCTAAATGATTACAGACTTCAATATTACATTGTTGATGTGAGCCTACTGTATAAATAGCTTATGTGACGGACAATCCGTTAGTTTTCAAAGTGTCGGAAAGGATTAATATTTCATATCCCGGTAACGTTTTCTTTGTTTGCACTATTAAGTTCAAAGGTACGTTCGGCTCGATAGATTGCGTGCAAGATGATATTACGGGTGAACGAGAATTCTGTTGGGTCGCGTATATTATTTCTTTATTAGTGAGACAAGTTATTGGTTCTTCAACGTATGTCACTGTTTTATTTGTCGTCTCCTTTTTATTTAAAAGTGATTTTAAGGTATTAAAAGACTTATAGAATTTTCCTTTGATTTACACTCCGTGCTTGGCAGGGGTTAAGATAATGTTTTGATTACCCATTGACGGGTATCCTATAATTACAGCTGGATACATATCAATGTTTCGTACAACAACAAATGTATCGGCAAACGTGCGCTTACCGACCTTGTACTGAACATGAGTTACGCCTATTACATTTAATTCATTATTTCCTATACCCGAGAGCCTTACTCCAGACTTCTCTATAGGGAAGTTCGAAAACAACAAATGATGTGTCCTCAATTCCATGTTATTACGTGGACTACCAGAGTCAAAAAATAATGTAAAGGGTCGGTGTTCTAAATTTACAGCATATAATGATGGTCTTAACTCATTTTGACTTATTATTGTGTGAATTTGTTGCAAATCTACGTGAGCATGCACTAATTTATTTGATTCGGTCGTGTGTTTCGTAGGAAAATCTATTGCCTCACAATGATCTGGTAAAACATTAAATGGATTATTCAATACTACTGATGTTGATATGAATGACCTTGACCCTTCATCACTCTCTTCCCCACTGGAGTTAATTATGTGGTATTTGCTTTGCTCTGCACATTCTGAAAATTTGTCTGACCTTGCAAGTTCTGGTTAGACGGCCCAGGATCAGCGTTATTTGAAGTACTATTTGTTTGTTTCTGATTTTGAACTACATTGACGTTTGGCTGTTTCTTCTTATTGAACTGAGGATTTTTCTTTATATTTCCATATGGAATTGACTGTGGAATTGACTGTGGAATTGACTGTGCATTTCTAGGATTCTGTTGTGTCTTACGCGAGTAGCACTGACTATATGAATGAGTAGAACTATTATGTAACGAACAGAATCTCGTTCTGCAGTCTGCAATCAAGTGACCTTGACGTTTGCAATTATAACACATCATTCCCGCGACTTGACTATTATTAACTACGTTTACTTGTTGTGGCTTTGTTTCATTTTTTGCAAAAACCTGTGTAAACAAGGGATCAAGATCAGTACACTTAGACATGTGTTTTTTTATCTGTTTATATACGTCCACTTCTGTACTTGCTGGCGTTAACTTTTTATCAAAACACCGCACTAAAGCTTCAAGCAACATAAGTGTCATGCAAGTTAAATATATTAATCGTAAGAAATCTTTCACGGAGATGTTATCTCTAGTAACTCAAGTGGAATTACCTAAAATATCTTGATACTCGTTTAGTCTATCGGCAATGAGAGCTGCTCTCTCAATAACATTAAGCCGAGCCATAGTGGCTTGATTAAGTGTATTTCTTAATGTAAAAACTACATCCAAGGCTTCCTCACCACCGTAGACCGCACGTAGCCTAACTTTGAAATAATCCCATGTAACTGATTCTTGAAACGAAACTCCCCTCAAATACGCACTCGCATCTCCTTTAGAAAAGTCTATAAAAGTCTACAAATGGGTCTATAATTTGTTTAGCATTTAAACGGGCTTCGACGGAAGAAATCCACGACTCAACATTCTGAGGTAAGAAGCCGTTGACCCGACCTTGAAAAGGAAGGATAGCTGATCGGGCATTAACGAAGGTAACAATGGGAGCCGGGATGGGGTTACTCCGGCCGGGGGTGGGGTTACTTGGGCTGACAGGAGGTGTCATTTTGACTTTAACTTGTTTTTTATCTCTTCGATTCCTTGCAATTCTATCAAAATCTCTATGAATACAGACGTCCACTGCGTAAACGCATAAATACTATTCAAACAAAGATCATAACACAATCCCCCAATGCAATGATACAAATATAAAGATATTTCCCGAGAACTTCTGAAAGAAAACGGAATTAGCACAGAGAGAAAAAAAAATTTTCGACGAGAATTCGAAGTTGAATACAGTTTCCTTTAATGAAAGGAAAAATGAAGATTAACAAACAACTTA
>NC_090741.1:14586183-14608683 GCF_036898095.1 Palaemon carinicauda
TACATACTTAATGGCACTTTCAATAGAAAGAAGGATATTTTCTATAGAATTTATCCATATAATTCTTGATTTTCTATAGTTTTGATATAAAAGTTCAGAATCTCTATTGATAAGTATTGGTTTCTGTATTATTGTCCTTATACAGTTATTTAGTTCCGTAAAGTTTTCTCCCCGGATGCTAATTATAAGTTATGTGCAAAATACTTTTCAATAATAATAATAATAATAATAATAATAATAATAATAATAATAACAATAATAATAATAATAATAATAATAATAATAATTGGTTCTGGTATTTCCAATAATCCCAATATGAGCTGGAATTCTAAATATTTTAATGTTGACCCCACAAGAATACATTAGATGAAAGTTTTACGATGTAAATAATATATATATAAATAAATATATATATATATATATATATATATATATATGTATATATATATATATATATGTATATATATATATATATATATATATTTATGCATATATTTATGTATATATATATATATATATATATACATATATATATATATATATATATGCATATGTATATATATATATATATACATATATATATATATATATATATACATATATATATATATGTATATATATATATATATATATATGTATATGTATACATATATATATATATATATATATACATATATATATATATATATGTATGTATAAATATATATACATATATATGTATATATATATATATATATATATATATATATACAGAGTTTCTTCTAATTCTCGTATGCAAAATATGTGTTTTATAGAGTGAAATTAGTGACTTTTTTAAGAGTTCTATGATTGTCATAAATTGTAGGGTGCGATCACTGAACTCAGTGATCGCCAAGGGTTAGGCATTACCATTCGAGCAATCATTAGACAAGGTAATTGCTTGAGAATATCATCTGTGTACATTGTCTTCACAAACCTTTTTGTAATAAAGTGAGAAAAACCCATGTTCCAATGTCTCATTATCCATTGACATGGGCATAATTGGCGTCAGTTGTACAAATATGTCTGATTTTCTATGCTGTGAGCGAAGTTGTTCTTTAAGCCGGTAAAATAAAAGTTGAAGATGCCTAGATACGCAAGAACTAACATAGCAGATGCTGCTGCTGTGGGAGATGAAAACGAAGGAGCAGTTGGTTATAGTGATGCCGACGAAGAATATAGACGAGAACAACGAACACAGGACTTAGAAAATAAGTTAGATAACTTAGTAAAGTTAATGAACAGCATATCCGACGTACATGAATGAAGTTCACACGCACACAAGTGAAAGTAAACATGCACAGCCAAGTGGAGATATGCAAAACGTTATGGTTTGAAAAATGCCAAAACTCCAGGAAAGTGCTTGGCCTTTTGGTGATGAGCAGCCTATCGAAGAGTTTCAATCAATCAAAGTGTTTTTGAGAGATTTTAAAGCAGTGACATATGGTTGGTCAGAAAGAGAAAATTAGGTTGCTCCAGGAATGGAGGTAATGTGTTGGCCACAAGAAAGTTTAAGAGGTTATACTGAAATAAAATGACGTTTAATTGAAAAATATGCCTTACCTGATGCGAGAAAACGGGACATGAAAGTAAATTACAAACCCAAAATTCGGGAAGGTCAATCCATTCCTAGTTTTCCAACTCGCATTTTTTGAGTACTAATCTTCGAGAAATTGATGAAAAAGCAATTCCCTGTAAACATATTCACAGATTGCTAAACCAGTATTTATGTGGTTATTTGTTCGATGAAAATTGCCCGCTAGCAGACGTAGTGATGGCGATACAAAACATTCTAGACAGTTTGCCAGAAGAAAAAATGACTGAGAATAATTGCCCCGATTCCAAGAAGGTGGCAGCTATAAGAAGCACTCACCAACCTCCTCAGCGGGACAGGGGAGAACATAGTCAGCAGGTGAGAAGAGTCTTCAGATGCTGGCAGTGTGTGGGAGAGAGGCACCAACGAGTAGAGTGCCCCACCCAGGGATCCCACCGCAGTTACACTTGTCAGGCCGACGGTCATCTATCTTGAGAGTGCCCAGCAAAAAAACGGCCAGGTCGGGTCTTACTGTGGCACACGCACACCAACCCCCACCCAACATCCGAGGAAAAGGAAACAGAGGAAGGGGGAAACGAGGGAGATCGATGGCCCCCGCATGACAACAGAAGCAGTCGAGCTAGCAGTGGTACCCCCATCGGTACCCCCGACCTCAACCCGGCAGATCTAGGGACAGGATCAGGGGGCAGTGGTATTACAAATGAGGTCGTTGGCATGTGCCTCATATATCCTAATGGGCGGCTAGGAATGTTGGCAGTCAGGATTGACTTACCAGATAAGTCCATTCTAGCGCTGATTGACACAGTAGCCAGCGTTTCGCTTATTTAAAAAGGAATCTCCTCAAATTCACTACAGTCAGCGGTATCCATCATCCTCAACACGCCAGGAGGAAATAAGCCGTAGGCAAGGCATACGACGATGGTAAACTTTAAGGTGTAGATGCACCCAGAAAAGGAAACTTAAATACTGGCCACTAAAATAAATCTATTTTGTGATCAAGCAATTAGGTTATAACTGAGTGACGAGGTGAATGCAACTAACTTTATTTCAACAGACACCGAGCTTATATACAAGAGTTTTAATGGAAGAAAGTCAAATAAATTAAAACACTTCAATATATGAAAAGATAATCAAATTGTTAATGTGCACATGTGTGCATCCCTCCCCGAAAAAGACATATATGTGAAATGGGGCACCTCACTCTTGACAGTAGTACTGTAGGTGGGTCATCTTGCAGTGATACACAGGTTTAAGGTGATCAAACGAGACCCAGCCTTCTTTGCCATGAATGTTCAGTAAGAATACCTTTGTTGTTTGACGGATCACAAGGAAAGAGCCTGTGTAAGGGGGCATTAGCCATTCTTTTGCTGGTGTCATATACACAGAAAAAAGTGTGATACCATGAGCAAAACTGTCAGTATGTGTTGCTTTACTGGGAGCTTCTAAATAAAATGGCATGGAGTAAATATGCCCACAATGTTACATAGACGCTGGAAATTGGTAGATGAGGTTTTCGCCGGAAAAAATTCAGCAAGTACGACCAACGGGTAGCAATGCAACATTTCAGCTGCCGAGACATACAGGGTGTCTTTTGGAGTAGTCCTTAGTCGCAGGAAGACCAAGGGAGTCTGAGTAAAGCAGATAAGAGTTTTTGCAGCGGGACATCAAGGCTGCTTTGATGGTGCGATGATAACATTCAACCATTCCGTTGGCTGCAGGGTTATAGGCGGTTGTCTGATGTAGAGCGATTTCCAGGAGATTCGCTAATGATGTCCATAATAGAGAGGTGAAAGTGGTATCCCTGTCAGAAGTAATATGATCAGGGATACAAAATCTCCCTATCCATCATGACAGTAAGACATATTTACATGAGGCAGACATTGCAGTATCCAGGTGAATGGGTTCAGGTCAGTGAGTGATGCAGTCAATGAAAGCAAACAGGTAATGATGTCCTTGTGATGTGGGTAGGGGCCTAATTACAGTGTCATGAATGTTGGGAAAGTGACACTGAGGTATAGGAAATGTGTCAAATCCTGAATTTGTGTGTAGTTGTACTTTTGAAGTTTGGCATGGTGGACAAAGTGATACTGAGATTGAGGAAAGGTGCCCACACCTGAATCTGTGTATTGATGTACTTTTGAAGTTTAGCATGAAGTACAGGCACAGACCAAACTCTTGGCATCCTTAGTAATACCGTCCCTGAATTTCATCTTCATTACCTTTGCAGTAGATATATGAGAGTGATGTGAAAGGCCATGAATGAAATCAAACACCTATTGGCGCTTGAGAAACAGTATCAATAGTCTGGGTCTACCAATACTGACTTTACAGAGGAGGGTAGTCTTAGAGTCGTCCGAGGGATGTGAAGGATGTCCTATATGCTTGGTAATCTGGATCGTTATTTTAGGCTCCTGCCAAAGCATTGCAATGCAATCCCAGAAAAATGATGGACAATGAGTTTCCTGATAGGCATTGGCCACAGGATTAATTTTCCCAGGGACATGTTGAAGGGTGCAATTGTATTCAGTCATAGCAGAGCGATATCGGTGTTGATGGGCGTATTAGATGTCAGGCAGTCGAGTCAAGGCTTGCACCAAAGGGCTTACCTTCCAAAAAATGGTGAAAGTGTAGGACTGCAATCCACACCGCCAGCAATTCATGGTTGAAGGTAGAGTAGCTGGAATCTGCCTTGGACAATTTTCTACTGAAGAAGGCCGATCAGCAGGTGAGCCATTGACCATCTTCTTGGGTGGTGCATCAATAGCGGCTTCAGTGGCAACTTTAAAGAGAAGGAGAGGTGCATGTGGTAGAGGGGAAGTGAGAGCAGCAGCGGGTGATTGGCCATTCTTTGAGTTTCAGAAGACCGCTTCTTTAAGGGGATCCCGCTTTAGTTCTTTTGGCTTGACCTTGAGGGAGGTGTAGAGGAAGACAAGAGTAATAGCGATGGCTGGCAGGTAATGGTGATAATAGTTTATCATGTCCAAGAATGTTTATTGTGCTTTAGCGGTAGAGGGGGTGGGGAAGTTCTGAACGGCTGCTACTCTCTCAGGGAGGAGGAGGACTCATTCAAGATTGATGCAATGCCCTAAGAACAATACTTCGTGGGCACGAAAAGTACACTTGTTGTATTAGACTTCAAGGCCGTTCTGTTGTAGGCGGCTGACCATGATGCTTAGGTGATGGAGGTGTTCCTCTTTGGATGAAAAGAACACCAGTATGTAGTCCACGTAACATACACAGAAGGGGATGTCCCCTAAGAAGCCCTCCATGAGATGTTGAAAAGAGGCCTCAGCATTACGAAAGCCAAAACAGCATAATTGAAGATGTATGTTCCGAAGGGGGCGGTGATGATGGTCCTGTGAACATCTTCAGGGTTCATTGGCACCTGATAAATCCCCTTCAGGAGGTCGAGCAAGGAGGAAACCTTAGCTTTGTGCAGTTAGAAGGTCACTTTAACAATGTTTGGGAGGTGGTACTAATTCGGTTCTGTCATCATGGTGAAACGCTTGTAATTACCACACGGACGCAGGGAGCCAGTTTTCTTCATAATGATGTGTAAGGGTGACCATCTTGGGCTTGAAGCCTTTTGGCAAAGGCTCATTTCTTCCATTTTAGCGTACGTTTTTTTGGCGGCTTCCAAACAGTTTTGTGGCATTCACCTGAATTTGGAGAACGCTGGGGGCCCCGTCATCTTGAAATGGTGATAAATACCATCTTTGAGGGGAAAACCGTAGGCGTTTGGGGAAATTCTTAACGGAAGATTTACTGGGTACAATGAGAGGAGCTTGGCATAGGCATCCATGGGTCCATTGACGGGGTGAGTGATGTCGGATTGACCGGTTGAAGAGGTGTGGATGAGTAAGAGTCTGCGATGACTAGCCATCGGTAAGCAACTTCAACCAGGAAGTAGTAATGTGAGAGTAATTCCACAACGAGGATTGACAATGTGATCTTAGAAGCCAGAAACATCAGTGATATTTACGATTCCATGGTTACATTTCATAACCATTGGTGGGGATCAGAGATCCGTTGGCAGCTACTAGCTGGACATATGCAGAACTAGACAAATGGCAAGTACCCATGTCTACTAAAATAGTATTCCCATAACTGGATCATGTATAAAAAGAAAAGATTAGTTTCAGGAGAGAATACCCTCACAAGTGATGTCATACTTACAGATTTTTGGTATAATAACAACTATTCAAACATTCCTTTGCAGTACCCCCGTATCTGTATTGCTAATATCATAACTGCGGCCTATGGGTGTCATTAAGTGGCTGTAGAGGTCGTTGGTTGGGGTGTGAGCAAGTGGTGGAAGGTGGCCTGTTTATTCACTACTCTGGCATGTAATGGGATGGCCATCTATGTCTTACCTAATTCATGTCCAATTTGATTGATGTTGAATAAAGGATGGTCTTAAAGGTGGGGAAGTGGCTGTCCATAATGGTGTCAACATCGGTCATCAGGTCCTTCATGGGCAAACTATTAAAAGCAGTTATGGCAGCACATAGCAGGTTCACCTCACGAGATTAGCCGTCTGTGGCAAGTTGCAGGCGAGCGATACTGGTTATTTCCTTGAGGGCAAGTGATACCTTTTGGTAGTCCAACGGTATTTTAGAGCCGAAAAAGTTTGGTTATGCAGGCGGCTGTTTCCTCAGGGATTGCCGCGAGACCATAATCTGCTTTGGTGCTTAACTGAGTCATGCCCTTGATGTGAAATTGAACTTCAGCACTCTGGAACCAGGTGAACACTTTGCAGGCAAAGGAAAGCAGTTTTATTAAGGCTGCATGTCCCGTAGAGGCAGGTTTGGTGGGGTGCATCTTCAAACAGTTGGGCACAGCAATGCGGTGGCAGGCAGGAGGTAGCGGACACTCTGCTGGTCACCAATATGAGAGCGAGCAGATAAGTTGTAAGAAGTAGGCAAAGGGAATGCAACTAACTTTATTTCAACAGTCAGCAAGCTTATATACAAGAGTTTTAATGGAAGAAGGTCATAAATGATCAACACATCAATTCATGGAAAGACAGGCTTAAACCTATTCTGTAAACAGTGATTTGTAGAGTGAGATATACAATAAAAAAGAAAATACCGTTCACTGTACAAGTGTGTGTAAAACACATTTGGTACATTTCAACGCCTGAGGCATTAGAGCTTAGAACGATAAAAGCTTATCCTACGAACAGCTACTAAAATGGGAATACCTATTTTGAGAAAAGTGTTCACGACATGTCTCTCGAACCCATTTTTTTTCTAAGATAATCTTTTTTAAGAAAAACTGCAAGCAAAAACAAACAAAAATATTCTAAGTTGTACAATTCTGCATGTATGTGTGTATTTGAGCATGTACTTTCTTACAAAGATAAGGTTTTGAGTGTATGATACCCTAATACTAATTCATTGTTGCTACTGCAACTTTTTTACAAAATATGATAATAGTGTATAACAGCTTAAAGCAAAAACTTATATCCAATTATATCAAACAAATATGATACTGAACATGATATCCTCTCTCTCTCTCTCTCTCTCTCTCTCTCTCTCTCTCTCTCTCTCTCTCTCTCTCTCTCTTGGAAATTGAAGCTTAGGATAAAGATATTGAAATAGATGGACAGTGGCCAGGGGAAGGATCAAGGCCATTGTCAAAGTCGACCATAACTGGCGCTTATTTTGACTGCTGGACCGTGGCAGCTTGGAAAAAAGGAATAGTAGGGATCATGGCTGTCGAAATCTCTGTAACCTGGCATGTCAAGATTCAGGCTTCAGGCTGGTGACTATTGGGTTTATGGCTTTTAGGATTCTGTTCAGCTCTCTCTCACGCAAACACACACACACAAATATATATATATATATATATATATATATATATTCACACACACACACACACACAAATATATATATATATATATATATATATATTCACACACACACACACACACACATATATATATATATATATATATATATTTATATATATATATATATATATATATATATAAATATATAGGCTCCATGTGGTTGCAAGGAAGCTGAGAGTTATTGTGCGTAATAGTAAGATTGAGAGATGGACGAGAAGGGAGGGTGGTGGTATGTTGAATGTCATGTTGAATGAAATTACTTGAGGAGTAGATCAGTTTATGTATTGGGTGTTAGTTGTTACTGCAAATAGTGGAGTGGAACCAGATTTATGTGAGAGAGTGAATGAAGGATGTAAAGTGTTGGGGGTAGCTACGGGAGTGGTAAAGATTAGAGTGTTAGGAATCAATATAAAAACTGTTTTGCATGAGAAAGAGATTGTACCAACTGTGATGAGTGAATCGGAATTGTGGGGAATGAAAGTGACAAAGACAGGAATTGAATGTGCTCGAGATAAAGTGTCTGAGAAGTATAACCTTAATATCTTGATTAGACAGTGTTAGGAACATAGTAGTGAGAAAGGGTGTAAGAAATGAATTAGCATCTAGTATTGATACGAATGTCTTGATGTGGTTTGTCCATGCAGAGAGAATGGAAAGATGGCCGTCTACTGAGGAATGGGACAAATGCAAGAGTTGTTGGGAGAAGTACAAGAGGAAGGCCAAATTTTGGGTGGAGGGACTGAGTGAAGAAAGCTCTAGGCGATAGGAGGTTAGAAGAGAGAGGCAAAAGAGCTTGCTAGAAATAGGAATGATTGGCAAGTGATTCTGATGGAGTTCCAATAGTCACTGCTATTTCCTTCAATCATCTTGGTGACTGCTGAGGTAGCAGCACTAGGAGATTCAGTATAAGAAGCTTCAATTGTTGTAGATAACGGGGGAGGGTGGGCTGTGTCACTCTAACAGTACCAATCAAACTCATCTAAATCTTTTATTTGGCTGAGATGAGCTAAGAGAAGAAAAGTCCCATTCTTTATATTGACTACCCCAAAAGTTCATACATATATACAAACATATTAATATATACATATATATATATATATATATATATATATTTATATATATATATATATATATATAAATGTTATATATACAGTATATACTATATATATATATATATATATGTATATATATATATATAAATGTTATATATACAGTATATACTATATATATATATATATATATATACTGTATATATATGTATATAATTTATATATATATATATATATATATATATAAATGTTATATATATATATATATATATGTATATATACATATATATATATATACATATATATATATATATATATATACAGTATATACTATATATATATATATATATATACAGTATAATATATATATATATATATATATATTGTACCAACCGTATGTCACACAATTGTACATAATTCCTTTTGTATATATTATGCTTGTATCTGCGCTCTTCCCTCGCACTAAAAAGAACCTGAATAATCATGTCTCCGTTTTGCTCTGTAACATTGTCTGTCTCTCGAACAGGTCATGTCCTGTTGCCTTGAGGTTTTGTATATAAAGAAGCGTGTTCCTTAATAAATAACTCAGTCGTTTCCAATCTGCCTTCGAGTTCACACCCTTACTCGGCGCCGTCACATTGGTGACCCCGGAAGTCGACTCACTTCCACTGCCTTCCACCCCCACCTCCCTCGCCCCTCCATCATTGGTACTATGACGGAGGCAGACTCTACTCCGGCGGTTGGCACTGCAGCCGCCCCATTGAAACTTTCACTGTTCGCCCCGCGGAGAAGCGTGTGCTTGGTTTCAACGCGCTGAAGTCCACTTTCGTATCAGGGGCGTGACTCGCTCAACCACCAAAGCGGATTATGTTCTCGCGGCGATACCCGAGGACACCTTCTCAGAAATATCTGACTGGCTTTGTGAACAAGGAGACACCCCAATAGCGTATGACGCCCTCATATCATACCTTCTGCAGCAGTACTCGCCGTCGCCAGCCGCCCGTATAGCAAAGCTTTTTCAGCTCTCGCAACAACCCTTGGGGGACCAAAGGGCTTCGCTTGCCCTCAGGGAAATGACCAGTATCGCTTGCCTTCAACCTGCCGCAGACGGCTCTCCTCGTGAAGTGAAGCTACTCCGTGCTCTTTGGATACGCCGTTTACCTGAACCTGTGCGCGCTGCCATACCCGATGTCGATAGTTTACCCATAAAGGACTTGATGACCAAAGCCGACGCCCTTATGGACAGCCACTTCAAGACCTCCATCACCGCCTCCACCCCTGACGACGAGGATGCCTATTCAACGACAACCGAAGCTGACATGAATGCCGTAGGACATACACGCCTACCCCGTGACGTGCCGAAGCGGCGACAAAGCCGCCCACCACCCACCAATCGCTCGCGCCCCAATGAACGACTTTTACAACCACTTACTACCTCCCATCCGCCGCAGTTTTGCTACTACCACTTCAGATTCGGGGCAACCGCGAAGAAATGTGCCAAAGATTGTCAGTGGCCAAAAAATGTGTAAGTAGGCCATCGCTTGTGGCGGTGGCCTCCCATGTTTCTAATCTTTTCTTTTTACAGGATGCAGGAACGGGCGTGCGATTTTTGGTAGACACGGGTGCTTGTCGTTCTCTTTTGCCAAGGAAACTCTTCAAGGTACAACGTAGTCTGTCTACATCTGCCGAAGTCCGCTTGGTAGCTGCCAACGGATCTGCGATACCCACCTACGGTTACGAGAACCTCACATTATCGTTCGGAAACGGTAAATTCAATTGGAAGTTTCTCGTTGCTGACGTCACAATGCCAATCCTCGGTGCGGATTTCCTCTCTCATTTCCACCATCTGGTCGATGTCGCCCACCGACGATTGGTCAACGCAGACTCGTACTTGTCGACACCTCTTCAACCCGCCCCCTCTAACCTTGCTCTCCACATCAGCGCACCCACGGATGCCTACGCCCACCTCCTCACGTCATACCCGGAAGTTTTCCCTCCAGAACTTCGCCAAATGCCCACGGTTCCTACCAAGCACGGTATTTATCACCATATCAAGACGACGGGACCCCCAGTCTTCGCAAAATTCAGACGTCTGGCACCGGAACGATTGGCAGCCGCCAAACAGACGTTCGCCGAAATGGAGAAATTGAGCCTTTGCCAAAAGGCCTCCAGCCCATGGTCGTCACCCTTACACATCGTTCTGAAGAAAGACGGCTCCCTCCGTCCATGCGGGGATTACAGGCGCCTGAACATGCAAACAGAACCGGATCACTACCCCCTCCCAAACATTGCCGATGTAACCTCCTACCTGCACAAAGCGAAGGTTTTCTCTACGCTCGACCTCCTGAAGGGGTATTATCAGGTGCCTATGAACCCAGAAGACATCCCCAAGACCGCCATCACCACTCCGTTTGGCACATACACCTTCAATTACTCCTGTTTTGGCCTTCGTAATGCTGGGGCAACGTTTCAACGTCTCATGGATGGCATCTTAGGGGACCTCCCTTTCTTTGTATGTTATGTGGACGACATACTTGTGTTCTCCTCCTCAAAAGAGGAACACCTCCGTCACCTGCGCATCGTGCTCGACCGCCTGCAACAAAACGGCCTTGTAGTCCGGTACGACAAGTGTACCTTTGGCGCCAACGAAGTATCATTCTTAGGGCACCGTATCACTCCTGAAGGAGTCCATCCCCTCCCTGAGAAGGTAGCAGCCGTTCAGAATTTCCCCACGCCCTCGACCGTCAAAGCTCTGCAGGAATTTTTGGGCATGATCAACTATTATCACCGTTTTCTGCCAGCCATTGCCGCCACTCTTGCTCCCCTCTACGCCTCCCTCAAGGGCAACCCAAAGGACTTGAAGTGGGGTCCCCTTCAAGAAGCAGCCTTCTGCAATGCAAAGAAGGCCCTATCAACTGCTGCGGCTCTCACTTTTCCTATCCCACACGCCCCTCTCCTTCTCTCCACCGATGCCAGCGACGTCGCTATTGGTGCAGTACTCGAGCAGGTGGTCAAAGGCTCGCCCCGCCCATTGGCCTTCTTTAGCAGAAAACTGTCCAAGGCAGAATCGGGTTTATTCTACCTTCGATCGAGAATTGCTGGCGGTGCACTTGGCTGTCCGTCACTTTCGCCATTTCTTAGAAGGTACGCCCTTCGTCATTCGCACAGACCACATGCCTCTGGTGCACGCCTTCACTCGACAGTCTGACGCCTGGTCCGCCCGTCAACGCCGACATCTCTCCGCCGTGGCTGAATACAACTGCACCTTCCAATACGTCCTTGGGAAAATGAATCCCATTGCCGATGCCCTGTCAAGAAACACGTTGGCTGCCGTTCAACTGGGATTGGATTATAATGCCCTGGCTGAAGCCCAACGACAGGATCTAGAGTATCAAGCTTGTAGGACATCCTGCACGTCCCTCCGTTGGGAGGATTTTCCCCTCGAAGACTCCAACACCACCCTCCTCTGTGACGTCAGTACTGGTAGACCGCGACCTTGGATTCCTGCTCCCATGCTCCGACAGGTGTTTGATTTCATCCACGGCCTTTCACATCCTTCGTGCCATTCTACTGCACAGCTGCTAAAGGCAAAGTTCATTTGGCACGGCATTTCTAAGGATGCTAAGGATTGGGTCCGCGCCTGTACTTCTTGCCAAACTTCCAAAGTACATCGACACACGGATTCAGGAGTGGGCACCTTTCCTCAACCTCAGCGTTGTTTCGCACACATTCACGTCGACGTTGTAGGCCCCCTACCCACATCACAAGGACATCGTTACCTGTTTACCGTCATCGACCGCTCCACTCGTTGGCCTGAAGCCATTACCATGGAAACTGCAACGTCCGCCTCATGTACATCTGCCTTACTCTCTGGATGGATTTCAAGATTAGGTATCCCTGAGCATATTACTTCTGACAGGGGAACCACTTTCACCTCTCAATTATGGACGTCATTAGCGAATCTCCTGGGCATCACCCTACATCAGACAACGGCCTACAACCCCGCTGCCAATGGAATGGTTGAACGTTTTCATCGCACCCTCAAAGCAGCTTTGATGTCCCGCTGCAAGGATTGCAACTGGTTTACTCAGCTTCCCTGGGTCCTCCTTGGACTAAGGACCACTCCTAAAGACGCCCTCGACGTCTCGGCAGCCGAAATGGTGTATGGCGACCCGTTGGTCGTCCCTGCCGAATTTTTTCCTTCTACAACCCTCTCCGACGATCTCCAGCGCATACGTCACGTCATGCGAAAATTTATTCCGTGCCGCCAGACTTACAAGCCCCCAGCGAAGCATCACATACCATCGGACTTGCACTCTGCAACGCACGTCTTCCTGCGCAACGACACCACCAAGCCACCACTAACGCCCCCTTACACGGGCCCTTTCCTTGTGATCCGACGCAGTCCGAAAGCATTCCTCCTCAACATTCAAGGTAAAGAAGACTGGGTCTCCATTGATCGTCTAAAACCTGCTTATCTTCTGCCAGATGACCCGCCTACAGTTCGCCTCTCAAGATCAGGGCGCCCTATTTAACATGTACAGTATGTCATTTTTAGGGGGGGAGCCATGTACCAACCGTATGTCACACAATTGTACATAATTCCTTTTGTATATATTATGCTTGTATCTGCGCTCTTCCCTCGCACTAAAAATAACCTGAATGATCATGTCTCTGTTTTGCTCTGTAACATTGTCTGTCTCTCGAACAGGTCATGTCTTGTTTCCTTGAGGTTTTGTATATAAAGAAGCGTGTTCCTTAATAAATAACTCAGTCGTTTCCAATCTGCTTTTAAGTTCACACCCTTACTCGACGCCATCACAATATATATATATATATATATATATATATGTTTGTGTGTGTGTGTGTTATACAAAATATATCAGATATATTTCACATTTATTGTTTACTTGACAGTATGTTATTTTTCTTTTATTTATATAAACTCCCGGATACCTTTTAAAATATTTGGTTTCTTGTTAAGCCAGGGTTTAGGAGTTTGTATAGAGTTCCTTTTATTTCTCATGAATCGTAATCACCAAGTTGTAATTAGATATTTAAATTTATTATCATTACTTTATTGTGGCTAAAGTTCATGTTCATAAAGTTAATTTGGCTGATTCATGGTAAATGTTTTCTTGACTAACCTTTTCAAACCCAAAGCTATAAACGAAATAACAAGTTTAGCAGAGGCGACCATATAATGTCTTGAAGAAGAGGTGACGTTATAACTGCCAAAACGCAGAAGAGCGGTTGTGACTCGAAGACCAGAACGACAGGACCTGTAATTGAACCATCCTACATGTTTTTCGTGTATCAGCCGATCTGCTTATAGTCTTCATGGATCACAAGAGCTTAATGGTATAATTAATATGAAGATTTACTATTAAGAAGTTTGCCGAGGACAGCTGCCATTGACGATGAAGGCGAAATTCAACAAAACTACCGAAGGATTTGGGGAGAGAAAGGAGACGGGTTTTTAGCAGTTTGGAGGTAAGAATCGAATTACATTTACGCGTGTTTCAGTCGATTTTCAAATTGCTTATATATGAACTTAGTCGGTTCATTAACCTAACTTGCACGTCCTATAAAATATTACCTGATAGTTCGTGATATTTAGAGGGAACTGATGATTGTCAGTACACTGTTATTATCTTGTTAACTTTGGCAAAACGTACCGAGGTTCAAGTATCACAATTTAAGCTAATGAGTAACTCAGTTCTTTCATATATTAACGTTAAAAAACTTCTAAAAACTTTAGACTGGGCTCTTGAGCTTGCTTACATGCTGGCTAAGTAGACTGAGCACTGGAAAAAACTTATACTAAATTTTAAGCTAGGCACTTAACCTAGTAAATAACTTTAAATTTGTATCAGGCTAGCCTAAAACTTAGCTAAATACTAAGAATATTACGGTCTTTGCTATCTAATTTATTACATTTTATATATTTACATTTAAGTAAAAACATTTAAGGCTTACGCCCTAGTCTAAACCATAGATGGCCATGACCTTTATTATAGATATTTCATTGTAATTGTCAGGTTATGGAAGAATTCAGTGGTGACCATGTTGTGCTGGAGTGGTGTCTGGCGTAAGGTCATCTCTTCAAGAATATAGCACGGTTTGGATGGGTTACAGTGCACAAAGGACAAGGATTCTCTCAAGCAAAGGGATTAAATTTTATTTTCCTCAGTTATAAATTTTCTATTTCATTTTGACTGTTATTATTAAATATAAATTAAACAATTTCTTTAATTTACCCTGTCACCATTAATTTGTATATCATTGCATGATTCAAGTAAAAAGTTTTTCCATGTGTATATATATAAATATAAATATACATATATATATATATATATATATATATTTATATATATATGTATATATATATATATATATATATATATATTTAAATATATATATATATATATATATGTATATATATGTATATATATATATATATGCATGTATATATATATATATATATATATACATATGGAAAAACTATATATATGTATATTTATATATATAAATAAACATATATATATATATATATATATAAATATTTTTATTTATATATAAATATATATATATATATATATATGTATATATATATATATATATGTTTATTTATATATATATATATATATATGTATATATATATATATATATATATATATATATGCATATATATATGTTTATTTATATATATATATATATATATATATTATATGCATATATATGTATAATATATATATATATATATATAGGCTATATGATTAGCCGTTACTAGTCCACTACGGAATAAATGCCTCAGACACGTAGTTCAACTTGCGTCTGTTAAAGTTCATGGTCTTTCTATGCCGGTCCACACCCAAAAACTTTCTCATTTCGCCAATACATTGTCTTTTCTTCTTTCCCTTTCCTCTTCTTTAGCTATATCTAGGGATCCATTATTGCTCATTCTCATTATATGTCCTTCCCATGTCCATTTCTTTCTCTTATATGTTAAAATATCATATACATTTGTTTGTTCACATATCCATGTTGCTCTTTTTCAGAGTTTTAGAGTTATTTCCATCCTTATTTTTTTCCATATTAATATTATTATTATTATTATTATTCCCAGCCAAGCTACAACCCTAGTTGGAAAAGCAAGATGCTATAAGCCCAAGGGCTCCAACTGGGAAAAATAGCCCAGTGAGGAAAGGAAATAAGGAAATAAAGAAATGATGAAAATAAATTAACAATATATCATTCTAAAAACAGTAACAGCGTCAAAACAGATATGTCCTATATAAACTATTAACAACGTCAAAAACAGATATGTCATATATAAACTATAAAAAGACTCATGTCAGCCTCGTCAACATAAAAACATTTGCTCCAACTTTGATCTTTTGAAGTTCTACTGATTCAACAACCCGATTAGGAAGATCATTCCACAACTTGGTAACAGCTGGAATAAAACTTCTTGAATACTGTGTAGTATTGAGCCTCGTGATGGAGAAGGCTTGGCTATTAGAATTAGCTGCCTGCCTAGTATTACAAACAGGATAGAATTGTCCAGGGAGATCTGAATGTAAAGGATGGTCAGAGTTATGAAAAATCTTATGCAACATGCATAATGAACTAATTGAACGACGGTGCCAAAGATTAATATCTAGATCAGGAATAAGAAATTTAATAGACCGTAAGTTTCTGTCCAACAAATTAAGATGAGAATCAGCAGCTGAACACCAGACAGGAGAACAATATTCAAAACAAGGTAGAATGAAAGAATTAAAACACTTTTTCAGAATAGATTGATCACCGAAAATCTTGCAAGACTTTCTCAATAAGCCAATTTTTTGTGCAATTGAAGAAGACACAGACCTAAAGTGTTTCTCAAAAGTAAATTTGCTGTCGAGAATCACACCTAAAATTTTAAAAGAGTCATACAAATTTAAAGAAACATTATCAATAATGAGATCCGGATGTTGAGGAGCCACCGCCCTTGACCTACTTACAATCATATTTTGAGTTTTGTTAGGATTCAAATTCATACCCCATAATTTGCACCTTATACTAATTTTAGCTAAATCTCTATTAAGGGATTCACCAACCCCAGATCTACATTCAGGGGATGGAATTGATGCAAAGAGTAGCATCATCTTCATATGCAACAAGCTTGTTTTCTAGGCCAAACCACATGTCATGTGTATATAGTAGGAAAAGTAATGGACCAAGAACACTACCCTGTGGAACACCGGATATCACATTCCTATACTCACTATGGTGCCCATCAACAACAACTCTTTGAGATCTATTACTTAAAAAATCAATAATAATGCTAAGAAACGAACAACCCACTCTTTGATCTGTAACTAGCTTATGTTCTAAGGGTCTAAATTTCTAATGCATAAGCTATAATGATAGGACCATATCATTAAATACTTTTCTTATTTTTATTGAAAATTTCATTTTACCTTGCATATTTTTTTTTTCCAAAAGCTCTCCATCCCATGCTTATCCTTATTTGAATTTCGGTCTCTTGTCCTAGGAAACACATCCTTTCTTTGGTAAGTACGAATATTTATCAACAATCTCTTGAGGATCGTCCATAACCCTCAGTGTTTTCATTGAACATTATCTTAGTTTTACTCATTATATAATATTAGTTCTATATTTCTGTTTTCTTTATTCAAATATTTTATCTTCTTTTGAAATTGCTCACATGATTCCCTTAATACAACTGAATAATCTAAGCGAGGTGGGATCTTTCCTTTTACAATCATAATTTCTCCAATATCTTTATCTTGTTTTTGGATTACTGTAATTCCTGTATAGTTATCTTAAAGTGTTCTAACATAAGATTAATCTATCCCTCGTCTTTGAAGGGCTTTCATTACAGCTGAAGTTTTGACAAAATCAAAAGCTATCTTGTAGTCTATAATACTGTACTTAGAGGTTTGTAATAGTTGGCTAATCAAATAGATATCGTCAGTTTTTGAACACCGACTTCTATATCTTGCCTGGTCTCTTTTTATTAGGCCTAATTTGATGTTTATAAATATTTTATGTTTTACGGAGATTAAACTTACAGAGAAGTAATTTTTCAGGTCTTTTGTGTCGCCCATTTTGTGAATTAGTATAATGATGAAGTTTTGCTATACTGTAGGTGTAGGGCATTCTTGCAGACATCTTGTGTGAAGTTCAAAGGGAGTTTTACCATTATGAAATGTCTTCCAGCTATTTTCGAATGTAGTCCAGGCCCCTTAGGGGGACCATCGTTCAGATTTGTCTACAAGCATGAAATTTGGCACAGATGTCTTGAGGGTGCCAAACACGATATTCACTGGGGTTACCATATTGGCAAAATTCAATAAAGCCGCCACTCGATTTTTTATTATGCCATAGTTTTACATCCCATACAAAGTAAAACCACTTTGTATGGGTTTTTGACCTCAAGGAATATAAATTTGAGCTGAAATTTCACTTAGCACATGTACTTTTTCCAATCTTAAGTTTGAAAATTAAGTTTTTGGACTAAAATATGTATTTTGATACAGATATTTATTGTATATACATTTAGTGGTTCAGTTTGTTTGTTAACATGTTCACTAATGAAGTCATCTTATGAGACTGTTCTTAGTGGACTGTCACTGTAGAAGGTAATTGTCTAAGTATCATCATTATAGATACACCTGGATTTGCATTTGCACTGCCCGGTGCACCGGACTCCAGCTCTGCTACATTTACAGTTTCCTGTATAAGCCCATTTGCAGCCACAGTGCAGCAGGATGGAACATGTTTTACCGGCATTTGCAAGTGTTGTCCAGTGTGGTAACCAAATACCCGTGTTTTCTTTTTACCAACCACATGCGGTGAAGCTGGGAATAATCTGGTGAACTGCGGTTGCCTGTCTCCAGTAGAAGCTTGCTTGAAGCATAGCCCACTTGAGATGTTGAAACAAAGCTGCTTGTGTGGGTGGAATGTTCTACAGGGTTTTTCTACTACTTATGAATAAACGATGTCTAGCTTCGTTGACCCTGGTCAGTCCACATCCCTTACTGTACATGATGACCACAAATCGTTCCAGATTCTGCATGTGTAAAGAATCGAAGCTGATGAGGTTTGGATTATTGGTTAACGATATCAGTGTTTCTGTGAGTCCTAGAGTGTTTTGCCAAGTTGTCCAAGCAGTTTTATGGCCACATTCAGGGAACTGTGATGTCGTGTCACGCCCTGTTATTGCAAGGAAAAGAGGTAACGCGAGAGATCTGGAACATCCAAGGTGAGCACAGATATCATGGATGGGGAGGTAACAGACTTTTTCACCACTCCAAAAACACACCTAGAGTTCCAAAAAACAAGGCTTGAGAAGAAGTGTAAGGCAAGGACCATCACAACACTATCATTAGTACGAACAATAGCTATCTTGTGGAGCTGGACTGCTGCATGTGCCAGATGAAGGAATATCCGCACATCGGCCTCAGCATGATTATAGGGTTGGAGTGATGAGACGTCAGCTTGTCTGTTGGATAGAACATTTTCGCCTTTGGCACTGAGCAGGAATTTCACGCCCCAGTCTTTCTTGATTATCTCCTCACTAAGGAAAATGAACAACTTTTTGTTGTCGTTGTTCTTGAGGAATCCACTGTTCCATTCATGGGTTGGGATTTGTGTGTTGCCACTTCCAACCCTAGTTCGTGAACCTGTACCACGACGTTGATGTGTGAGGGACTTCAAACTCTACTGGATAGGTGTCCCATATGGCATCAATGTGGAAAAGGGCTGGATCTATCTGTGATTTCAGGAACAGGATCATATGTTGTGTAGCATACACGGCAAATGTTTTTGCTGATGTAGGTCGCACCATGTGAATAACTGCTGCCATGACTAGCACTATGGAGGATTTATTTTTTTCTTTATTTTATTTTAGTTTTTTGCCAAATCCTGAGAGAGAGAGAGAGAGAGAGAGAGAGAGAGAGAGAGAGAGAGAGCGAAAGTAGTTAGAGAATGATCGTTTGTGGTGAGAAAGACTGTTGGTTTAAATGAGATTGTTTGTTTACATTTTTTAGTTAGGTTACGACAGTGGTGAATGTTTCGGAGCGAATGCTTTTTTTATTTGACTGCAGCTTAAGACAGTTCGTTTGTGAACGCTGGATTATATTTTATATCATTTTGCGACCAGCGAGGAAGTGTTTTTTGATTTTCAAAAGCCGTGATTCCTCCTTTGGCGAGATTAAATTGATTTTGAATGACGATATTTAGTTGCTGACCCGGCCTGTAATCGATTATAATTAGACTGCTCTTGTGGATTGACCGACTGTAGATGACCTGGATTGTGTTCAAGAACCGGATTTGATTGTGCTTTTGTATTTCGATTGATGATGATGATGATGATGATGATGATGATGATAACGTGCACAACCCAAACCAACTAATACATATGTGTATTAATATTTAATAGTGATCCGGTTGCTGCAGAGTTGTGGTTTTGGGCTTTTAATGACTATTGGTGGTGGTGTGCCGTTTAATTTTAAGTTTTGTTAGGGTTTAAATTTGGTTTATTTGAATTATGTTACGTTTTTTGTATGTTTTGTAAGTTTTTAAGCGTTATTTATTTTGAGAGTTTTTTTGAATGGTGGCATGATTAACGCCTGTTTTGTGTTAAGTGTATGATTATTGATAAGTGTGTTTTTTTTGGGTTTATGTTGAGCGTTTTAGTCTGTAAGGAAATATAGTTATTAGGATATGTTTTGTTTATTTCGCCCTTTTTGTCTAAAAGTCTGGTTTTAGATAACGTCAGGGGAAAGTTTGTGTTGTTGAGACAATTGTCAGTTAGAGTGATTCAAGGGTGTGGGGGTTGTTTTGCAACATCCCGCCACAGCACATCAATTGTTGCACACCTAGCTTGAGATGACCGACCAGCTGAAGCTTTGGTGTATTCTAAAATATCAGACTTGCTGCCGGATCTAAGTGAGCCATGGTCAGCCAAACTTGGTGTTTCCCTTTGATTTTCAAAGCCAAATCACTCTTCCATATCAGCATCTGGTCATGATTGAAGTGACAGGAAGAGTTGTGTGATAGGAGTCATGTTTTTTTTTTTTTGTACTACAGGCTTTGTTGCCTTTCTTGGATATGTCAGGTTGATTGGCAAAGGTCAGGATGTTGTTACGTCGGATAATGTTGGACACTGACACAGTTGCCTTGTCGGGTGTTTGTGCAACATATTGTTCATGAAGACCTTTGCCAATTTCATGGACTTGGTAGAGAGATGTGAGGACTTTTTGATCCATGACTTCTTGTGTGTCAAGCGCAAGAAGTTCCGAACCAGCAACAAAATTATTTCCCAGCGCTTTGATACTTTCAACAAATAACAGGACATCTTTCCTGTATTTTACTTGCAAGCTCTGTGCTTCTTAAAGTAAGCAGTGCTTGAGCTCAGGGTGTCCAAAACCATCCCAAACACTTCAGCACACCGAGAACAATCTGGACTTATCTGCATATGAAGTGTGACCGCTTCCAGATCTTCGTACAGCACAGCAGCCCCACCTAGAGCTTGAAGGCTCTTGTTCGACTGTTCATTAGACTGATCCTTCCCAATAAGGCTGAACTTATGCGTTGACCTTTGAACGACAAATTCCCCTTTCAGAAATTCTGCATGCACATCTGGGTGACTCTCAGCTAACTGCACCATATCCTGAGCATGTACTGGCAGCCATCGGCACAAGAGCAGCTCAAGCTCTATGATGGTGGACCAATAATTGAACTGTGGGCTTTCTGTTCTTTCGAGTTCATCCCAAATATGCCCTACTCTTCAGGAGATGAAGAGACATCAGAGAATATTGTTGCTCATAATGAGTACGTTTGATGTGATACTCACCAAGGGCAGACTGTGTGCGTCCAGATGTTAGAGCCTGTGCTTGAGAAAGTGCTGTCGCCCATCCTGAGTCTCTTAGTAGCGTTCTAATCATCTGATGAATCTTGTATTCAATGTGCAGAGCTCTGAGCATCAGAACCAGCTTAATTTCTCCAAGAATATCAGGAATGTCCATTGCAGTTGCTTTGCTATGGCATAAATTGGCTGATCGGCACCAAGGAAACTATTCTGGCCAGGATTCAGAAACTGTGTACCTTGCATAGTGAGGTGCATTACATGCTTTATCATGGATGCAGAAGCTGATTTTTCTGGAAAAAGTGGCAAAACCACAATTACTGCTGGTGGTTTCAAAGAGTCCTCACCCATGAGTCGAGAGATGTACCCTGACCAGGTGATAACTTCGTCAGCTGAAATGGGGTCCTCTTTTAGCACCATGGCAATGTGTTTCATCCAAGCTTCGTCCTTCCTCTTGACCGGGTCTATGAGGTTGTTAGTTGGTCGAAGTACCCCATTGGTGTTTCTGGGTAGATACAAAGGATCGTTAGATAGCTCTACTGGTTGTACAATAACATAAGAGTCCGGAAGTTGGGGTGCAGATGTATCAGAGAAGTATAGCTCAATAGAATTTCGCTGTTCACCCTGGTTTTCCTAAGATAGATGCTTGGTTGCATTCAAAGCGGTGCCGGGAAATTCATCTTGAGAAAAGTTTCCTTTTCTATGCCTATCCAAGTTGTCCATGTCATAGGTCAGAAATACATTCCTTCGTATATTTTTAGGCAACACAACTCCATCCTCAGCATGATGCTTGCATACTGCTCGTGCGACCGCTCATTTTACCTCCATCACACGACCATAGGACACGGACATTCCGACTTGGTGAACAATTTCTATCTGCTTTTTCAGTCGTGCTTCTCCATGCATTTTTATGCCTTTGTATAGAACAAATGTGATTTCGTGTTCTACTCTGTGTCGTAGGGTTCTTGTCGTAGTGATATGGTGTGTACCAAGGTAGGTGTTGTAAATAACAATCTGTGAAATAATGCATGGAATCCTTGTCCTGCCTTGTACATGATTATCCAATTCAATATTTCTTTGATCTCGCAAAATGAATGGACCTTGAAGAATTACATGCATGAAGCTCCGAAGCTCTTTTGGT
>NC_090741.1:14618683-14626183 GCF_036898095.1 Palaemon carinicauda
GGTTTAGAGTAACTCATTTCCGTATTATAAATTTTTTCAATATAAGCTGATAATATCTATTTTATTTTATTTTTTCAGGAGACAAAAAATCTGAAATTGTTAAATCATTAGACAGACGTGAAATTAGAGAGAGAGAGAGAGAGAGAGAGAGAGAGAGAGAGAGAGAGAGAGAGAGAGAGAGAGAGAGAGAGAGAGAGAGAGATTAACCATTATATTGCTCTAGTGGCACTTCACCTTTGTAAACTCAATCCATATCAGTAAATTAATCAACTTAATGGAGCTCATTACCTATCAATCAGCTTACAATTAAAAAAAAATCATTACATTAAACAAGAGTCCATTTCTTCAAAACGTTAGTCCATCCACCTACAGGAAGAAGTTATGCAAGACTATATTCATCGATGATCTTTTTTGTAACAAATATTGTTTATCAGAGCAAATGGGAATTGCCATTCAATAGGTATTTTTAATGATTAATTTAGCCAAGCATAAACGAAACAAAATAATCATCATATTTTATTATTCAAAGGTGAATTTATAAGCGCAAATATTTAATTTTAATTATTGCTTAGACATAGAATTGTTATTTGGTATAGATATGATTACAATGTTACTGCAAATAACTTTTTAACCCAAATTTTTGGAATGTCTAAATATGTGGGTTTGTATGAAAATAATTATTTTCTGTACTCGAAAAACTCGAAAAAATATTACATTTCATGTAGTTTCTCATTTTTGTGTTGATGGAAATATTTATTACAAAAATGATCTTTTTCCTAACCGCACAGATGCAAGAAATATTTGGTTATTCATATATATGTATCATCAATTTTATCTAAATAAGCTGTAATGCTAATAAGAATGAAGAATTAATTGTTAAAAAATAAAACCCACAGTAGCAGTAATTTATTATTATTATTATTATTATTAGTAGTAGTAGTAGTAGTAGTAGTAGTAGTAGTAGTAGTAGTAGTAGTAGTAATTAATCTATCACTGTAAATTCTTCAGAGGTAACCTTGACTCCTGAATAAATTGTTAGAGTAAGGATAATGGATTTTCGATCTTTTTTTGCAACGCTAGGCTCTGATGAATAGTTCAGTAAGTCTATTAATCAATCAAGAATTCATATTTTTTTTCCATTACAAACCATAACCGGCTCGTTTCCATTAACTTCCATATCGCCGATTTTCATATGTCAGATTTTGATTCGTTTTATTTTACGTTCATTGACGAAAACAAAACATAAAAGTTGATGAACTTTCTACATAAGTTTCATTTATTTTTTTTTAATATTCTCCCAAATTTATTTTTTGGTGAGATTGAAGTAAAATTTATATTAATCAATACTATTTTTACCCGAGAACGAATCTGCATTGTTAAAGGCAATTCTGCTGATGGAGGATATAAAAGAAGTTTCAGAAGTCAAATAAGATTATGAAAAGCAAAAGTCTTGATCAGGATTATGAGCGATGTGGAGGGATAGTTAAGATGTGCGATCAAGAGAAAATAGCTAAGAAAACCTTAGAAAATAAACGCTTCGTTAGAAAGGGTTTGAAAAGAAAGTTTTGAAACTTATATCTATAGTCACAATAACAGTTAAGTATTTGAACATAAGTACAAAGGAGTTTATGTTTTTCTAAAAAGCTAATAATTAAAAAATGTAATAAGATTACCAAATCCTGATAATAATCAATGACAAGGATATACTGTATAATATTACTGCTAGTATAATAGTAATAGTATAATATTATAATAGTATAATAGTAATTATAAAATCTAGATCATTATATATAACTAAATCACATTTAGAAGCAGAACATAATGATAATTCGTAAAATGAGAAAAATATGAATGTTTTTCTAGAGAGAGGAGGAAAGCATAATGAGTTACAAGATAATCGAGAACATCTTTAATTTGACTGCACATCCCCGATTGGTTCCATAATATCCAAGTGATTTTCATTGCAGACTATCTCAAGACTTAAGGAATATTTAAGAATAATCCTCAAAAGCAATCATCAATTATCCAACAAAAGACAGGACTTTATCCCTACCAGGAATAACTAAGATAATAATCCCCTCGATAGCAATGACCAAAGCCATTGATATTGCAAGAGATTACGTCAGCTCTGTCAGAAGAGCAGGATTCATAAACGCAGTAAAACAAAATAAAACAAATCCAGATAATCCAAGGATTTTGTCTAAATGGGAATGAGCAGGAAATAGAATCATCCACTTAAAAGATTAGAAACCCTTCTTGCAAAAGTCTATAGTTAAGATCATTAATACAATACATTTTCTGTTATACAAATATATATATACATATATATATATATATATATATATATATATATATATATATATATATATATATATATATATATATATATATATATATATAATTACAGCATTTTGATAGCTATTATCTGAGTATTATTTCCACATGTTCATATATTTAATTTTCCTATTCCCACACATTTTTTCCAAATTTTATTTTATGAATGACTCAAGAATTAATTTTATTTCTCAATTTTGAAGCATTTTGCTTTCGAGTATGATATATTTAGGAAGTCTTTTCAAACTACTCATCATCCAAAAATGACTGAAAAAATAAAAACGAATAATTCTCAAGATCTATTGTCAGGAAAATGAATAATCGTTACCCACACATTCCAAAGGAAACGCGAATCTACGTGAAAAGGTAAGAGTTGAGAGAGGCCTGAGAGTAACATAGAGAGTAAAAGAGAGAGAGAAAGGGGTGAAAAATTACATTAGAAATATTCAAAGCCTTCTTTGAAATAAACTATCTCAGATGTGTACGAGGATAGAACATTAAATGCTTTACATAGATGAGATATTCTATTTAATCAACAATATATATCATTCACCCATCAATGTAGTCGGGTGTCTGATTAGGTTGTCTGGATATCGACAAGGGAAAGGAGTGTTGGGAATACGTCTCTCAGTGTCAGTCGATATACTTTATACATCTTGTGATCGTCAGTCGTGAATTTTAATTTGCATCCATTTAAATTTTCCCAAATATATCAGCATTAATCTGTTCAAGTTAACATCAGAAGTTTACGTTCAAACAAACTTATATTACATTATGCTAGAGTACGCAGTCCGTCAAAAATGGCGATTATGAATTTAGATAGATATGCAAACACGCTATCCCTTGTGTCGTCTGGTGGGTTGGGCAGTCAGGGAGAACTCACTGGTATGTCACTGAGGTCTCATCAGGTAAATCCTAAAATGCAATAAGCACTTAGGGGTTCCGACTTCTTTAGAGCCTTTGGTGGCTTAATTGGTAGCGACCTTCCCTTTCATTTGAAAGGGCTGGAGTTCGATTCCGGAATGCGATCGAAATTTATTTCTAACTGAGCATGATATTATGTCGATTTCCATCCATATCTACTATATATATATATATATATATATATATATATATATATATATATATATATATATATATATATATATATATGTACATACGCAAATATATATATATATATATATATATATATATATATATATATATATATATATATATATATATATGTACATACGCAAATATATATATATATATATATATATATATATATATATATATATATATATATATATATATATATATATATATATATATATATATATATATATATATATTATTATTATTACTAGCTAAGCTACAACCCTAGTAGGAAAAGCTAGATGCTATAAGGAAATAAGGAAATAAATAAATAATGAGAATAAATTAACAATATATCATTCTAAAAACAGTAACAGCGTCAAAACAGATATGTCCTATATAAACTATTAACAACGTCAAAAATAGATATGTCATATATAAACAATAAAGACTCATGTCAGCCTGGTCAACACACACACACACACATATATATATATATATATATATATATATATATATATATATATATATATATATATATATATATATATATATATATACATATATATATATATATATATATATATATATATATATATATATATATATATATATATATGTATTGCAGTGCAGTAGCTAACAAGTTGAGAGAAAAAGAATTGTTTAGTAATATCTGTGTTATCAGGTATATGAGGACAGAGGAGAATGAGGAAAAATAGGCCAGACAATTTGGTGTCTGTGTAAGCAGGGGAAAAATGACCCGTAACCAGATAGAGGAATCCAATGTAGTACTGTCTGGTTAGTCAAAAACCCCAATAACTCTTTAACGGTAGTAAATCTCTCTCTCTCTCTCTCTCTCTCTCTCTCTCTCTCTCTCTCTCTCTCTCTCTCTCTCTCTCTCTCTCTCTTTATATATATATATATATATATATATATATATATATATATATATATATATATATAGATAGATAGATAGATAGATAGATAGATAGATAGATAGATATACTGTAGATAGATAGATAGATATAGATAGATAGATAGATAGATAGATATATCCATAAATAAATAGATAGATAGGTAGATAACTAAAAATTCTTTCTCAAAAGCTTTCTTCAGGCCAAACACTAGGCGGGTATCAGTGATAAATTCATACTCTAAATACTTCAACATTAATGAGTTTTCCATATCTACCACTTTCTACTAAAGTCACAGAACCACTTACACTACGAGTTCCTTCCACAAATATGCGCGCTCTTCTTATACTCCTTCAACTTCTGTTTTATCTTTCGTGTAATGTATTTTACTTTACTTTACTCTCTACAGGACCTTTACAGTCATTTTATCGAATGCATTCTAAGGTATTCAACATTTCACACTCCATAGTGCTCGTTTATTGATAAGTACATACTATCGAAGCACGTACAGAAGAAGAAAGTATGCAGTTTCCTCTTGAAAGCCCTAATACCTTCAGACTTTAGGGTGTCTAGTGCGAGCTTATGATAAAATGTCTGGGTCGCAGGCTTTAGAGTGGGTCACCAAGGATTTGTGGACTGCCTATTTTCCCAATATTCCTATTCAAAATATTATCAAAGTATTAATCCTGAATGTAGAATTCTTAAGTCATTATTATCTAATGTTAAGCAAAACATTGAGACAGATGATTTGATTGAGGTGAAAAAAACTACCAACATCTCCTCTTGCCTTTTAAATCTAACCGTTGGTGGACAGAAGGAGGAGGGGGAGGTGGAGGAAATCAGGAGCTGATGTGTCAGTGTCCAGAGTTGGCAACAGAGCACTTTTGGCGCTAGATTTAGTGCTTTCTGTGAGCCTTGTGCTTTTTTTTTTAGCACCTTTTTTTCCTGTATACAAGAATGCCGAATACAGTAATAAGAGGAAAAAACTACAATTTCCCTGTATTTTTTTTAAGTTAGCTCGTTTAAGCGCCTTTACGAAGATTGTTTAGCGCCCTCTGAATCTTCCAAGTTTGCAACTTTGTCAGTGTCACGCAATGCCGTATCAGATCTGTTTCAACTGCTGCACTGCGAAGGTGATATACCTGATGCATCAGTTTTCGTTATTTTTTTCCTGTAATTTTTGTATATTACTATTTTTATTAATATTATATTGGTGCACGCTATATGTCTAACTGTGAAGTATATATAAATTATTACTACTACTATACTAGTACTCCGAATCTCCGAATCTTTTACTATTACTACTAACACCACCACTACTACTACTACCACCTCCAACTCCACCACTACTATCACTTCCACCTCCACTACTACTACTACTACTACTACTACTACTACTACTACTACTGCTGCTGCTGCTGTTACTACCACTACTGTTATTGGTATTACTATTTCAAGTACTATTAAATTTTTGTTTTTTTGTTGTTTTCAGGTTGCTGTTCGTTATCAAGCGATAATGGCTAAAAGAAAGTACAAGGATGAATACCTTAACCTAGGTTTCACACATAACTCACCAGGGCGTACTTAAACCACAATGTGTTATTTGTCGGGAAGTTTTGAGCAACGAGTCCTTCAAACAGAATAAACTTAGATGACACTTAGAAGGAAAGCACAGTGGACTTGTCAACAAAGACCAAAGTTTCTTTGAAAGAGAAGAACAGAAACTGAAAAGGCAGAGACTAGATGCTCCTACCAACACAGCGGTTATGAGCGTGCAACAATCAACACTTGCTTCGTACCTCGTAGCTTGGAGAATTGCAAGAGCTAAAAAGGCACATACCATTGGCGTAGAATTGGTAAAGCCTGCAGCTCTTGATATGGTGCGGACAGTTTATGGGAAAGAATTTGCCAAGAAAATGTAACATGTTCCCCTGTCAAATGACACAGTCAAAAAACGAACCCAGAACATGTCACATGACATAAAAGACCAGGTGATTGCAGCAATAAAAAAGAGTGGGCACTTTAGTCTCCAGCTGGACGAGTCAACTGATGTTAGTGATGATGCCCAACTCATGACATACGTACGATATCAAGGTCCAGAAGATATGGAAGAAGAGTTTCTGTTTTGCCGGCCATTGCAAACCAGAACTACTGGAAAAAACCTTTTCATGAAGGTAGTTCCATCCTTCAAGGAAGAAGGACTTCTCTGGAGGCAGTGTTACAGTGTTTGTTGTGATGGAGCACCAGTAATGTTAGGAGCACGTCAGGGCTTCATCGCGCGTGTTAAGCAAGAAAATCCGAGTGTGGTGGTTGTTCACTGTCTACTTCACCGTAAAAATCTTGCTTCTCAGAAGCTATCACATGAGTTACAGGTGATGTAGGAAGTAACTCAGGTTGTTAATTTCATTAAAGCTAGGGCTCTGAACTCAAGATTATTCACTCAAATGTGCTCTGATTTTAGTTCTGAGCACATTTATCTGTTGTACCACTCTGAGGTTAGGTGGCTATCACAAGGAAAGGTGCTCCAACGACTGCTGGAATTGCGGACCGAGACTGAGCTATTTTTGACAGAAAAGAGTCATCCACTGGCCCACAAATTCTCAGAATCAAAATGGTTGATGCAAGTAGCTTATCTTGCAGATATGTTTACTGAGATAAATTCCTTGAACATTTCAATGCAAGGTCGTGATCAGACATTGGTTGGGCTTTCTGAGAAGCTATGAGTATTCAAAGGAAAACTGAAGTTGTGGATGAATAAAATCAAATCTGGAAAGACTGCATAGCTTCTACCTTTTAACTTACTTCTGGAGGATGAATGATTTTCTCTCATCCAAGTCCAAGGCATTATTGAAGGACATATATCCAAGCTAATTAGAGTTTGATCATTACATTCCAGAAAATACGCTGAACTATAGTTGGGTAAGAAACCCTCTACACATTGAAGCTGAAGACTTGCCTGATGAAATTGCAAACATCAGCAAGCTACAGGAGGAGCTTATCGAGATCCAGAATGACGCAACATCTCATTACGATTTCAAAAGGTTAAAGGAATCACTGAGCTCATTTTGGATCAAAGTTCACAAAGAAAAGCCCAATCTTGGAGGTGAAGCCCTGAAAACGCTAATTCCCTTTGCTACAACCTTCCTTTGTGAGGCAGGATTTTCAGCCCTCACAG
>NC_090741.1:14631183-14638683 GCF_036898095.1 Palaemon carinicauda
GTGTTTTAGCGCTTTATTATCCGGTCATCGCTTGACCCCATACTAGATTGCTAGCTTAGCCCCTAGGCTAGATTGCCTAGCTTTTGTGTTCATGCATGATATATTCCAGTGATCTTAGGTTAAGTTATGAAGATAGTGGCATTATTTATCATACTGTTAACTGTAATGCAAGTGTTTTTCGCCTTCAGGGACCATATAGGGGACCGGTTTGATTGCGTACCTTTCTAACCTAACCTAAATGTAGGAACCCCTATATGCTCCCTTCATCCCCTGCCTACGGGCATTCCCTCTGCGTGGCCATGCCTCCCCTTCTATATAGGGGAATCTTGTCCACAATCTGAGTATTTATCGCTTCTCTGTCTACCTTAAGGGAATGATCCCCCCTTAGGGTTGCGACCGAGAAAGAGGAACGGCTCTGACCTTCCTCAGTTGCTTATGGTTAGGTTACTTACCCTTCCATGCAACTTGCGATGTGTCTTTCAGCCTAGCTAGCATGGGATTTAACACTCCTTATCTAGGTTAGGCCTTGGAGGGGGGGGGGGGGGCGCTAGTTCTGTACTGTTATAGTTTGAGACGGTACTCCTGCACCATTCTCATTCTGGTTACCTACCCTAGGCTAGGGAGCGTCCTCCCTTCCTTGGTGGCCTTTCTTGTACAGAGCCTCCCCTATGGAAGACCCCTCTTCTTCTCCCTCCCCACCTATCCCTTTGGTGTAGGCTAGCCTATACATAGGCTGGCCTATACACACCTGTCCCTAGTCCTACAACTCCTCCCTTGGGTGGAGTGATAGGGCTATCTTGATCTCCTGTTGAGCAGGCCGCTCTGGTACATATACCCTTCATAGCGTTTTATGGGGGTAGCCACTGGCAGCGATTTGTCCAACAGGGGGTTCCCCCTCTTGAGTGTACTCTAACCCTCCCTTGGGTTACCCTGGCACCCGGCCGACTGCCGGCCCCCTGCCATTGGATGCTAGGACCTACTCCTATCATGGGTACACTCTCTCCAGAGGGATGCCGGAGGGGTATGTGGTCTTACCCCTCCAATCCCTCCTTATCTGTCTCTCTATCTACCCTGGTGCCGGTCCCTTTCCGCCTCTACTGCCGGCGATACCGCCCTACCCTTTGGTGACTCTCTCTCATAAGATACCCTCCCTCCTCTAAGTCGTCAGCCTTCCGTGTGCCGGGGGGCTGCCGCCTTCAGTCGGCATACAGCCGATGGCCCACCCCCCCTTTACCTAGTTTCGGTTGTCCGACCTTCGGGGCGGCCTCCGGCGTGGCGGCATTGATTGCCGGCGGTCTGGGTATTCAACCATATTCTGCATTATCTTATGAACTGATCACCAAGCCGTCAGCCTTCGGCTGCCGGGGCCACCGCCTCCCGCCGGCGTGCCGCTGCTGTGCCGGCGGTCGCCAAGTTGGCATTTTGCTTAGGTTCTCAATGTGTCTGCCTTAATGCCTTACACCCTGCTGGAGCGGCCTCCGGCGTACCGCCGACCTGCCGGAGCCCTCCGGAAGCACCAATGGACTTGCACCCCTTCTTTTACCTGTCGACAACATGCCGACAGTCCTACACTGCAGCCAGATGGCTTGGCCACTTCTATGTTTAGGTATTGTCTTACCATTCTACTAGTGGCTGTACTGTCTTCTTGCACATTACAAATTTCCAGCATACTCTGTGTGTCTTAGCACGGTCGGTTGCTGGAACCTAGATCTATACGGGGTCTCCTGCTACCCCTTTAACCCAAGGAGCTGAGTGGTCTCAGTCCCTGATACACCTCGCAGGCCATCTCTGCTAGAACTTAGCTTCTACCCACCACGGTTATCCATGCGGATTTCCGTTTTGTGTCCCTCGGTCACAAATGAAATTGCGTATTGATAAGGTTACGGTAACCGACTGGGCGGGATTCACAAGTATGTGTGTATCTACTTCCTTTCCCGCTCCTCTTCTCAAACATTACAATATTCATGAATTATTTAATGTTAGGTGAAATTTTGACTACTTAAAATTTAACCTTAGAGTAATGTAAGTCATTCTTATGCCTTCCATATACTCATGATCTCTTTCTTTTACAGGAGGAGTATATGAAGTGTGACCACCACTTCTGTGGAGTGAAGCGACCTGAAATACTGGGACCCGCAGCACTGTACAGTCTGCAAGAGTCGTCTGGTCGAAGCGTTCGACGATCCTCCTTCAGCGGAGGTAAGGGACAATGCTCGGGAGAAGCTACGCAAGTGGGTGTGTGGCTTCCAGAAGAACGCCACCTGACCGTATCTCGCTACCGAAGATTTGATGGCCTTGCTATTCCCGAAGGCATCGAAAGACTCAGTGGTCCCTAGTGATGAGATTCCTACCGTCCAGATAGTGGTGGAACCTGATGTTGTCATGGCCCAGTCCATGCATGAGTGCCGTCTAGATTCCGACAACGTGGAACGTATGTCGGAAGTGTCGGGAACTACGGAGAGGAACCTCATGGGCGAGGAGCTCGACTATGAGGAAGATCAGGTGGAATACCCTGATTCGGAACATGAGCTCGCTCCCACTTCTACCCCTGCACCAACTCCTACACCGACCGAGGAATCCCTTCCTTCAACGTCCGCCGCCCCGGACCCTATCCCATCAGGCACTCGGGAGATCTTCAAGATGCTTGAAGCTCTCATGGATAAGAAACTTCGCGAGACTCATGAGCTTTTCAAGTCTAACCTCGGAAGTTCTAAGCAACCGAAAAGGATTTCGGTTAAGGACCTCCCTGCCTGCTCGGATACTAACCCATGGAGGTATGCCGAGCACATGCCGATCACCACGGGCAAGATCTTCATCAGTGAGAAGGTCGGCTCGATCGCGTTGGAAGAAGTGGAGTTCTTCCCGAACTTTGAGGCTTATCCGGACTGTTACGTCCGACTCAGGTCCGAACCCGCCTCTAAAGAAGAGACCGAACCGAAGGAGGTAATTGTGTTCGATCTCTCGAAGGCCCAGGCTATGCTAGCCAACGCGGTGAGGAGTAGGGGCTTCACCAATTCAAAGATGCCGGCGCTTAGTAAAAAGCACCCAACCTTCGTCGCACCGGACAATGCGACCTTCCCCTGTCTTGAAAAGGCCTTCACTGCGGTACTGAAAGCAGTGGAAGAAGGGAAACCTTGCCCTGTACTGGAGGAGTGCAGGCCCTTCTCCCTGACTACTCCCCCTGATGATAGGCACTGGAAAGACGTCCAGTCGACATTCACAGTGGGGAAGCTAGAGCCTGACGTTGCTGGTCGTCAGTTTAATGAGGACCTCCCAAAACTCAACGATCACCTCCTTCGTAGGGAACATGATACGAAGGAAAGGCTTGCCGCATCTATGTCCCTCCAGGTACAGCTTGAAGTCATGGCCGGTGACACTAGGGTCCCAGACTTCTACATGGTCCTTGCCAAAACGCATCTGGCAACGGTCATGAAGGATCTGTACAGCTTCACTAGGGCTCGTAGAGCCTGTCGTGAATTCATGTTTGCGAGCGCTAAAGTGAGACACGAACCCCGGAGGCTGATTTCCTCTAACATCTGGGGTAAACACCTCTTTCCCTCCTCCCTAGTGAAAGAGATCGCCGACAAAGCCGCCACGGAGAACAGGAACCTTCTCCATAAGTGGGTCATGTCGAAGAAAAGGAAATCCTCTCAGGACGACGGCCCTCAACCTAAGAGGAAACCTCTGAAACCCAAATCCAAGCAACGTCAACAGAGACGGCAGTTTCCGGGTTCCGCTACTCCCTAAGTGGCAGCTCAGCCACAACAGACCTTTCAGCTGGTCACCCAACCGGTTCTATCGCAGTCACCGGTCCTCACCCCTGCATTTGAGCAGCAATCCACTACCTTTCGTCCCAAAGGTAGAGGCTCAAGCAGAGGCTCAGGCAGAGATGTGTCTCGCCGTCCCTCCAGAGGCAGAGGAGGAAGGGGAGCTAGCGGCTGAGGTAGCAAACCCTCGGGAAGCCAGAAGCAATGAAGTGCTTCCGGTGGGAGGAAGACTCCGCTAATTCCAGGATCGTTGGACCTTCGATCCCTGGGCACACAGCATCGTCAAGAAGGGACTAGGCTGGAGGTGGACTCAACCACCCCCAACCTTCCAGTAATTCTTCCAACAGTCAACCCCCCTCCTGGAAGAATATGTCCTAGAACTCTTGAACAAGAAGGTGATAAGGAGGGTAAAGTCAACCAGGTTCCAAGGGAGACTATTTTGCGTCCCCAAGAAGGACTCCGACAAACTCAGAGTCATTCTAGACTTATCCGCCCTCAACAAGTTCATCGCGAACAACAAGTTCAAGATGCTGACTCTTCAACAAATACGGACCCTCCTGCCTCAAGGGTCCTACACGGTCTCGATAGACCTGGAGGATGCCTACTGGCACGTTCCAATGAACCATCATGCTTCCTCCTACCTAGGATTTTGACTCCAAAGGAAAAGCTACGCTTTCAGGGGCATGCCCTTCGGGCTCAACGTGGCCCCACGGATCTTCACCAAGCAGGCAGACGCCATCGTTCAACAGCTCCGCCTTCGCGGCGTCCAGGTGATGGCCTACCTAGACGACTGGCTGGTCTGGGCGACATCGCCCGAAGATTGTGTACGATCCTGCAACAAAGTCACCCAGTTCCTAGAACACCTGGGATTCAAGATAAACACCAAGAAATCTCGCCTCTCTCCAGCTCAGAAGTTCCAATGGTTAGGAATCCATTGGGATCTTCAGTCACACCGTCTTTCCATTCCACAGAAGAAAAGGAAGGAAATAGCAGGGTCTGTCAAAAAACTGTTGAAATCCAAAAGGATCTCAAGACGACAGCAGGAACAAGTTCTAGGCTCTCTACAGTTCGCCTCTGTGACAAACCCAGTGCTTCGCGCACAGCTAAAGGATGCCGCGGGAGTCTGGAGACGTTCTGCATCCATCGCTCGAAGAGACCTCATGAGACGGCTCCCAAACAGACTTTGGTTACTCTTAAAGCTGTGGTCGGAAGCAAAGGCCCTGAAAAGGTCCATTCCTCTTCAACACCCACCTCCATCACTCAACATCCACATGGACGCTTCGCTGGAGGGTTGGGGAGGTCACTCCTACCAACAACAGGCTCAAGGGACATGGTCTCCCCTATTCAAGACATTTCACATCAACATCTTGGAGGCCATGGCGGTCCTTCTCACTCTGAAGAAACTCTCTCCGCCTCCCTCGATCCACATCCGTCTGACTCTGGACAACTCGGTGGTAGTCAGATGTCTCAATCGTCAGGGCTCGAGATCGCCCCAGATAAATCAGGTGCTTCTTCCGATCTTCCGTCTGGCAGAAAAGAAGAAATGGCACCTCTCTGCAGTTCATCTACAAGGATTCCGCAACGTGACGGCGGACGCTCTATCACGGACAAGCCCAATAGAGTCGGAATGGTCTCTAGACGCAAGATTATTCTCCTTCATCTCTCGCCAAGTCCCGGAACTTCAGATCAATCTCTTCACAACGAGCGACAACAATCAACTTCCTCGTTATGTGGCCCCGTACGAGGACCCCAAGGAAGAAGCAGTGGATGCCATGTCACTGGATTGGAACAGATGGTCCAGGATATACCTGTTCCCTCCCACCAACCTTCTGCTGAAAGTCCTCTCCAAACTGAGAACCTTCAAAGGGACAGCGGCCCTAGTGGCTCCCAAGTGGCCCCGGAGCAATTGGTACCCCCTGGTCCTGGAGCTGCAACCCAAGCTAACCCCCTCCCGGGCCCAGTTCTCTCTCAGCAAGTACAGAAGTCGACTGTCTTCGCTTCATCACTGAAAGTCAGGGACCTTCATCTCAATGATTTTCTCTCCCTAGCCGCGAAGAAAAGGTTTGGGATCTCGAAGAAAAGTCTAGACTTCTTCGAGGAATACAAGACCGAATCCACACGACGGCAATACGAATCATCCTGGAGAAAGTGGGTCTCGTTCGTCAAAGCAAAAAACCCTACGGAAATCACCATTGATTTTTGCATGTCCTTCATTCACCTTCATGGACAAGGCTTAGCAGCCAACACGATTTCTACCTGCAAATCGGCTTTGACTAGACCACTACTGTACGCCTTCCAGATTGATCTGTCCAGCGATATCTTCAATAAACTACCAAAGGCATGCGCTCAACTACGCCCAGCACCTCCGCCAAAACCTATCTCCTGGTCCCTGGACAAGGTGCTCTATTTTGCCTCTAACTTGGACAACGATTCGTGCCCTCTCAAGGATCTGACTCATAAAGTTATATTCCTTTTTGCTCTCGCCTCGGGAGCCTGAGTCAGCGAAATAGTGGCATTATCAAGAGACGAGGGTCATATCCTGTTCACAGATTCAGGAGAACTTACCCTCTTCCCTGATCCGACGTTTCTCGCAAAAAATGAATTACCCACCAAGAGATGGGGCCCCTGGAGAATCTGCCCCCTGAAGGAAGATGTCTCTCTATGTCCAGTAGAGAGTCTCAAGGTCTATCTTCGAAGAACTTCAGACTTTGGTGGAGGCCAACTCTTCAAAGGAGAAACATCGGGTAGCGACCTGTCACCCAAACAACTAAGAGCGAAAATCACCTACTTCATTCGCAGAGCGGATCCTGACAGTACACCCGCATGTCACGATCCTAGAAAAGTCGCATCTTCTCTGAATTTCTTCCAGAGTATGGATTTCGAAAGCCTCAAGAGCTTCACAGGATGGAAATCTTCGCGCGTTTTCTTCAAGCACTACGCGAAGCAAGTGCATGAAGTCAAACATTTCGTGGTAGCCGCAGGTAGTGTTATGAAACCCGCAGTTTAACTCTGCATAGAACAGCGTGTTACTTGGGACTTTAACTCTACGGGTGCCTGTGTTGACCCTCGTGTGATACATAGTGATTTCATGGACACTTAGTGTTTCTAATAGACTGTTCTTTCCAAGGTGAAATGTCATAGACTTCACATGAGTGCCACATGCCTAGGGCATGATGTGTTTTTTCCTTTTTTAAAGACTGACGTTCCTCTGGAACTTGTGCTTTCTAAAAATTTGAAATTTCTTTCAGATTCAAGATTGAAGTCTTCTAATTTCTATGTACATTATTTGTTATTGTAAATTAACTTTACATCCTTTATTGCATTTATTACTACTATAACCTGCAATTTATGAAATAAAATGTCTATTTTATTACTTGTGCATCTCTCTTCGCTCCTATTTACACTATGAAATACATGAATGTCATAGTTTCATTCACCCCTTTCCTTTGAAATGAGAAGAATAATATGTTTTGTCTGTATTATATACTCATCTATGCTGTGTAATATTCCTAATTGAATACTTAGCTACGCCATACCTTAGAGACCAGATTGTTCTCTAACCATGGAATATAGTGATTAACCATCACTCCTCTACTGTTGAGAATGTTCCTACACGAATATTGACCATTCTGTCTTGTCTCCGAGTCCTTCACAAACTCTCGGCAGGGTGAGTAGCCCTTCGATGACCACTTTGAATTTTGGTATAACCCGTTGGGACTTCTCTGCCAGGGGG
>NC_090741.1:14648683-14651183 GCF_036898095.1 Palaemon carinicauda
CCTGCCTGGTCTTAAGATGCTGAATCTCATCTTAATTTGTTGGACAATAACTCACAGTCAATTAAATTACCTTTTCCTGATCTAGATATTAATATTTAGCATCGTCGTTCAATTAGTTCATTAGGCATGTTGCATTCATTTTTTTTTATGATTCTGACCATCCTTTTCATTTAGATATTCCTAGACAGCTCCATCCTGTTCGTAATACAAGGCATGAAGATAATTCTAATGATCAGGCCTTCTTCAGCATAAGGCTCAATACTGCACAGTATTATTCCAGCTGTGACAAAGTTGTGAAATTACCTTCATAATCGGGTAGTTGAATCAATAAAACTTCAAAAGTTCAAACTTGCAGCAATGATTGTATGTTGAACAGGCTGATATAAGTCTTTTTAGTCTATAAATGATCTGTTTTAATGTTGTTAATATTTATTTTCAAATAGTTTTTTTTAAATTTTTCATTACTTCAGATATCGTTTATTTACTTCCATACTTCCTTTCCTCACTGAGCTATTTTTCCCTGTTGGAGCCCTTGGGCTTATAGCATCTTGTTTTTTTTACTAAGGTTGTAGCTTGGGAAATAATAATAATAATAATAATAATAATAATAATAATAATAAAAATAATAATAATAATAACAGAATTCTCCTTATCACATACAGACATTAGGTCCATCTACATATTCATATATATATATATATATATATATATATATATATATATATATATATATATATATATATATATATATATATATATATATATATATATATATATATATATAAATATATATATATATATATAAAATATATATATATATATATATATATATATATATATATACATATACATATATATATATATATATATATATATATATATATATATATATATATATATATATATATATAAAATATATATATATGTAGCTATATATATATATATATATATATATATATGTATCTATATAGATACATATTTATATATATATATATATATATATATACATATATTTATATATATATATATATATATATATATATATATATATATATATATATATATATATATATATATATATATATATATGTACGTGAATATATATAAATATATATATATAGATAGATAGATAGATAGATAGATAGATATACCTGTATATATATATATATATATATATATATATATATATATATATATATATATATACGGGAATATATATATATATATATATATATATATATATATATATATATATATATATATATATATATATATATATATATTATATATATATATATATATATATATATATATATATATATATGTATATATATATACAGGTATATATATATATATATATATATATATATATATATATATATATATATATCAATTAAGACATATACTTTAATACATTAATGTCTGGATTCACTTAACGACATCGGATCAGAGCCTCGAGGCGAAACCACTCCAAGACGATAGCATCTGACTGGCTGGGATTCGAACCCTGGTCCAGGATGCTTGTATGGCAGTGATCGTGCCATTTAGCCATGAAGAAATTGTACGGTCATTGACATACAAGCATCCTGGGCCACGGTTCGAATCCCGGCCAGTCACATGCTTCTGTCTTTGAGCGATATTGCCTCGAGACTTTGATCCCGAGGTTGTTAAGAGGGTTCTAGTAAAAAATCCCCCGAGGGAAAAATCCCCCGAGGGAAAAATCCCCCGAGGGAAAAATCCCCCATGGAAAATATCCCCCCAACAATAATCCCCCGCAGGAAAAAATCTCCCCAAAGGTAAAAAATAAAAACATGTATCATTAAAGTAATATATCATGTTTTCATACAACAAATAAAAAAAAGCGATTAATAAAACAAGATGGCAACATAACCTATAATGTAATTAAATATGATTTAAAACCTAAGATTGAAATATAAAAGGTAAGAGTTTGGCAATTACTATTAAGTTAGAAGCTAAGATTAAAAGATTTTCCTTTAAAAACAATCTATAATTTAACGATTTTCCAAATCATCTCTAACATTTTTGATCCGTAGAGCAGTGTTCTTATATGCCTTTTTCTGTTGCACTCGAGGATGACCAGCAAGGAACTGAGTGACGTAAACTTCTTGTAACGCCTGATCCTTTCGAATACGGCGTATGAAAGTCCAAATGTTAGGATGGAATCAACCAACTAATGAATCAAAACTTGAATACCATCCTTCCACTGCATTTTTGGTTTTTGGTAGCTCATCTTTCACTCTTGAAAGAGAATTGTGGCTTTGTCGTCTACACTGTCGAAGTTTTCTCCTCAAATGGCTTACTGTCGGCAGACTTGCTGAAAAATTTGTTAAGGAGTGTCTTGTGTATCTCTAGCTCTTCTCTTCATTTCTTGCAGTGCTTTAATACTTTCTATTCGGTTCACATTTGAGCCATGTATATGCTCATTCCTTTTACCAAATTCTTCATTGTCTTTCACTTTTATTTTGGCTTTGCACTGTGA
>NC_090741.1:14656183-14661183 GCF_036898095.1 Palaemon carinicauda
TTTATTTGTTGAGTGGTGTGACGGGCCAAGAGTAGGTTTTAACTCAAAAGGCGAGATGAAAGCAACAGAGTAAGTTTATTACAGAACATCGAGTTTATATACACACCAAGTCCCGGCAAGAAGGTCACAAAATACAACAGGCTATTTCTTGTCCAACCTCCAACCGGTTCTGTTAACAGTTAACAATAAGAAAAGTAGACAGATTGATGCAAGTTGCTATCAGTGTGAGGAGAGAGCAAAAATACAACGGATGATATATACAAAAAAGAGAAATGTCGTTACTATGTACAATCGTGTGACCCACGGGTGGTACATGGCTCCCCCAATAAAAATGACATACTGTACATGTTAAATAGGGCGCCCTGATCTAGTGAGGTGAACAATAGGCCGGTCATATGCCATGAGATAAGCAACTTTTAGACGATCAATGGAGACCTAGTCTTCTTTGCCACGAATGTTTAATAGGAATGCGTTCCGATTGCGTCGGATCACAAGGAAAGGGTCCGTATAAGGAGGCGTTAGCGGTGGCTTGCTAATGTCGTTGCGTAGGAAGACATGCATTGCAGAGTGAAAGTCTGTCGGTATGTGATGCTTTGCAGGGGGCTTGTAAGTCTAGCGCCATGGAATAAATTTTCCCACGACGTGACGTATGCGCTGGAGATTGTCGGAAGAGGTTGCAGAAGGAAAAAAATTGGCGGGGACGACCAACGTGTCGCCATACACCATTTCAGCTGCCAAGACGTCCAGGGCATCTTTAGGAGTGGACCTTATTCCCAGGAGGACCCAGGGAAGCTGAGTAAACTAGTTGGAGTCCTTGCAGCGGGACATCAAAGCTGCTTTGAAGGTGCAATGAAAATGTTCAACCATTCCCTTGGTAGGGTTGTAGGCAGTTTTCTGGTGTAGGGTGATGCCTAGGAGATTTGCTAATGACGTCCACAATTGAGAGGTGAAAGTGGTACCCCTGTCAAAATTAATATACTCAGGAATACCAAATCTTGCAATCCATCCTGAGAGTAAGGAAGATGTACATGAGGTGGACGTTGCAGTTTCCATGGGAATGGCTTCAGGCCAACGAGTGGAGCGGTCGATGACGGTAAACAGGTAACGATGTCCTTGTGATGTGGGTAGGGTGCCTACAACGTCAACGTGAATGTGGGTGAAATGATGCTGAGGTTGAGGAAAGGTGCCCACTCCTGAATGCGTGTGTCGATGTACTTTGAAAGTTTGTCAAGAAGTGCAGGCAAGTACCCAATCCCTAGCATCCTTAGAAATGCCGTGCCAAATGAACTTCGTCTTCATCAGCTGTGCAGTAGAACGGCGCGAGGGATGTGAAAGGCCGTGAATGAAATCAAACACCTGTCAGTGCATGGGAGCAGGAATCCAAGATCGCAGTCTACCAGTACTGATGTCACAGAGGAGGGTGGTGTTGGAGTCGTCGAGGGGGACGTCTTCAAAACGGAGGGATGTGCAGGATGTCCTACATGCTTGATACTCTTTATTCTGTTGTTGGGCTTCAGCCAAGGTATTTTAATCCAATCCCAGTTGAACGGCGGCCAATGTGTTTCTTGGCATGGCATCAGCAACGGGATTCATTTTCCCAGAGGCGGTTGAAGGGTTCAATTGTATTCAGCCACGGTGGAGAGATGTCGGCATTGACGAGCGGACCAGGCGTCAGACTGTCGAGTGAAGGCATGCAACAGAGACACATGATCTGTGCGAATGACGAAGGGTGTACCTTCTTAGAAATTGCGAAAGTGACAGACAGCCAAGTGCACCGCCAGCAATTCACGATCAAAGGTAGAATAACCCGATTCTGCCTTGGACAGTTTTCTGCTGAACTAGGCCAATAGGCGGGGAGAGCCGTTGACCACCTGTTTGAGTACTGCAACAATAGCGACATTGCTGGCATTGGTAGAGAAAAGGAGAGGGGCATGTGGGACGGGAGAAGTGAGAGCAGCAGCGGTTGATAGGGCATTCTTTGCTTTGCAGAAGGCTGCTTCTTGAAGAGGACCCCACTTCAGGTCTTTTGGCTTGCCCTTGAGGGAGGCGTAGAGGGGAGCTGGAGTGGCTGCAATGGCTGGCAGAAAACGGTGATAATAGTTGATCATGCCCAAGAATTCCTGCAGTGCTTTGACGGACGAGGGCGTAGAGAAGCTCTGAACGGCTGCTACATTCTCAGGGAGGGGGTAGACTCCTTCAGGAGTGATGCGGTGCCCTAAGAACGACACTTCGTTGGCCCAAAGTTACACTTGTTGTACCAGACTACAAGGCCATTTTGTTGCAGGCGGTTGATCATGATGCGCAGGTGATGGAGGTGTTCCTCTTTTGAGGAAGAGAACACAAGTATGTCGTCTATGTGACATACACAGAAGGGGAGGTCCCCTAGGATGCCATCCATGAGACGGTGAAAAATGGCCCCAGCATTACTTAGGCCAAAACAGGAGTAATTGAAGGGGTATGTACCGAAGGGAGTGGTGATGGCAGTCTTTGGGATGTCTTCTGGGTTCATAAGCAACTGATAACATCCCTACAGGAGGACAAGCGGGGAGAAAACCTTCGCTTTGTGCAGGTAGGAGGTCACGTCAGCGATGTTTGGGAGGGGGTAGTGATACGGTTAACTTTGCATGTTGAGGCGCCTGTAATAACCACAAGGACTGAGGGAGCCATCTCTCTTCAGGACTATGTGTAAGGGTGCGACCATGGGCTGGAGGCCTTTTGGTAAAGGCCCATTTCTTACATTTCGGCGAGCGTCTGTTTGGTGGCTGCCAATTGATCCGCTGCCAGATGACTGAATTTTGCGAAGACTGGGGGTCCCGTCATCCTGATATGGTGATAAATACCGTGTTTGGCAGGAGCCGTGGGCATTTTGCGTAGTTCTGTACAGAAAACTTCCATGTATAACACGAGTAAGTGGGCGTAAGCATCCGTGGGTGCTTTGATGTGGAGAGCGAGGTTGGAGGGGGCGGGTTGAAGAGGTGTCAACAAGTACGAGTCTGCATTGACAAATCGTAGGTGGGGGACATCGACCAGAAGGTGGAAATGAGAGAGGAAATCCGCACCGAGGATTGGCAATGTGATGTCAGCACCGAGAAGCTTCCAATTGAATTTACCATTTCCAAACGATAATATGAGGTTCTCGTAACCGTAGGTGGGTATCGCAGATCCGTTGGCAGCTACCAGGCGGACGTCGGCAGACTTAGACAGATTACGTCGTGTCCTGAAGAGTTCCCTTGGCAAAAGAGAATGACAAGCACCCGTGTCTACCAAAATTCGCACCCCGTTCATGCAATATGTAAAAAAAAAAAAGATTAGAAACAGGGGAGGCCACCGCCATGAGCGATGGCCTATTTACACGTTTTTTTGCCACCGATAATCCTTGGCACATTTCTTCGTGACAGCCCCCAAATCTGGAGTGGTAGTAGCAAAACTGCGGCCGATGGGCGGCAGTAAGTAGCTGTAGAAGTCGTTGGTTGGAGCACGAGCCAGTGGTGGGTGATAAGTGGCTTTGTCGCTGCTCCGGCACGTCATGAGGTAGGTGTGTATGTGTCCTACGGCATTCACGTCAGATTCGGTTGACGTTGAATAGGTGTCCTCTTCGTCAGGAGTGGAGGAATTGATGGAGGTCTTGAAGGTCGTGAAGTGGCTGTCCATAAGGGCATTGGCTTTGGTCATCAAGTCCTTTATGGGTAAACTATCAACATCGAGTATGGCAGCACATACAGGTTCGGGTAAACGGCGTACCCAAAAAACACGAAATAGGTTCACCTCCCGAGGAAAGCCGTCTGCGGCAGGTTGCAGGCGAGCGATACTGATCATTTCCCTGAGGGCGAGCGAAGCCCTTTGGTCCCCCAGCGGTTGTTGAGAGAGCTGAAAAAGCTTTGCTATACGGGCGGCTGGCGACGGCGAGTACTGCTGCAGAAGGTATGTTTTGAGGGCATCATAAGCTATTGGGGTGTCTCCTTGTTCGCAAAGCCAGTCGGAGATTTCATGGAAGGTGTCCTTGGGTATCGCTGTGAGAACATAATCTGCTTTGTTGGTTGAGTGAGTAACGCCCTTGATGCGGAACAGGACTTCTGTGAGCTGAAACCAAGCAGACGTCTCTTCGCTATCGAACAATGAAAATTTGAATGGGGCAACGCCAACTTCTGTGGAGTCCGCCCTAGTACCAGTGAGGTGGGGGGGAAGGTGGGAGGAGCGAGTCGACTTCCGGGGTCATCAATGTGATGGGTCAAGAGTAGGTTTTAACTCAAAAGGCGAGGTGAAAGCAACTGAGTAACTTTATTACAGAACCTTGAGTTTAGATACACACCAAGTCCCGGCAAGGTCACAAAATACAACAGGCTATTTCTTGTCCAACCTCCAACCGGTTCTGTTAACAGTTAACAATACGATAAGCCAACAGGTTGATGCAAGTTGTTGTCAATTAGATGGGAGAGCGAAGATACAAAGGATAATATATAAAAAAAAAGAGAAATGTCGTTACTATGAACGATTGTGTGACACACGGGTGGTACACGGGAGTGAAGCAAATTGTCGACATTAGGAAGTACATTTCGCACAGTTTTCGGCAGCCGTTATACCCAAAGGTCATGAAGTAGGCTTACTTCACGCGGACAACCGTCTCTGGCAGGCTGAAGGCGAGCATTACTGACACTTTCTCTGAGAGCCATCATATGCCTTTTGATCCTCAACGAATATTGGGAGCGATAAAAAATCTTTGTTTCAAGGGCGGCACGCAATAGTGAGTACTACTTCAGAAGATATGATTTGAAGGAATCATACTGAATAGGGGCACCCCGTTTATCATAAAAGCAATTTGAGGTTTATGGAAATGTGTCGTTGGGATCACAGTAATAACATACTGTAGTTTGCTTTGCTGCTGAAGCAGGTCTAGACCTTGTTGCAGAACTGCACATTAGACTGCTAAAACCAGACAAACACATAACTGCTGGTGAAGGGGTAGCGTGGACAGATGATCGCCACGGACCCACACCACCCCT
>NC_090741.1:14668683-14673683 GCF_036898095.1 Palaemon carinicauda
CTGCTGCAGGAGATGAAGACGAAGGAGCAGTGGGTTATAGCTTTGCCAGTCAAGAATATAGACAAGAAATTAGAACACAAGAATTAGAAAATAAGTTAGATAACTTGCAACAGACTGTTGATGGAACGAGAACAGGAGCTGCGTGCAACCACAGCATATTCGACGTACGTAAACGAAGTTCAAACTCACACAAGTGAAATTACACATGCACAGCCGAGTAAAGATACACAAATCGTAATTCGAAAGTTGCAAGAACTCCAGGCAAATGTTAGGCCTTTTGATGATCAACGACCTAACATAGGGTTACAATCGATTGGAGAGTTTTTGAGAGACTTTGAAGTAGCTACATATGTGTGGTCGGAAAGAGAAAAAGCGATTCAAGTAATTAGATTGCTGAAAGATGCTCCGGCAATGGAGGTAATGTGTTGGCCACAAGAAAGTTTAAGAAGTTATACTGAAATCAAACAAAATTTAATTGAGAAGTATGCCTTACCTGATGCGAGAAACGGAGACCTAAAAGGAAATTACAAACACAAAATACGGGAAGGTAAATCTGTTCTTAGTTTTGCAATGTGCATTTTTCGGGATTGTGATTCCTCTGCTATCCGGAAAGCTAATCTTCCAGAAGGTGATAAAAAGGCCATTGCCCGTAAATATATTCGCAGATTGGTAAACCCGTATTTATGTGGTTATTTGTTCGATGACAATCGCTCATTAGTAGACGTAGTGAGTGCGATAATAAACATTTTAGACAGTTTGCCAGAAGAAAAAAGGACTTGGAATAACGGGGCCGATTCCGAGAAGTGGGCAGCAATGAGAGGAAGTCAACCCCTGAAGAGTGGTAAGGGGGAATGCAGTCAGAAGATTAGTAGAGTCCTCAGATGTTGGCACTGTGGGGGAGAGGGGCACCGACGAGTGGAGTGCCCCACCCAAGGATACCCCCGCTGTTACACTTGTCAGGCCTACGGTCATCTATCTCGAGAGTGCTCAACAAAAAACGTGGAGGGCGGGCGGGCTGTGGCACACACACACCTTCGCCCACCAAACATCCGAGGAAAAGGAAACAGAGGAAGGGGGAGACGAGGGAGTTCGATGACCCCCTCCCCCTCCATGACACCACAAGCAGTAGCTGAGGAAGCAGTGACGACAGACATGACTGAGCAGGCACTGGGACCTGCATCGGTACCCCAGACCTCACCCCGCAGCACTAGGGGGCAGCAGCATTGCAGCTGAGGTCATTGGCCCGTGCCCCATATCTCATAATGGCCGTCTAGGAATGTTAGCTATTAGGATCGACCTGCAAGATAAATCCATCCGAGCGTTGATCGAGACGGGAGCCAGTGTTTCATTGATTGAAAAAAAAAATTTCCTCAAATCCACTACAGCCAGTGGCATCCATTGTTCTTGAATCGCCAGGAGGAAATAAACTACACATAAACCATACAACAATTGTCAAATTCAAGGTGGGGTCTGTGAAGTTTACACATGATTTTTTTGTCTTGTCCACCTTGGGAATTCCATGAATCAAGGCTGTGTTATGAATAGATTTTATCTCTAATAATGAAATTTGAATTTTTTGGGGAAAAGATACAATAACAGTAAAAGCAGGAGGGTACATTTTGCCGATAGAAAGTCATGAGACAGTAAGTGCGTGTGTTAGCTCAGAGAGACATTTAAGTAGGGTAACATCTGTACCTGAGAGAGGAGAAGTGTTGTCCCCCAAGGCCCAAGACGCTTACGAGCATATCTGTGACCCCGTGTCGCCCTCTTCAGGAAGGAACCAAGGTAGTTGTTAAACCCCATGACAATTGGGCCCATATGATATTAGAGGGCTTGACAGAAATTAAGGAGACCAGAGCTGATATAACGATAGTTAATTTGTCAAATAAAAGAGTTGTTTTAGAGAGTGATTGTGTGTGTGAATTGGAGTTATGTGAAATAGCTTATAATGGGATGTTAGGAGCCACAACTCCAGCCCATACAGACGAACACACTCAAAATTTGATTTGGCAAGCGCGAAAATTATGTACGTCAGAATATCAGCCTGTAGTTAGTGACATATTCAATAATTATACCGATGTGATTACAATTGGAGATGAGCCACCCGAGAGGATTGCTCGATTTCCCTTTAGCATTGAAACTGGGGAGCCGGAGCCGATCAGGTCAAGGCCTTATAAGTTACCCATTCATTTCCAGGGAGAGATAGAAAGAGAAATTAATAAATTAAGGGATCAAATGATGATTGAGGAGAGCGAATTCCCCTGGGCTTATCCAATTTTAGCTGTTAGGAAAAAAGATGCCTCGGTAAGATTGTGTGTTGATTATAGGAAATTGAATGCAGTCACTAAGGATAATGCATTTCCATTGCCCTCATTCGAAGAATTACTTGTGAAAGTACGGGAGAGCAAATATTTTACAACTCTTGATTTAAAATCTGGATGCTATCAAAAACCCATTCAAGAACACAGTAAATGTAAAACGGCATTTATAGCTAACGATCAATTATTTCAGTTTAATTTTCTTTCTTTCGGTGTTAAAAATGCTCCAAGCAATTTTTGAAGAGTAATAATGGTAGTTTTGTCACCCTTAATTGGCCATAACGTTCTTGGTTATTTGGATGATATCATAATTGCAGGGAAAACGGCCGAAGAACATATTAATAATATTCGTAACGTTTTAGTACCATTGCGACGTAATGGTATGAAAATAAATTTGTCAAAGTGCAAATTTTTCTGTAAACAGGTCGAACTTTTAGGTCACATAATAGCCCCAGAAGGTATCCAGCCCTGCCCCACTAAAGTAGCGGCTATTAGAGATTTCCCCAGGCCACGTATCTCTAAGGAAGTAGCTGGATTCCTAGAACTTGCTGGGTATTACCGTAAATTCAGAAGAGATTTTGGAGAGATAGGGAGACCCTTAGATGCTTTAAAGAAACAAAAAGTAATAAATTGGGGAGGGGAAGAAGAAAGGGCCTTTAACCATTTGAAAGCTGCCTTAACTAGCAATGAATTACTCGCATATCCTAGATTTGATTGCCCGGTTTTAGTGACAACAGATGCAATTAGCGTAGCTATTGGTAGCGTAGTTTCTCAACGAGATGATGAAGGCAGGGAGCAACCCATTTTTTTCGCTTCCTGGGCATTAAAAGGGGCTGAAAAGAAGTATAGTACATTCGATCAAGAGGCTTTGGCTATTCTTTGGGTTCTAGAGAGGGATCGATTCTTTTTGTGTAGCCAGTCGATTAAGTTGCAAAGTGATCATCGCCCCTTGAGTGATTTGTATTATAAATATGATTTGACCTCTCATCAACCGAAATGGATTGAGAGACTGTTACAGTTTAATATAAAGGGTTTTCACCACATAAAAGGTAAAACTAACAATGAACTAATGCCCTCTCTAGAGGTGCAGTAATAGGAGTAATAACTAGGGCATAAAAGAGGAACGAGGAACGTAACCAAAATATTGAAGACCCCCCATCATAATAGAGAAAATTGAGAATGGGATGAGAGTTCTTGCAATACGCATGCAGAAGACTGAGAGAGAGAGAGAGAGAGAGAGAGAGAGAGAGAGAGAGAGAGAGAGTCGACTCGGGAGGGAGAGAGTCAACTCGGGAGAGAGAGAGATGAGCGATGAAGATGAATATATGTGGGTGACCGAGGACATGACCAGGGGTGTCCAAAATAAATACCCTGATGATGGAGGTTTGATTGACTTGGGAGGTTAGGACATAAAAGAAGTTCGTGAGGTACAAAAAAAGAGGAATGGATGGAAAGAGTGCGAGCAGTGATTGAAGGGGAATCGGAGCAATATCCATCATTTCTGAATGTACTCCGTGAGAAATTCTTTATTGAAAATGATGTCTTATATTGTGCTTACGAGAAGAGGGGAGGGGAATTTTGTGCATGGGTAGTTCTTGCTCCCTCTTTAATTAAACAAGCCATCCCATTGTACATGCAAGTCTGTATGCAGGGCATTTAGGGATTGATAGAACATTAAGGAGAGCACGTGAATCCATCTTTTGGTTAGGAAGGAAAAAATCTATAGAGATTTATATAAAAGGTTGTCATTCTTGTAACTGTTTCAAAGAACATATAAACACTGTACCGGAAGCCAGAAAGTGGCCTGTGATTCCTATTAAATTTTTATAGAGTGCATATGGATGTAGTAGGACCATTTTCTACTGGTTTAACGCAACATAAGTATATATGTGTATTTATGAATGCATTTACTTGGTACGCTCATACTTACGCAATGTTGGATACATCAGCAAATTCATTAGCCCAGGCGCTGTGCTCTTTCATTACTAGGTTGGGTTGCCCGAAAATTTTGATAAGTGGTAATGGTCTTGACTTTATAAATAAGGTGGTGAAATCGGTCACGGATTGGATGAAAATTGAACACTTTTCAGTGACCGCGTCTAGGCCTTCAGCAAATGGATTGATGGAATTGCATAATAGGGAAGTAGTGCGAATTTTACGTTATTTAGTGGCTGATGACCCCCTTCATTGCGATGCCATACTTCCTACAGCTGAGCTAGCTTTGAACATTGCATATAATGCTTCGCTCAGGGACACGCCTTTCTTTTTAGTGTATGGACAGGATCATGTGTTACCATATACAGTACTCATTAATTCGCAACAATTGCTAAATTGGAAATACGTATAACATTGCTGAGTGAACCTAAAAACAATCAGAGGTTAAATAGGTCATGTGAGATACGTCAGGCAGATGCTATATTATTAATGTATTTATATAATTCCTGGTTTCTGGGGCCAGAGTAGTTCCCGAATGGCAAGTGGCTGCGGGATTAAAGTTCAGCCTTGAGGGTAGGCAGTGTTAGAGAATGTGTAGATGTGAATACATTACACTTAATATTATAAAAGAAGGGCTGGAAGATGAATGATTTTCTCGCAAAAATGGCTAGTGGCCACCGGTTGAAAGTTGCAAGTGCTGTAATGATTTAAATAAATAGTGAAATGGTGGTGGTGAGTTGTGTTGTG
>NC_090741.1:14681183-14686183 GCF_036898095.1 Palaemon carinicauda
TCTTTTTAGCATACAACTGGTGGACTGCACCAGGCTTGAACACTTAAAAGGCTATATTGCTTAATTGATAGAAATATTTGTGACCTTTTCAATAATGATACTGAGGTGACTAGTGTCATAAACCTTCTAAAAGAAACTCCATTTCTTACAGATTTAAAATATAAAGGAGTTAGTTTATGTTATCTTTTAACATTGTGATTTCTATTTCAAGACTTATCACCTTAGTCATCCTTTAGCATCATAGTTTGTATTTGAGAGTGAATTTTAATTATTACATGATCTGAGCTTACTTTTAATTTATTTTTTTTTATTTGGTTTATTTCACACAGAATTTATAACTTTTTACCTCATACGGAGAATAATGCTGCCATGGCACTTTACATGGTATAATGTATGCACCATCTAAGTGTCTTTGCAGCATCCCTTCTGCCCCGGGCTGCAACGAAAATTTGTTCCTTAATGATCTCATGTTCGTATGTATTCTTCACTCTTGCAATTCCCTCTGTCTGGTTTATTCTTCCTTCAAGTGCTAAATGGTCTTTGCTGTCCAAGTCCTTGGCTTAATGCCCAAATTCAATAAACCATTCCAATCCTTAATTTTGTATCACCCTCCTATTACCGGTGCATATTCACTAGCGGAGTGGTATATGAGCTATCCGAGTTGTTGATTCTGTTCTTCTTGTTCTTCTTCTTGTATTGCCCTATCTAAAATTTTGCAGACCATTTTGATTTTCTCCTTATCAAGACCATTTTTACAGAAGTTATGGGATCACTCAGTGGTCATCCTCATAGGTTTCCAAAACACTAAGTCCTATGTCAAAGTAAGAAAAGTGTACAGTATATGATATGAAATAAGCCATTACAAAAGTCCCTATATTCCTAAGATCCCAGATTTGAAGGTCAATGTAAAAGTTTCAATTTCTTGAAGATAATTTTGAATTTTCTCCTTTTTATGTATGTTTCTGATTATGTTCATATTTAAAGAAACTATGAAGAGTCCTTAAGTGAAGAAGCCCTTAGGTGTGTTCAAGACCATAAATCCTAATCAAACATAATAACTATAGGCACCAGTCTCTGAGAGTATGTCTCTCTAGTTTATTTCAGCACAGAATGACCCGCAGGTCCGCTCTATACCGACGCTTATGTGTTCTTGGAGCAATATACTTACCATAGAAAAAAAGTATTTCGAAGTCATGGCGAAGAAAAACAATATGAACCTAACCGGTAATACAACGTCTGCTACAGTATAGTCAGAGTTTCAAACGAATGCCTTGCTCAGGACGTCATGGCACTCATTATCATATATGGTGACTTTGCTGTAGCCCTATGAGAACTTTCTAATCAATGTGAAAGGGTGTCCCATTCGTTTACTCAATCTCTCAAGTATACATATTTGGCAAAGAAAACAAAAAATTACCAGGGTAAGATGATGTTATCAAGAGTAAAATCATCCTAACCCATAGACAAAAAAAGGTTATTTGATAGTATGAGTAAATCTTGCTATAAGGTCACTAATGAATGACAGGAGCATTGGGAAGACAGTCAAAGCCAATAGATAGTCAATGACTGTTCTATCCTCTCTTATTTCTCTTCACCTTGTTTTTTTATAAGTTTTATAGTTCATATAAGAAAGGTTTATTTTAATGTTGTTACTGTTCTTAAAATATTTTATTTCAATTGTTCATTACTTTTCCTGTAATCTATTTATATCATTGCTTCCTTTCCTCATTAGGTTATTATAATAATGGGCTTATAAAATATAATGATATTAATATTATAGACTCCATGCATCACCCATCCCCTTATCCATTCACATGATACATGGCTCGATTGGGTAGTAACCCCGAAGAGGTAAGTCCTTATGTATCCCCAAGCACATTATTCCAAGCTCACAGGACCGGTAAAGCCCGGAAAAAAACTGTGGAATTCCCGAGTCGAGCGATGACACTACTAAGACTGGAAACCAGCTGTTAACTATGTTTATTGGACCTATGTAACAAATGCTGTGTAAGCCGGAAGTTTATTCATGATTTGTTTATGTTGAATTCAAACCTTTTGGAACTAAAAAAAGAAAAAAAAAATGAGAAGTGGAAGCCGTACTGTGAATTTCCATACCTGGATGTTGTCTGGAGGCAAAATATACTTGAGAAGGAGGAATCCATTCGTGCTACAACAATTCCTGCCCCAAATACAGTTCCTTTTGTTTATGATAAAAGCTCCATCCACACAAGCCACTTACTCACGTAGTGATTTCAAGAACATCCAGATAGCGAGGACATGAGATATACAGGATGAGCGAAGTCAGGCAGTAATAATAAATCTTGTCATTTTTTTATGAGAAACAGTAAAAAGGGACAGAACAAAAACAGCATTCAAACAAATCTTATTGGTATAAATAATAAATATTTATGGTAAACAAAAACTTACAACACAGTAATAATAATCATAAATGAAACAGATGATAAGGTGATGAAAGACATTACCAAAATGTTTAACAGTAAAGGAAATAGTATCAAAATAAATATAAAGTTGTATAAAACTGCTATTATTAGTATCATAGTTTTTACCAGATACCATAAATAATGAAGAAACAGAATAATTTGAATATTATTAAGAGACAAAATCAAAATATTACATTACCTCCATTTTTTTAGTATGCAAGACATTCAATAACATGGCACAAGTCATAAGCACAGAAGCAATAGATGATTCATAAGCTACCTAACCAAACCCACCATAGCAATTACAATAGCTTTCCTCATTTCAAATATTAATTTCTGAATTAATTTTACAAACTGACCAAGCAATTAATACTTACACCAACCCCCATTAGCATGAATAATTGTATTTAGTCTTTCTGGGACCGATTCAACGAGACTTTGGCAATAGTTGAGTAAACGTCTTAAATTTTCCCATTCAGAAACGGCATGATTAATTATTGTTTCTTGAGTTCGCTCATCCTGTAAATCCCATGTCCTGACCATCATTGCCCACACGTTTCCGATTACAGTGACGTCGCAGCCTTTGCTAGGCCAGTCTATGACAATTATCTCGGAATGCTCTTGAAACCATCCCCTAACTAAGTATGGATGGGGCTTTTATCATGAACAAAATAAATTTGATTTGGGTCAGGAATGGCTGTTGCACGAATAGGTGGAATAATTGTTTCGATAATCTCTATATATTGCACGGAATCCAGGTTGCCATTTATCCTTGTCAAGTCTCCTAGTCCCAACCATGGAAACTAACACTTTGGCGTCAACTTCTTTTCAATTCTTGTATGTTTTGCTGAGCAAATCTTGTGTTCATAGGTCGCCAGCATATGCGACTTTTTGTTGCCGTTGTTTGAAAAGACTTTTCGTCAGTCCAGATGACAGAATTCCAAAAGTTATGATCATACACATCCTGGGTGTATCTTCTTGAAAATTCCAAAAATGCCTCCTTATTTTACCGACTAAGTTTTTCTCTTTTAGCTGGGATACAAAACCGAAAACCGTTGTCATTAAGATGGCAGGGCGTTGTCTTGGGATTTCAAGGTAAACACAGTTCTTGAGTTAGGTCAACAACTGATAAGTGTGGCCTCTCCATCACAGTTTGAAAGATTCACTAATCGTCTTCAGCAGTTATAATTCTTGGTCGACCACTTCTTGGGGGAGTAACGACACTACCCTCGCCATCAAATCAATTTATCCATTTGGTTACAGTTTTTAACATTAAGCCCAAAAGCCCTAGTAATGGCTGTTTTCTTCATTCCATCATTTCTCATGCCAATAACCGTTCCACGTTGGCTAATAATCTCAGGGCGATCCGCAAGCCCTGTCACATTGAGCATACTCTGTTGGATCCGGGGTCTATGAACCACGTCCATTCTGATTTTGTATAAAAAAATAAAAACATTCTCCTATGTGTCAAGAAAATATGATAGTTCAGCCCGATATTATTAAATCCCTTGTGCTACCGAGAGAGAGAGAGAGAGAGAGAGAGAGAGAGAGAGAGAGAGAGAGAGAGAGAGAGAGAGAGAGAGAGAGAGAGAGAGAGAGAGTAACCAGAACATATCCTTCTCGATACAGAATTTGAATTTGACCTCATCAAACCTTAAATAGACTTAAATTTGATGTCAACATGGTTAATCATACGGTAAGCAACAGAGTTAAATTATATATATATATATATATATATATATATATATATATATATATATATATATATATATATATATATATATATATATATGTATATGTATATGTATATGTATATGTATATGTATATGTATATGTATATGTATATGTATATGTATATGTATATGTATATATATATATATATATATATATATATATATATATATATATATATATATATATATATATATATAATATAGCACGTATAATTAAATAAACTTGTGATACTTTCCTAAATAACTCCTTACCTCCTTGGTGCTTTCTTTTTGCTAGACTGCTGCCGTAAGACTCGGAAGTGACTTGGGTGACAACCGTTTCCCTGATTGTTTTCGTTTAGATATCAATTAATGATATTACAGCTTATTAGAAATGGAAAGTGTCTCTTCTAAAATTCCTATCTTATCAGACTAGACGTTTTGTAATATATAATCTAATTATAACAACGAATGATTAAAAGTAGTTGGCCAACAACCTTGTCCAACCTAATTACACTAATGAAAAAGTTTCAGTGTGCACCCGTCTTACGTCAATATACAGACCCGTTGTCCAGAAAGGGGTTGTATGGAAGTCAGCTTTATGCCCGGAGACATCCATAAAATTCTATGAGTGACTGTACACTCAAAACAAAACTAGGTAATTACTCTAAAGTATTATTCAAAACTTATCGTGGTTCTTAACAGGATACGAGCAGAATCTGATTCTAAACAATGGTATTTGGAATAAAATTCTCTTCACAAAAATTAGTATATTCAATATAAATTACAACACTGAAATAATTTAGATAATATCAAAAAATTACTCTCGAAAGAATTAAGTCTGAAC
>NC_090741.1:14691183-14703683 GCF_036898095.1 Palaemon carinicauda
AATAACTCTCTTCTCTTTAGCTAATGCAAATAGTATTTCACCTCAGTTACTTTTCTGGGTATGATTGAATATGCCACGATTTATCAAAAGGGGTCGAAAGTTATTTTCAGCTAGGTAATATAATTAATGCATAAACTTAATAAAAGTGCTTTAATTATGGATATAGTAAAGCTGTAAATGTAGCTCATCATTACATGACAGCCACTTTACACTTGCTTCGCTTTCTAGAAATAAGAGATTTAAAAAAGACAGCAATGCATCCGTGCTATAGCATTGTTGAATCACAACTTGGGGGTCATTGGACAACCACACCAAATCAGAACCCCAAATACTTCTGTAACTGAATAGTGCCAGATATTAATACCATTTTGATAAGGCAATCATTCTCAACATTTCCCAATAACCCCACAGCACTACGAAATATGGTATTACAATTCCATGATAAATCTTTAACTTTACATATTTGACCTGAAGCAATGATTTATTTCGTCCGATTCTATTCAGAAAGAGTCGAGCTTGACTCATTGGGCTAGAGAGTCTCTTCATTTTGATAATAATGAACTCACAAGACTTCAGCACCATTGAGTCAATAGACCTGTTTACAATACTCTTGATTAGGTTCGCCGTGTAATATTGCTAAATTTTCTGTGGAGAATATCAAAACTATATATTTTTGGAAACTTAATTGTATAATTAGAAATACTTTGTATAAGCAATCATAAAAAAAAACTATGTTTTGGCTTGTCCAGGTACTTATATTATCACCATCTTGGATATTACAATATGGCTGGGGAAAAAAAAAAAAAAACGTTTTTTTGTTAATATTCCAGCTTTTAAAAATACTAAAAATAGGATTTCACAATTGAACAATTAGAAATCCGATGGTATAAAAATAAATAATCTGCATTCCACCAAAAACTTACTTAATGAAAAAATCTGTTTCAATCAATGTTCTAAATGTGCTCAGAAATGACCGTTTCACTAAGTTAGTGTTAATTAAGAACCAACATCGTTCTCAAGAGATAAATTACTTTAATCTTTTAGACATCCAAGGCGTCTTCAAGTATCATCACCATCATCGTCATCATCAGTTTCATACTTTTTCTGTGTCCTCATGATTCTCTCATTCACTGTCCAACTGGCAAAAATATGAGCAGAATATGTTTTTTGCTCATGAAGAAAATTTAGCAAATCAGTCTCTTTTGCATTGGCAGCGAACCACCTCAATGGTGGCCTTTTTATTATTATTATTATTATTATTATTATTATAAGCTACGCTACAACCCTAGTTGGAAAGCAACATACTATAAGCCAAGGGCCTCAACTGGGAAAAAGAGCCTAGTGAGAAAAGGGAAAAAGGAAATAAACTACAAGAGAAGAATAAACAATTAAAATAAAACATTCCATTTCATTAAATTAGATCTACCACATTTAAACTTTAAAAAAAAACAAGAGTAAAAGAAAGGAGATAGAACAGTATGCCCGGATGTACCCCCAAGCAAGAGAACTCTAATCCAAGAAAGACGAAGTCCATGGTACGGAGGCTGTGGTGCTACCCAAGACTAAAGAACAATCCTTTGATTTTGGAGTGTCCTTCTCCTAGAAGAGCTTTTATCATAGCTAAAGGGTCTTTTCTACCCTTACCAAGGGAAAGTAACCATTGAACAATTATAGTGCAGTAGGTAATCTATTCAGTGAAGAAAAATTGTTTGGTAATCTCAGTGTTGTCACTTGTATGAGGACAGAGGAGAAGTGTGAATAATAGGCCAGACTATTCGGGGTAAGTGTATGCAAAAACAAAATGAGCAGTAACTACAGAGAGGGATCTAATGTAGTGCTATCTGGTCAGTCTAAGGACCCAGTAACTCTCTAGCGGTAGTATCTCAACAGGTGACTGGTGCCTGGAAAGGCATCTGTCATGGCTGATTTCTGCTTGCTATTGTACTGCTTGTGGTAGCCATTCTGCAGGGGATCCAACCGAGGATCCTGAAAGCTAATGCTGGTCTCTCCCCTAAATACTTGCTTGGATAATGTCTCTCAGAACATGTCTGAGAACTGCAAGGCGGTAACTTGTAGATTTCTGCCTTATTCTTGCAGAAGGGATTTCATCGCAATTTGATGATGGGCATGATGTAGATATATTTGGGAGAGTCGGCTGCACAGAAGAAGGTACCCAGAGTGGCCAAAAAAGTTTCAGTTACTTTTACTGATTACATCTCTATCCGCCTTCGTGTAGACTTACTGCCAGGCTGCTTTGCCCATACGAGAAAATTATCTTGTGTTCTCAGAGCCAGTGACTGTATGGAAGGCTGGAAAAGCCTTTGCTCTTTCTGCTATGATGGCTCTCCATACTGGCTATATCTGCATAAGCCCAGAGGCCATGGAAATGGACATGTTCTTCAGCATGATGCCATAGTATGGTAAAACTAACACCAGGACATATGTGACTGGAAAAAAAAATCATCTGCGTATCCTGTGTGTTTCATTGTGGTGCCAGTAGTCCTTCCTATGGCTGTTCCTTTCCCATCAGCAGCGTCCTCTGAAAAGTCTTTGCTATACATTAGGAAGAACACTAAGGCACCTTTTGTAAAGACCTTGGGACCCTAGGGTGGTTTGCACAACATTTTCCAGAACTGTTTTAATAAGTAGGACACAGCCATACAAAACATGTTAAACATATGCAATGAGAAAGTCCATCAGTAGTTGTTGTGATGACCAGTCAGAGTCAGTCACAGGACCTGTGAGTTGGCTACTGCAGGGGATGGTCTGAATGCTGAGGATTCTTTTCTTGTCTGTGACTGCTGCTCTGTTAAAAAAATTTGCCCTCCTTTGAGGTTTGATGCTGTCATAAGGTTCTATGTTGACCTAGCAGATCGTGGTATACAGTCCAACTGGAATGTCATATATGTCATTAGTGAGCTAAATTTATATGTTTTTTTTTACCATGGGCTACCTTGGTAAAGTTTCCGATGATTTTCAATAATAACTTTGCTACTCTGTATATTGTCTACATAATTTCCTCGTCACCACCATAACTATTCATTACAGAGTCAACCCTGTTGCCTTCGCTGGTCTTTGGGGAAGAGAGAAAGGTGACATTCTTTGATTTTTTTAAGACAAGACTTCAGGTGGTGCAAGGCTTGAGGATCTTTAATTTTTACCAAAATCCAATAAATAATGGTATATGATTTTCCAACCTTTCTGTGAAAAGCACATTGACAAAATAATTTAGATTCGATATATTTCATAGGAAGGTATGCTTGGTTCTGTGTTTGGACATCAAAGTTAATTAGCTCAACCAGATTTGCACACTGCAGCTATTGTTCTTTGAGGCATTTTCTTCTACCACTGAAACTAGAATTTTGCTGTCTAGGACATCATATATTTTTCAGATAGCTTTGTGGTACCAAATGTCAATTTAAAGTTCATTCTCTGGTGCAGTAACTGTGTTCAGTCTATTTTTTTCAGCATGTTATTATTGGATCTTTCAACAGGTTCTTTAAGAAACATTCAAACGTTGATTATCCTCAGCGGATAGAGTTTCTCATAATATAGTTTGTAACAAAATAAAGTGTTTATTATCCATTGGTTATTTACGGGACGTTCCGAATACTGTTAAAGAGCCTGTACAAATGGGTCTGATTTGTCCATTTCAGTGCTTCGTGTTTTCTCTCCATGTTTCTTGGCAGTGCAGTGTGGTGGTCAGTCGCTAATGCAGGGGCCTTATGGTCTGGGCACATTGGTTTGATCTTTGTTAGTTGTATTTACATAGCAACTACAATGATAGACTGTCTAATTTGTACAAAACTTGTTGTTTGTACAGCTTTGCAGTCATCGCTGGACTTCACCATAGTTGCCACCATACACACTGGCCCCCCTTCTATTATGTCCAGCATATGCTGTTATGAATCTATCTGGCGATGTTGCACTAACTCTTCCATTTTAGCTTCAGACTGGCACAGAAAACACTGCACCCAGCTAGAAGCCTTCTAACCCTATCAAGTAGCTTCTTCAACAGCTTGTTGTTTTCATACTAGTTTAGAGTATTGAACAAAATAAAACTAAGAATCATAATACATCCCCCACCAATGTATATGAAGGATACATTAATTTTTCAGCTTCCATGATATAAGCCTACTACAATAATTACACAACTTAATAAACAACCTTTTGGGCGGTGCTGTGCATGGTTTAATGACCAATTTGTCCTATGAAATTAATCATAATTTGCAAGATCTGCTGTAACAAATCTCTTAAGATATCTAAAAGTATGAAAATTAGAATCGATTCCATTGCCTCGGAAATTGTAGTTTAGGTGTCAAAATTAAAGCTCTAAGTTACTCAGAAGTTCAGAGACTGACAATAAAATTTTTAACAGGCGCCTTTATCTTCTAAGATGGCAGCCATATAAGACTCAGACCAAATGGAAGCATATGTTTTCTTATTTCTTATACTATAATGTATAAAGAAGAAAATTATAGTTCTATACTCTACACAGAAAATTAAACGAAATTCACGAGGCTTGTATTTTAACCAAGCATCGTGAATTTTACTACCTAAACCAGACTGCTTGTAAATTTTATTGTTTTTTTTTTCCATGACCACTGTACTTACATTTCATATAATTATATTCTGCATTAGTGTAAAGTTGAAAAAGTGAGAAAAAACTAGCTTAGCATGATGAAATCTGTTACAAATGCATAGCAAGAGGCATACATTGAAGTAATATAAGCACAGAAAAAAGAACGAGTAAAGTCTTTTAGAAACCATACAGTTCTTTGTCCCCATAATTGTTTAATTTCACATTAGATGGAATGAAGAGAAAATTTGGGAATAATGTGGTACATATAGGTGTAAGGTTGTGGCAAGTAAAAACTACTGCGAGAGGTTATAGAATGTTGTAATGTTTCCAGATAAAACAAGCACCTACTGATTTGTGAATTGTGGGAAAACTGTAAAAAATAAACTGTTAGTGGATTTTGGTGTTATTAAAAAAAGAGAAAGCTGGGCGTAAATAGGAAAAGGTGTAAGGTTAAGATGAAAGTGTAAGTCTGGAAGGTTAGCAACATAAGTTCAAAAGAGTGCTGAAATAGAAATGGTTCAATTCCATAGGTAATTGCATAAACAACTTTTGTAGAACGGAAAAGTTTTAGATCCTTCTTTAACGATAATGCTATAAAAATCAAGCAGTTGATATTTATGAATTTAGCACAGGGTGTTCATATACATACCAGAAGTTAAAGGGAAATATTATGTAGGAGAAAGATTTAGAGGTTACCTGTCTCTGTTGGGGTAAACCCCCTCTCCTAGGCCAGTCATTTTATGGATATACCCACCATAAATTGCAATAGTAATGAAACTTGGCATTTTTGCTTCTTTTGACCCATGTAATAACATAGTAAAAGTCAAGGAAATTCGAGGCATTGGAACACATTCATTTCGAGCAACCACTTTTTGAAAGTTATGCACGAAAATACGCTAATAGAAATGGCATAACATTTTTTGTTATAACAGTGCTTTTGTTATTTCTTTCACATTTCTCAAAAGATGTCAAACATTTTTATTATTAAATAAATAAATTGAGATAATTAACGTCTAATAGCCTTGTTTTTTTTTTTCTTTTTAGGTTAACCAGTAGCATGGACGATTGCGTTTTCTGCAGCGAGTCTCTCAGCAACGGTGAACAAACCACGAAATTAGGTGCCAAGGGGTGTGATGGAATAAACAAGGCAAATGACCTACGGCAGGCTGATATCAGTGTCGCACCTGGACAAGTTGTACACACTAGATGCAGGAAGGACTTCTGCTCCCAACTGTCTATTGAGCGAGACATCAGAAAACGCGGATATGACTGTACTGGTGGTTTCAGCGGCACTGTGCGTGCGCGTCGATCTGCCAGTTCTGCGTTTCACTACAGCGAACACTGTTTGTTCTGTGGAACACCAGACAAGTACCAGGGCAGACAAAAAACGCATAAACTTATACCAGTCCGAACAATGGACTTCCAGAGGAAGGTTACAGAGAGCTGTGTTGAACGCAATGATGCATGGTCAGAGACAGTAAAGGCTCGAGTAGAATTCGTCCAGGACTTGCATGGCGCTGACGCAGTCTATCACAATATATGTAGCATAAACTTCAGAACTGAGAAGCAGATTCCACGCCAGTTCCTTACAGTGCCAAGCAAGCGACCTAAGTATGGTAGACCGGCTGATGACACACGGAATGATGCATTCATAAAAGTCGCAGAGTACCTCAAAGCCAATGACGAGGAACAGACAACGATACCGGATCTCATAGGAAAAATGGTGGAATTTCTTCTTGGAACTGATTGCACACCTTATGGATTCACCTACATGAAGGAATGTATCCAAAAGCACTTTGGTCAGGATATCACCATCGCAGAAATAAATGGCAAAGAGAATGTTGTGATCTTTCGCCACAGGGCCTCTGCGATCATTCATGAATTCCATCAAAGGCCAAAGGAGACATCATATGAAGCTGAGAAGATGAGACTGATTAAGACGGCAGCAAAACTGATCAAAAGTGATATGAAATCCGTACAACAGTCGATAGATATGTACCCATGTACAACTGAAATGTCCTCAACAGAAGAAGCCATGTCGTTCCTACCTGAATCACTAAAACTCCTTCTTCAAACACTCTTTGTGGGCCGAGATGCTGATAGAAAAGTCGGTTCTCTAGGGCAAGCTATCATGCAGGCAATTCGTCCCCGAGTGCTGCTAGCACCCTTACAGATAGGACTGGGTGTACAGATGCACCATCATTTTGCATCAAAGTTCTTGATCGACACGCTCCATGCCCACGGATATTGCAGTTCTTATCATGAGATACAAAGGTATGAACGGAGCTCGGCAGTTGTACTAGGGACAGACATACCAAACTACCGGCCAGAGCGGTTCATCCAATATATGGCGGACAATGTCGATCACAACATCCGTACAATAGATGGCCTCAACACATTCCACGGGATGGGAATGATTGCGTCTGTCACTCCAGGTACCAGGACATCAACAAGAGTGCCACGTGTGTCTGTGACACTGAAGGATGTTGTAGCTGTGGGCCGAATAAACATCCGACATCTGACAACACCTTGCGATGGGCTAGATACTCTGAGGTATGAGGTTCTACAAGATGAGATGGAAAAGGACAGATCTACCAACCTTGACCTCCTCTGGAAGCTGTCCCTCACATTACGCTCACCACGACCAGCATGGTCTGGCATGATGCAAGCCGTGCACACTGGTGTACATCCAGGTTAGTCTACAGTCTTCCTGCTTCCCATGATCGACATGAACAGCATTGATCCAACTTGCATCTATTCAACATTGACATTTCTATCTGAGCACGCCAAACAGTACAACGCAAAGGTCGTCATCACATTTGACCAACTACTTTGGTGGAAGGCGCTTACCATCATCGAAAGTCAATCGGAGGGCAGTGACTTGCGTAAGATTGTACTGCGCATGGGGGCTTCCACACGTTGATAAGCTTCTTGGGGAGTATTGGAAATATCATGTCAGGATCTGGACTGCGCTCTGTTCTGGAACTGGTGTATGCCGAGAACACTGTAATGCACATGCTGTCTGGCAAGGCATATGACCGAGCTATCCGTGGGCATCTCTTGGTTGATGCAGCACTGAACACTCTCCTCGCAGAAAGGATACTTGGTACGCTAGTGCCTACTTGTTCGCAGGCTAAGAATGATGGTCCTCAGGGTATTGTAGAAGATGACGAACCAAGTGAAGACGAGATAATGCAAAGCATAGATCCACATGATACCGAGTCAGGGTCGCAAAGTGTGGGAGCTGGACCAATTGACCTGTGTGAGCTGCGAGACCTGTATGATTCATTGATGAAGGGTGAGTGTTCTACTGAAGATATCCTTTCAGCCCCGGTTCTGGACTCTGTTCGTGACATCATGAATGTTGCCCGACAATCGATGAAGGATCTACGTACTGCACAGCTATGGCTGCAATACATGGACATGATTGACATATTGAGGACATTCCTGAGGTCGGAACGCACTGGTGACTGGCGTCTGCACGTGCACGCTTTGCACGACATGTTGCCCTACCTGGAAGCTGCAGGCCACAATCTCTACACCAAATCTATTTACGTCTACCTGCAGCGACTGGCACAACTGTCTATTCAGCACCCCGAGGTCCACCACCAGTTCCAGAATGGATATCACGTAGTGCGGCGCTCAGATCGGTACTGGGCCGGCTTGTCCACAGATCTTCTGATCGAGCAAGTGCTCATGAGAAGTGTGAAAACCACAGGGGGACTGACAAGGGGCCATGGCATGAGCGAGTCGCAAAGGATCACGTGGCTGCTGTCCACCCCCATATGTGCAGAGGTCAAAATGGCCTTGCAAAACTACACATCAGTGCCGTATGGGACCAGTGACCAGCACAAAGAACAAAGAGCAGCTCGACAAGCACGGGACACAGATGACACGCACAAACTCATTGGCTACCTGTCATCAAAGGATCCCTTTGGAAACGATCCAACTCTGCAAAGCATTGACACTGGCATCACAGCTGGAGATTCGGTCAATGCTGACCAAGCAGCGTCAGTGGGCAGGAAGATCTTAGATGGAATGGTTGGCAAAAAGGTTCTTGATCACACGTTCAAGAAAAAAAATCAGGTTGTGACTTTAGACACACGTTCATCAGTGAAAAATGGCATAGAATCTGTTCTGATAGATCCACAACTGTTGTTCCAACGTCTGAGTACGGCAGGATCACGCTGTGATGACCTCACTGATGTCTTCAAGTACGAACTATGCAGTTACCCACCAGCACTGTTTCAGACCATTGATATCCTGCTTGAGGCCGACAAGCCAGCGCTAGCCGAGGCCATTTGGAAACAACTCCCCCTTGCCGTTCGCAACACAGTGCTGCCACAGAATGTGCAATATGTTCTGGATGGTGGGGCATTGCTACACAGAATTCCTTGGAATTTTGGCGAGACCTATGAAGGAATCTCCAGTCACTATATACGATATGTTGGAGACAGGTATGGTAAAGCTGTCATAGTGTTTGATGGATATGTGAGCGCACCCTCCACCAAAGATGTAGCGCACAGCAGGCGCATTCGATCTCACAGCAGTCCCCTTGTCAACTTCACAAAGGACATGGTATGTACTATGAGGAAAGATGACTTCCTTGCCAACCAAACAAATAAACAAAGCTTCATCAATCTACTGAGTGATGACATTCAACGGTAGCACAACGATGTTCTTCATGCCAGGGCAGATGCAGATGTCCTCATAGTGGAGACAGCCATTGCATGTGCAAACACCAAGGACACCGTGGTAGTTGGCGATGACACCGATCTTCTTGTTCTTTTATGTAGTCGTGCAGGGCCCACATTACACAACCTGTTCTTCCGACCTGAGCCTAAGCTGACGTCAAGGAGGCAAGCAAGATGTTGGAATATCGAGCAAGTGCAAAAGACACTTGGACACCATGTGTGTGACAAGCTCCTTGTGGCACATGGACTCCTGGGTTGTGATACCACGTCAAGACTGTACTCCATTGGCAAATCAGCAGCTTTGAAGAAGCTGAACTCCAGTGCGTATTTCTCTGGGCTTTTGGCAACGTTCAACACTCCTGGAGCGTCGAAAGAGGATGTCATGACAGCTGGAGAGAATGCCGTGGTTTGCTTGTACAATGGCCAGCCCGGGGAAACACTGGACATACTAAGGCTTCAGCACTTCTGCCAGAAGGTTTCAACAAGCACTGTCAGAGTTGAGCCTCGTACCCTGCCCCCTACATCAGCATCTGCAAAGCAACATTGCCTACGGGTGTATGTTCAGGTTCAGCAGTGGCAAGGAGTTGGCATGGATGCCAATGGTTGGGGATGGGCTATCCGTGACGAGAGAATGGTTCCCGTTATGACCGAGATGAAGCCTGCTCCAGATTACCTGCTAGATGCCATCCACTGTGTCTGCAATACAGACTGCAGCACCCGACGATGCAGCTGTCGCAAGTACAACCTGGAATGCTCTTCCGCCTGCAGTGAATGCAAAGAACTTCACTGTTCTAATGTGACCTTGCCAGAACCAGAAAGTGATCCAGAAGTAGAATGCGCTCTTGCTGGTCCTGAAGATGAATAAACATTTGTCAGTGTGGTCTGGTACATGGAGATGTCTTGGCAACATGATTATACTTGACTCTCAGTTCATTCAACTCTTGATCCTAGGTCATGGTCATCTTAATTTAGCTAAGGTGAATGCCGGTGTCGTAATGTAACATGTATACAGTTGTTTGTCTAGACTCTAGAATATACACTGAAAATTTTATGCAGATTTTTTTTCTTCAAACCTTCTCTTAATGATTGCAAAATTTGGAAATGTTCCAATGCTTCGATTTTCCTTGATTTTTAGTAGGTCATTCTCCACTAAATTTGACATTGAAAAATGCATGTTTCACTACTATTGCAATTTGTGGTGGGTTCGACCCAAAAATGACGTAGAATGACTGGCCTATCCCGACCGCGCACCAAAAACGTTTTATGAAAGGCTATACCATTCAAGCAAAAGATATATGTTGTCGATGAAAATATATTACAGAGAGAGAGAGAGAGAGAGAGAGAGAGAGAGAGAGAGAGAGAGAGAGAGAGAGAGAGAGAGAGAGAGAGAGAGAGAGAGAGAAGTAAACATTCATAAGTACGAGTAGATAATAAATCCGATTATATTACTTTTGAAAAGATCAATACAAGATTAAGAAAAATAATGGAATAGAAAATCTGAAATGGTGAGATTAGGTGAATGAATAAGAAATGGGTGTAATTATGATATATACGTTCAACAAAGTGCCGAATACAAATACCAAACCACTTAAAAAAGAAATCGAAAAAAATCAGGAGACAAAAAAACGATGAAATAATTAAGATATCAAAAAACCGAAATGCAAAGAATCAGACGTCGATTGGTAGAAGGAATTATGGAGCAACTAATGACTAGACGGAGAAAAAAAGGCAAAAGGGTAAATGTTTCTGGGAAATATAGAATTTGAGCACACTAGAAATTTCTTATGGAAGAGAAAAATTGATAGAATAGGGATCTTTACTATAGAGAAAATGGTAGCCTACTCCTTAAGTGTTGAGAAACATTTTGGAAAGAAAAAATATTTTATCTAAAACAATGATCAAAGAAGGTTCTTCAAGGGTAATTACGTTTATTATTTCATTGGATGACTGTGCGTTTTTCACCCTTCCTCCATATATTAATGATACTAGAATTTTGACAATGATGTCAGTATACCACAACAGTAAAGCTCCTTCGAGCGTTTAATCCTATAAGAAACATCGTATATTGCTTCATTCTTCGGGACCAGCTAATTATTTATGGATGTTGTCTTTTTCTAGGAAAACTTTAGTCATCAATAATGAAATTGATTACGACAAATGCTTCCTCTGTTGGTCAATTTCTAGTCACGAAAGTCGAGATCAATATAAGGATTTATTTATAGACCTTGTATAGCTTGTTACCAAAATACAGCAATTTTATAGGATTATCTGCAGAAGAAAAACTATTAAAGGGGGAACATATGCGAATAATCCTAGAACTTTTCCTTTTAAATGAATGAGTCATCCTTTCTTGATCTTTTTAGGCAAACTCATTGTTATCTTATGATTCAACATTCTCTCGTATTTCGTTTTTTCTCTTTCAATAAAAAATATTTCAAGGTAACATGATGGATTTCATGATGGTTATCTTTTGTGTAAAAAACCATATCATCAAAATAGATTATAGTGTTCAATGTTAAACTAATACTTTTGTTTACATATATTCGACACAACTGATTAGATCCATGTCCAACAAAAGACTATCGATATTTTTCCAAGATTCAAAATAAGAATATTTGAATATCTATTTTTCGGTTATTCATATCTGTACCATGGAAGTTTTATTTTTCAAATAATTGCGGTTCCTTGGTTTTTCAAAAGAAATATTTTCTTAATCATTGATTATAGATCTTCTGTTCTTCTTTTAAATTACTTGATTCCACATTACTTTCGATCTTGATACGGTCATGTTTTTCGGGTCAACCATACTCTGAGTCAGTGGAACATGTGGACACATATGAATAAGAAAGAATTCAAATAATTTTCTTATGAATAACATCCAGTCGGTTCGGGTCTGATTACTTCATTGAGGCCACAGGTTTTTCATAATATTAATTTGTAAAGTGTCCCCCGAAATTCAAACTCAGAATTCGATACCATCATAAAAGAAAGACAAACTCTCTCTCTCTCTCTCTCTCTCTCTCTCTCTCTCTCTCTCTCTCGAGAGAGAGAGAGAGAGAGAGAGAGAGAGAGAGAGAGAGAGAGAGAGAGAGAGAGAGAGAGAGAGAGAGAGAGAGATTATAAGATCCGCCCAATAAAAAAAAATCCATAAAATTTATTTACACAGTATTCATAATTATATTTATTATAAAATTATTTGCCCCCTTTGGCTTGTAGTATCAAGT
>NC_090741.1:14708683-14711183 GCF_036898095.1 Palaemon carinicauda
AAATCGGAATAATAAAAAAGACATCGAGGTCTTAGAAAAATTCAAAGTCATGAACCCTTCGTTGCCATATTTTTACGGGCTCCAAAAACTCATAAGGACGGTATTCCCTCACGCCCAATCGTCTCATGTAAAGGGTCATTTATATATAATATATCAAAATGGTTAGCAGACTTGCTGTCTCCCTTTCTAGGGAGCTTTTCTTCAGCTCATATTAAGCATGCAGAGGACTTCATCCAGAAATTCAATAGATTAAATATCCCGGTAAACAATGTAAAACTCTTGAGTCTTGACGTAGAATCCCTATTTACAAAGGTCCCGATCAACGACGTATTAGGTTTCCTTGAGGGAAAAATTAATCCTTACGAAGATCACTTCCCCCTCGGTATTGAAAAAAACAATTAAGTTAATTAAACTAAGCGTGTCAAATAACGTTTTCTCTTTCAATGAAATTTTTACAAACAGAAATTTGGTTGTAGTATGGGCAGCCCGTTATCTCCAATTTTAGCTAACCTCTACATGGAATACTTTGAAACAGAAATTTTAACAACAATTAAACCTACGAACATGGTTTGGCAACGCTATGTTGATGACATTTTCACATATTGGGATGATAGCTGGGGAGATTTCAATATATTTTTCAATAATCTAAATTCCCTAGTCCCTAGCATAAAATTTAAAACTGAATGGGAAAAAGATGGAAAATTAGCTTTTTTGGACATACTAATTATAAGGGAATCGACGGGGTATAATTTCACTGTGTATAGAAAACCAACTTTCTCTATTTCCTACATTCATTTCTTTAGTTATCACGACATTTCTGTAAAAATTGGAGTAGCTTGCAATCTATTTCTTAGAGGTTTGAGAATCTGTTCCCCAGCCTACCTAAATAAAGAATTTGAAATCATCCGTACACAACTCGCCCAGCTATTCTACCCGACGTATGTCATAGAAAAGGCCATCAACAAAGCCAACACGATATATTATAAAGATCATGATGTTACTAACCAAAGAGATTTTAAAAATAAGATAAAACTCCCATATATAGAAGGTATTAAAAATATAACAAATCATATCAAAACTGAGAACCCCTTTGTTTTTTCATATCCAAAGACCATAGGAAGCGCCCTTATTAATGTTTATCAAAATAAAAGAGAGATAGAATCCGGCGTTTACAAAGTACCATGTAGGGATTGTGAACAAGTGTACGTTGGGCAAACTAGCCGTTCGCTATCTCAAAGATTATCCGAACACAAAAGATCTGTTAGATATGGGTATGAAAACTCGGGGATTTTCATTCACCTTAGGGATTTAGGGCACCAGATTAACTGGAGTGGGTCGTCTTTGCTTTTTAAGAGTACCTGTCCGTACAGAAGGAAAATCCTGGAATCAGCCATCATAAATCAATCAAACACAATGAACCTATGTGGGGGCCAATGGAAAGCTGACACAGTGGACAATACTCTTCTCAACCCTATCATTAAGAAGATAATCCACGGAGACCGACCACCAGACATGCATCAGAGGTCAAGACTTCCTCCAAGCGGCTCAACAATAAGAACACGCACCTGAATGTAATTAAATTTGGCTAATCCTTCCAGCAATTATAACAACTATAGAACAATTGAACACACCCTTTTGCTTTCATATATAAACCGTCACTCTCCACTGTAATTCTCACTTTTACCTTACATCCTGAAGAGGGTCGATGTTTATTGACCGAAATATAGTGTGATTTATTCATATTTCCTGTGTTTCTTTTATGGGCCTTTTTGAAAAAAAAAATTATATATATATATATATATATATATATATATATATATATATATATGTGTGTATTTACATGTATATATATATATATATATATATATATATATATATGTATATAAATATATATATATAGATATATATATATATATATATATATATATATATATATTTATGTATATATATATATATATATATATATACATATATATATATATATATATATATATATATATATATATATATATGTATATATATATATATATATATATATATATAGATATAGATATGTAAGTATATATATATACACACATATTTATATATATATATATATATATATATATATATATATATATATTATATATATATATATATATATATATATATATATATATATATATATATATATATATATATATATATGTGTGTGTGTGTGTGTGTGTGTGTGTGTGAAAATTAGATATTCAGTAATAAAACCATGACTTTCTCTCTCTCTCTCTCTCTCTCTCTCTCTCTCTCTCTCTCTCTCTCTCTCTCTCTCATAAGAAACTCGAAAAAGTATTGAAACCAGAGAGTTGCAATCAGTGGAGAAGCTACAGAGCGGGCAACTGTTACAAGTGGAGTACCTCAAGGATCCGTCCATGGCCCATTGCCATTTCTGATTTACATTAACGATATAGATTTAGGAATAACTAATGGAATAGCCAAATTTACCGATGATATTAAACTTGGCATA
>NC_090741.1:14716183-14723683 GCF_036898095.1 Palaemon carinicauda
TAGAGAGTTATTAGGTCCTTTGACGGCCAGACAGTACTACATTGGATCCTTCTCTGGTTATGGTTCACTTTCCCTCTGCCTACACATACACTGAATAGTATGGCCTATTCTTTACAGATTATCCTCTGTCCTCATACACCTGACAACATTGAGATTACCAAACAGTTCTTCCTCACCCAAGGGGTTAACGACTGCACTGTAGTTGTTCTGCGGCTAGTTTCCTCTTTGTAAGTATTGAAGAGACTCTTAAGCTATGGTAAACAGCTTATCAAGGAGAAGGACTCTCAAAAATCAAACCATTGTTTTCTAGTCTTGGGTAGTGCCATAGCCTCTGTACCAAGGTCTTCCACTCCCTTGGGTTAGAGTTCTCTTGCTTGAAGGTACACTCGGGCACACTATTCTATCTAATTTCTCTTCCTCTTGCTTTGTTGAGTTTTTGTTCTAAAAATATTTTATTTTTCCTTGTTTCCTTATGTTTAATCTCTTGTAGGCTGGCAAACAAACGCAAACAATGATAGGTTACTATACAATCTGACAGCCAAAATGAGACTAACAATATTCGTTACATACATATAGAAGAAAATTATTTACAAAACTCTTGTTTGTTTATTTACATTTGAAACCAATTACCATTACAATATAATTTCCGAACAACCCATTAAACAAATAGTAAACAAATACATATAGACATTTGGAGGTATATCACACACCTCCCCCTATGAGTAGATGGTGATATATAACTCCTAGTGTTTGAAGATCGTTCTTATTCATATGTATTTTTGTTCCATTTTACTTGTAGACGATCAGGTTCTTTCTTATGCCGCAAACTACGACGTGGAGCTGGTGTAGGCAAAACTAATTTGCCAATAGCCTCAGCAGTAGAATTATCTTGCAACTTCTCCAAATCTTTTGGTTTATTGGGAGTATTAGTTGCATCAAGGCTTGATACATATATTGGAAGAAAAGGTCGATGTGGTCTCAGGAACTTCCGGTTTCTCCACAGAATACGCCCACTGCCCAAACCTTTATAAGATAATCTCACCTGGATCCAATGCCGACAACAACACCTGGATGATTCCAAAGTCTTGTGTTGTGATCTTGAACATCAACATAACTACCCATTTACAAATGAGAAAGGGGTCTGGCAGTACTGGTGTAACGTTGCTTCGCCTGACTTCGCAAATACTCTGCCTTAACATCACATTCCTCTGCCTTCCTTTGCACTCCTTGGCAAATGAGCGGCAATGTGTTGGAATAAAAGACCTCAGGGGATGACCAAATAAAACTTGAGCTGGTGATATACCATCCGCACGAGGTGTATTCCTAAGCTCTAACATTCCACGGGCGTATTCAACCGCAACCAGATTCCCATTCTTAGTAGTAGTCATTATCAGCTTCTTGATAATTTTCACAGATGCTTCTGCATGCACATTTGCCTTTGGATTATATGGCGAAGTAATGCGATGTTCTACTCCCTAACGAGATAAAAAGAATCTCAAAGCTGATGAAGCAAACTGTGGTCTTCCATCAGTTTTCAACAACACAGGAACACCAGTATCTGAAGATATAGCCCTCAGTGACCGGATTAGATTGGCTGCAGAAGCTATACCCTGACACGAAGATACACAAGGCCATCCAGACAACCTATCAACATAAACAAAATTAAGTTCGACCTATGACATGAAAAAAGTCTGTAGATACGGATTCAAACACTGCTTGCTTGATCTTCTTGCCATAAAGGTTTGTTCCTTTGATTTGATAGAAGAGAACGGCTTTTGATACAAGAAGAAACTATATTCTCAATATCTGTCAATTTTAGGCCAATAAAGAGTTTGCCGTGCCCTCCTTTTAGTGTGGTCAATTCCCTGATGACTATCATGAAGACATTCAAGGGTTTCACGTCGAAGTCTCTTGGGTATAAGAAGTCTTGCTCCATAAACAATTAGGTCATCATATACAGCAAGCATATCACCTACATTCCAGAAAGGCCTGAGTTCTACTTCCAAATTATGGCAGTGTTCAGGAAAACCTTTCATTATAATATCCCGAAGAGAATTGTATTCTGCATCCGGTTCAGCAGCAACACGTACCTTTTCCAGCGTTTTGTTCTTCAGAGGTGTTAGAAGTACTCCATCTTCTTGCATGTCGATGACATCCACAATTGCAACTTGCAAAGGATCATTGGATCCATCGTCATTCAAACAATTTTCTTCTGTAGGATCCTGAACTGGTGCACGTGATAAAGCATCCGGAATACAATGAGTACTTCCTTTCTGTCAGTGAGCAGTAAAACTGAAATTAATTAGCTTCTCTCTCATGTGTTGAAGTCTTGGGTTTTCAATTTTACCAAGTGACTTACTGTTAAGAATTGGTATCAATGATCTATGATTCATCACTGCATCAAAATGAGGTAATCCAGCCAAGTAAGTATGACATTTCTTTATTGATCATAATACGGCTGTCATTTCCAGCTCTATCATAGAATATCTTGTTTCAACATCTGAAAGGAATCTTGAGCCACATTGTGTTAGTTTCTAGTCCGTTCCATGCTTTTGAAGCAAAGCAAATCCCAGACCATGCAGTCGTGACTCATTTGTCTGCAACATGGTTGGCAAAGTTGCATCAAAATGTGCAAGTATAGGGGGTGCAGTAAGTGCTTCCTTTACTCTCCTAAAAGACAAAACATGGTGTGCAATCCAACACCATTCATTATGCTGCTTCAGTAAATCTCTGAGTGGTTGTGCTTCACGTGCAATCGCTGAAGAAAAACTTTCAAGCTGATTAACAAGTCCCATAAAAGATCGAATATCTGTTATATTTTGTGGCACAGGAAAGTCTGCAATAGCCATTACTTTGTGAGAATCAACTGTGTAGCCATGACTCGAGATTTTATATCCATAAAAATCAACAACACGTTTTGCAGAGCAAATTTTCTGAGCATTAAGTGTTATTCGATACTCATCACATCTTTGCAAGATGGAAATATTATGGGCTAGGTGATCCTTATAAGAATAATCATATGCAAAAATATCATCAACTATCTTTACAGTTTGTGGTATATTACCAAGAGCTTGGTCTCCTCTTCCATTGTATTCATCTCCTGAAGAAATACGTCCCATTACTGATCTCTTGAATTTATAGCGACCCCATGGGGTGATGAAACATGTGAGATCCTGGTCTTCTTCTGCAATTTTGATTTGGAAATATCCCATTTTCGCATCTAGTGTAGAGAGCCACATTGCTCCGGTACTAATCGAAGCTACTGCATTATGTGGTGATCGTACAGGATAAGTGGGTCTACATACATACCTATTAAGCCTAGTGAGATCAACACACAATCTTACTCCATTTGGCTTTTTAGCAACAGGCACTATTTACACCATTCTGTTGGATGCTCAACCTTGCAGAAAACATCCTTCTCCAAAAGTTCACCAAGCTGATCCTTTATTTCAGATCTCCAGCTGTGGGGTATAGTGCGGCTGTCACAGCAAATGGTCTTACATTCTCAGACAACTTTATATGCATAGGACCTCCATGCATCTCCTTCAGTATTTTTGTGCCACCAAATACCTGAGGAAATGCTGATACCAAAGCTGCAGCATACTCTGTCCTTTCTTTTTCAGTTGGATCACGTTCATAAGGCCACCTTGGAAATGCAACAGGAGAATGAACTACACCACAAGTAGAGTCTTCTCTCTCTTTGTAGTCTTTTAAGCGCTTCTCTTCATTTGGATTTACAGACAGTCGTACAGGAAGAGAATTAATTTGAGACAGAAAATCCTCCGGTAGAATTCCCAAAGCAAAAGAATCAAACCAGCTCAATAAAGCTCCCTTTACTTCTTTCACCACAGTTATTTCAGCTTTAATTTGTCGATCACCAAGCGAAAGGTGTGAAGTAATAGCTCCGACAAAATTAAGGGTCTGGTAACCAGCAGAACAAAGCTTTCCAATTTTAGAAGGTTCGAGCAAATAGGGATATATACCAAGAGATCTCGCTACATTGAGGCCCACCACTGTAGCTTCTGCTCCCGAATCCGGTGTCTATAGTAAAGAAGAGTTCCCTGCAATGTGAATCTGAACTTTCGGGGTTGCTTGAGAAATGGTACTGCTAACATACACATCACTTATGATCCTCTGTATATCGCTGTTAAGTTTATAAATTGATTTTAGCTTTTAATCTTTACTCTTTTTCAACAAAGATGATTCTTATCCTGTTGACCTACACACAACAGCAAAATATCCAATCTTTCCACACTGGGAACACTTTTTGTCCCTTGCCTTACATATCCATATCAGAATATCTGCTATTTCCTCATCTAAAGCATCTTTCATTTTTATATAAACTGTTGGGTGCTTTCTTGTAGTCTCTTTTTTACTGTGAAACTTTTGATATGCTCGGTGGGATCATTCCTCGTATTGTAGCTCGACAATTATCTACAGCCTTCCGCAGATTCAGGTCCTTTGCCTCTAGCATACATTTTAGAGCTTGTTCATCACAAATGCCAACAACAAGACGGTCTCTCAATCTATTGTCCATACACAATGAACAAACATCACAGAATGCTGCAATTTCCCGGATACCACAAAGGAAATTGTCGAAACTCTCACCAGTTTCTTGTTTTCTGAGGTAAAATTCTCGTGTGTCTACGATTACATTCTGTTGACCTCGTAAGTGGCTTTCCAGTCTTCATCTAAAAGAGAAGCGAGAACCAACCTTTGTCTGCAGGCGTCAATGATTTAATTCCAGTCAGCATTACATAACCTTCAAATTTATGCCGCCAAGCATCAAACTCCTTCAAAGAGACTGACGATGACAAATGAGGTGCAGGTGTGACACTATGAGGAATATTATACTGACACTGTGACACTGTGCATCATTTTTCGTAATTTCAGCACCTGACGATTTTCGTTAACATTTCCATTTTAAGCACTCATCATACGAACATGGCTCCCTGGTCTGGGCCCAAAACACATATTATACTTTGGCTCGTGACTGGGAACCAAACATATAACATATTACGACTGGCAAGTTACTCAATCTGTCAAATTCTAAACTCACTTGTTTTCTTTTACATTAAAACTGTTACACATTAAAATATTAATACATGAATTCTGAGACAGTCACAGTCATCAATATAGAAAACACTGAATATCCAAAGGTGTTGTATGTACACTCAAAACCAAACTGAGTAATTATTCTTAAGAATTATTTGAAACTAACTGTAGTTGTTAACAGGATACGAGCGAATGACCCTAAACAATGGTGATTGGAATAATACACTCTTTACAAAAATTAATATATTCTATATGAATTACAACACTTTGAAAAGAATTTAGATAATAAAATAAATCACTCTAAAAAGGAAGACTGAACTAAACTTAGATTAAGATTTGACTTTAAATGCTAAATCTGAATAAACCTCAAACTAAGACCAAAGAAATACTGCAAGGAAAATATACCAAGAGCTTGAAATTAAATCTGAATAGTATAATATTCAACTTTGATACTTAATGAAAATAGATAACCAGACCACAATACAAATACCTAACCTTCCTACAGGGCCAGTTACAAAAACTACAGAATGCCAACACTCACCCTAAGACAATGAATTCAAAATCACTGTTATTTCCTACTACGTATCTTTTCAACACACGATCTGCTTTAGAGTACAGAGTCATTAAAGAGAGGACACACTATAGGTACTAAACACTTTTAAAGCAATATTCTGAGCTTTGTGCGAGAGAGCTGAAAGGTGAGAGATGATCTCTCTATATAAACCTGGTGTTGCCTTTTACATAAAACACTACTGCTTCCAGAAACTTCTCAACAAACCGGGGGCCATCAAAAAGCATCAGAGTTACTATATATCCCGAATGCTACTCATGTCATGCCAGACGACTTTCTCAGTCAGCTAGCTCTTCGCTTGGGCTTATTCGTGAATTCTCCTCTTGCGTACTACCAAGGGAATCTTCTTCTTCAGAAAACAAATCTTCCAAATTCATTGCTCCTTGGATTTCTTTTACTTATTTGTCCTCTCATCTGCTCGTGCGTCATTCCTCTTCTCTCTGGCCCACTCGGGAGTTCTCTTCTTGCATACCATCAAGGGAATCCTCTACTTGGGAATACAAACCCTCCATGTTCATTTCTTCCAGATCCATATTTTCTTTGTCCTCTTATTCACTAGTCTGTCGTTCCTCTTCGTTCAAGCCTACCCTTGAGTTCTCTTCTTGCGTACAATCAAGGGAATTCCCTTCTTCGGAATATAAGTCCTCCAAGTTCATTTCTTCCAGGTCAATTTTTTCTTCGTCCTCTTGTCAACTCATCTGTCATTACTCTTTGCTCAGGGCTATTCGGGAGTTCTCTACTTGCGTACCATCAAGGGAATCCTCTTCTTTAGAAAAGCAATCCTCCAAGTTCATTGCTTCTTCGATTTCTTCTTCTTTTTTTTTCACCAGCCACTTTCTTCTTCACACTAATAGTCGTAACCCAACTAGGAGACAGATACGGGTAGTCCTTATCAAGTTCAGTCGTAGAACCATACTTCAAAGGTTTCTTCATTACAATGGGACAAGTCACGAACGGCGCTCCACTAACCTCATTACCCAGCAGGACGTCTACTCCTTCGACAGCCAATGAATCCTTTACCGCAAAGTCAAAATTAACTATCACCAACTCCCTTACAGTTTTAAACGGCAAGTAGGGGTGACCTCCTCACTTCCTATTCCCTTCAAAATAAGCGAGTATCCTGTGAGAGACTGTTTCACTGACAGGTGTAATCCTCATACCACCACACTGTGGTTACATCATGTGTCGTGCAATATCCTGACCTGGGTTCCCTCACTCCCGTCTATTGCTGCTAACACACCTTCATAAATATATGGTTTAAAGGCATCCCCGCTGTTTGGGTTCGTCCTGTTCATCGAGTAAACGTTAGCTGGTTCATTTTCTTCTCTGTCCTTTCCCGATTGCTCCTTCATCTTCGCATTCTGTGAAGAAGGACGATTCAACGTTAGTTGCCGTGGTACTATCGCATTCTGCTTAGGGAGAGTACCAGTGCTACCTCAGCTGCAACTATTGAACTTGTTCCCGTAGTTATTACTGAACTGGTTTCCATGGTTTGGCAAATACTCAACACTTGGTCAGGACGATGGTTGGAACTTCATTCCTGAAGAGGGTATCACATACAAATAAATAGTTTTAAACAAAGGCCAAAAACATAAAGTAAATGCGCAGGAAGTAGGGCGGATGTTGCCAACCTATGACCTTGTCCCAGGAGTAGTGTTGGAAGCACTTTGAGCCACTTTTCTCATTGTTTGGCATGTGCTGACCCAAGCACAGTCACACAGAATCTGTTTCCATGTCAACAGGTACACTGTGGAGAGGGAACGCTGAGTGAGAACCAGTCTGGTGCGGTTACATCACCCTTAGGCGAGACAAGCCCTCAGACCCCCCAGCAATGTAGGGGAAATAAGAATACCCAGAGTAAGTCAGTCGACAAC
>NC_090741.1:14733683-14751183 GCF_036898095.1 Palaemon carinicauda
ATCGATCAGGGATCGTCTCCTCGTTTAGACGACGGAAGTCTACGCAGATACGCCATGTTCGATCTTTTTTCGGTACAACTATTAATGGAAAATTATAAGGGCTGTTTGATTCCCTAATGACTCCTTCTTCTAGCATTTTACCTACTTCATCATTTATTTCATTCTGGAATCTCATAGGGAGTCTGTACGAGGGTGCATAGATAATTTTCTGCTTGTCCTTTAACCTTATTTGATGCTCGAACACATCTGTTTTTCCTAAGGATCCATCCGTAGTGGAAAAAACATCATGATATTTAGTTAAAACTCCAAAGATTTTCTGCTGAATTTCTTCGTCTTGAATGTCTTTATTGATTTTATTTTCAATATATTGCAAAAGGGATTCATCCGCAACTGATTGAGCATGATTGATTTCAGCAACGGTAAGAATACGATGTTTATAAACTTCTACATCCAAGATATGTTGATTTTTGTGAATTACTAAAGTGTTATTCGAATAATTACAGACTTCAATATTACATTGTTGATGTGAGCCTACTGTATACATAGATTGTGTGACAGACAATCCGTTAGTTTTCAAAGTGTCGGAAAGGATTAATATTTCAGATCCCGGTAATGTTTCCTTTATTTGCACTATTAAATTCGAAGGTACGTTTGGCTCGATAGATTGCGTGCAAGATGATATTACGGGTGAACGAGAATTCTGCTGTGTCGCGTATATTATTTCTTTATTAGTGAGACAAGTTATTGGTTCTTCAACATACGTTACGGTTACATTTGTCGTCTCTTTTTTATCCAAAACTGATTTTAAGGTATCAGAAGACTTATAGAATTTTCCTTTGATATACACGCCGTGCTTGGCAGGGGCTAAGATAACGTTTTGATTTCCCATAGATGGGTATCCTATAATTACAGCTGGATACATATCAATGTTTTGTACAACAACAAATGTATCGGCAAACGTGCGTTTACCGACTTTGAATTGAACATGAGTTATGCCTATGACATTTAATTCATTATTTCCTATACCCGAGAGTCTCACTCCGGATTTTTCTATCGGAAAGTTCGAAAACAACAAATGATGTGTCCTCAAATCCATGATATTACGTGGACTACCAGAGTCAAAAAATAACGTAAAGGATTTGTGTTCTAAATTTACAGCATAAAATGTTGGTCGTAACTCATTTTGGCTTATTATTGTATGAATTCGTTGCAAATCTACGGGAGCATGAACCGTTTTACTTAATTCGGCCGTGTGTTTCATAGGAAAATCTATTGCCTCACAATGATCTGATAAAACATTAAATTGATTATTCAATACTATTGATGTTGACATGAATGACCTTGTACCCAACATCACTCTCTTCCCCACTGGAGTTAATTATGTGGTATTTGCTTTGCTCTGCACATTCTGAAAATTAGTCTGACCTTGCGAGGTCTGGTTTGACGATCCAGGCAAGGCGTTATTCGAAGAAGTGTTTGATTGTTTCGGATTCTGAACTATATCGACGTTGGGCTGTTTCTTCTTGTTGTTAAAATGAGGATTTTTCTTTTTATTTCCATATGGAACTGACTGTGGAATTGACTGTGTATTTCTAGGATTCAGTTGTGTCTTACGCGAGTAGCACTGACTATAGGAATGAGTCGAACTATTATGTATTGAACGGAATTTTGTTCTGCAGTCCGCGATCAAGTGACTTTGACGTTTGCAATTATAACACGTCATTCCCGCAACTTGACTATTATTAACTACATTTACTTGTTGTGGCTTTGTTTCATTCTTTGCAAAAACTTGAGTTAACACGGGATCAAGGTCAGGACACTTCGACATGTGTTTCTTTATCTGTTTATATACATCCAATTCCGTACTTGCAGGCGTTAACTTTTTATCAAAACACCGCACTAAAGCTTCAGGCAACATATGTGTCATGCAAGTTAAATACATTAATCGTAAAAAATCTTTCACGGAGATGTTATCTCTAGTAACCCAAGTGGAATTACCTAAAATATCTTGATATTCATTAAGCCTATCAGCTATGAGAGCTGCTTTCTCAATAACATTAAGCCGATTCATAGTGGCTTGATTATGTGTATTTCTTAACGTTAATACTACATCCAAGGCTTCTTCACCCCCATAGACCGCGCGTAACCTAACTTTGAAATCATCCCAGGTAACTTCTCCTTGAAATGAAACACCTCTTAAATACTCACTCGCATCCCCCTTGGAAAAATCTATAAAACTTTTAGCTTCTTGTAATTGTACAAAAGGGTCTACAATTTGTTTGGCATTTAAATGGGCATCAACGGATGAAATCCATGACTCCACATTTTGAGGCAAGAACCCATTAACCCGACCCTGAAAAGTAAGGATTGCAGACCTGGCATTTACAAGCGTCACAATCGGGAGAGGATTAATCTGTCCTACGCCACTAGGTCCAGGGATGGGGCTAACAGGGGGCGTCATGACTACTGTATTTCTTTTTCTATCTCTTTGACCCCTTGCAATTCTATCAAAATATCTATATGAATACAGACGTCCACTGCGTAAATGCATAAGCACTGAATGATAAAGATTATAACATAATTCCCCAAAACAATGCTACTAATACCAAGACATTTTCCGAGAATTTCTGAAAGAAAACAGAACACAAAGATATTTCCCGAGAATTTCTGAAAGAAAACGGAACACAAATATATCTCCCGAGAATTTCTGAAAGAAAAAGGAATTAGCCACAAAGAGAGAAAAAATTCTAGATGAGAATTCGGAGTTGAACACAGTTTCCTTTAATGAAAGGAAAATAAAAGATTAGCAAACCACTCACCCCCGTAATAATCGACTAACGACTCGTGATAACTACACTTCACTGCCCAAACTGAAATGAATAAGAAAATTGTACTTAGCTTTATATGGTTCTGTGTGATGTTGTCATATCCTGTCTCTCTCTTGATGTTTGGGTGAATGTTTCGGTCCGATTTCCTCTCTCTCTCTTGATGTTTGGGTGAATGTTTCGGTCCAATTTCCATTGAATGTAGTGCTTCCTGGATATGTTTTGTAAGCGTTGAACGTCAGTCCTTGGGTTTCCTAGGATGTTGATTGAAGATCCAGTTCATCAGTTTGTATGTATAACATTCATTAAATGTTTTATTCTTCGATGGGCTATGATACTTAGTCAAAATTGTAGATTCATTACTGTTGATTTCTTGAAGATCTTTCTCTGGTTTTTACAGCTTTATTGTTGATTTCTTGAAGATCTTCCTCTAATTCTTAGAGTCTTATTGTTGATTTCTTGAAGATCTTTCTCTGATTCTTAGAGTTTTATCGCTGCCACCATTTATTAGTGTGCTACTGTTATTAACACACATTGAGTATGTGTTGTTTGAGATGTTGAGTCTTGAAATAAAGTCAAGCATGTTAACATTAAAATGGTTTATTCTCTAAAATCAACAGTGTTAACATCTCCATCAGAGGAGTATAGCTGGTTTGGTCGGATGACCAATTCAGGTGAAGTATAGATAAGAACTGCCTAAAATATCGATATCACAGATGTCGTATATTTAGTTATCTCAGCATTTAAACACAATATGTAAACTATACATTAGTCTAGGAAGACACCTGCATCCGGTGGCGACACAATCTTTCACACGGTATGCATTTGTGTTTATGCTTCATAAAAATGTTACATTGCTGAGAGATGCAAAATGCATCCTGTTATGATTTTGTCTGACTACAGCAAATCTCACGCTAGCTTCTTCTTCCACAAGGAAATATTACGTCATGTCTTTTAAACATGTAATATCTAACTATTACATATATATATATATATATATATATATATATATATATATATATATATATATATATATATATATATATATATATATATATATATATATATATATACATATATATATATATATATATATATATATATATATATATATATATATATATATATATATATATATATATACATATATATATATATATATATATATATATATATATATATATATATATATATATATATATATATATATATATATATATATATATATATATATGTATATATATATATATATATATATATATATACTTATACCAAGGCACTTCCCCCAATTTTGGGGTGTAGCCGACATGAAACAAAAAAGGGGACCTCTCCTCTCTACATTCCTCCCAGCCTGACAAGGGACTCAACCGAGTTCAGCTGGTACTGCTAGGGTACCTCCGCAGTCATCCAAGGTACCGGAGGAAGCAGTAGGGCCTACCGTAACTGCGTCACAATCGCTCGTCATTCATTCCTATCTCTAGCTCGCTCTCTTGCCTCTCTCACATCCATCCTCCTATCACCCAGAGCTTCCTTTGCTCCATCCATCCACCCAAACCTTAGGCTTCCTCTTGTACTTCTCCCATCAACTCTTGCATTCATCACCTTTTTTAGCAAACAGCCATTCTCCATTCTCTCAACATGGCCAAACTACTTCAACACATTCAAATCCGCTCTAACTTCTAACTCATTTCTTACACCCATTCTCACACCCACTACTTCATTCCTAACCCTATCTACTCGAGATACACCAGCCATACTCCTTAGACACTTTATCTTAAAACCATCCAATTTCTGCATATCCGTCAGTTTCATTCCCCACAACTCCGATCCATACATCACAGTTGGTACAATCACTTTCTCATACAGAACTCTCTTTACAAACATGCCCAACCCTCTACTACTCCCTTAACTGCCCCCAACACTGCATCCTTCATTCACTCTCTGACGTACATCTACTTCCACTCCACTATTTGCTGCAACAACAGACCCCAAGTACTTAAACTAATCCACCTCCTCAAGTAACTCTCCATTCAACATGACATTCAACCTCGCACCACCTTCTCTTCTCGTACATCTCATAACCTTACTCTTACCCACATTAACTCTCAACTTCCTTCTCTCACCTACCCTTCCTAATTCTGTCACTAATCGGTCATACTTCTCTTCCGCGTCTGCAACCAGTACAGTATCATTCGCAAACAACAACTGATTTACCTCCCGTTCATGTTCATTCTTGTCTACCAGTTTCAATCCTCGTCCAAGCACTCGAGCTTTCACCTCTCTAACCACTCCATCAACATACAATTTAAACAACCATGGCGACATCACATAGCTCTGTCTCGGCCCCACTCTTACCGGAAAACAATTGTTCATTTTATTTCCTATCCTAACACATGCTTTACTATCTTTGTAGAAACTTTTCACTGCTTGCAACAACCTTCCACTAACTCCATATAACCTCATCACATTCCACATTGCTTCCCTATCAATTCTATTATACGCTTCATCCAGATTCATAAACGTAACATACACCTCCTTACCTTTTGCTAAATATTCCTCGCATATCTGCCTAACTGTAAAAATCTGATTCATACAACCCCTACCTCTTCTAAAACCCCCCTGCACTTCTATGATTCCATTCCCTGTTTTATCCTTAATCCTATTAATCAGTACTCTACCATAAACTTTTCCAACTACACTCAACAAACTAATACCCCTTGAATTACAACACTCGTGCACATCTCCCTTACCCTTGTATCACTACATGCAATACAATATACTGGTACCTTTAACAACACAATGGTGTGTGTGTGTGTTCAGTATAGATATATAGAAAATGTAATAAATTCTTTGAATAAATTAAATACAATGTCAATTACCTCTCTGTCTTGACAATTTCTCTCTCTCTCTCTCTCTCTCTCTCTCTCTCTCTCTCTCTCTCTCTCTCTCTCTCTCTGTCAGTGGAGAGCTACTAAAAGTTACAGTGTGTCTTGGGACCGGAAAGTTCGATGCAGTAGCGATTTCTTGTAGAATTAGGGCGATTAAGTGAGAAGGAATTTTATAGTTCAAGAAGTTCTAGAAGAGAGACAATCCTAACCTTCACGTAAGTAGATGACGCATTTCCAAAAAGAAGTGAGCGGACGATGTTCGCAAAAACTTTAGAAAAAGAAAAGTATGAGCGAAATAAAAAGAACTCATAAACCAAACCATTATCAAAAAAAAAAAAAAAAAAAAAAAAAAAAAAAAAAAGCATAAAAAAAACAGCATTATTATATTCATAGGATACAATTATTATTATTTTCTTTGACAAATGAATAATGGTGACTGAAATTGACGATTGCTTTCATTATCATATATTCAATTAGAGTTTGACGGAATCTTTAAAGGGAGATATAAACTCTCGGTTTCAAATTGGAGTTTGCAGGTGTCTAGAAGAATGTGAAATTCCTTTCAAAATGTATCTCAAGATAAGAACGTAAGATTAGGTGGTATCCCAAGAGGAGGATGCAGACTAACTTAGATTGGAATTGGGAGTTATTGATAGAGGAGGTTGTAAACTCCCACCTTTTCAAACTAGAAGAGGTTGGTATCTTGCCATAAGGATATGAATTTCGTCTTTCAGATTGGACTTATTTGATATTTATAGATATGGATGTTAACTCTTTCATTCAAATTTGAGTCGGGAGGTATATTGAGATAAAGATATAAAGTATATATTAGAAGTGGAGCAAGTTGTATATTCAGATGATGATGTAATGTCCCTATTTTTTTTCTTTTTTTTTTTTTAAACTGGATTTGAAACATTTCTTAAAAAAGTAAACGGTGCAAACTTTCACTTTCAAATTAGAGCTATAAGACAATTTGAGAGGAGGATATAAACTCTTATTTGAAAGTTGAAACTAGAAGGTTTAAAACAAACTCTCCCTTTGGAAATGAAATTGGTATGCATCTTGAGATGAAAATGTAAACTAACTCTCTCTCTCTCTCTCTCTCTCTCTCTCTCTCTCTCTCTCTCTCTCTCTCTCTCTCTCTCTCTCTCTCAAATTGGGGTAAGTATACATCATGAGAGGAGGGTAAGAAATCTCTATTTTCAATTTCGAATCAGAAGGTATGTAGAGAGGGTAATATGGAATTTAACTTTCAATTTCGAGTTAGAAGGTATGTTGAGAAGTTAATATGGAATCTAACGTTCAATTTCAAGTTAGAAGGTATGTTGAGAGGTTAGTATGGAATCCAACTTTCAATTTCGAGTAAGAAGGCATGTTAAGAGGTTGAGATGAAATTTAATTTTCAATTTCGTGTTAGAGGGTATGTTGAGATGTATATAAGATATATAATTTTAAATTTCGAGTTAGAATGTATGTTGAGAGGTAGAGATGAAATTTAATTTTCAATTTCGTGTTAGAGGGTATGTTGAGAGGTTAACATGAAATCTAATTTTGAATTTCGAGTTAAAAGGTATGTTGAGAGGTTAACATGAAATCTAATTTTGAATTTCGAGTGAAAAGGTATGTTGAGAGGTTAACATGAAATCTAATTTTAAATTCCGAGTTAAAAGTTATGTTAAGAGGTTAACATGAAATCTAATTTTAAATTCCGAGTTAAAAGTTATGTTAAGAGGTTAACATGAAATCTAATTTTAAATTCCGAGTTAAAAGTTATGTTAAGAGGTTAACATGAAATCTAATTTTAAATTCCGAGTTAAAAGTTAGTTAAGAGGTTAACATGAAATCTAATTTCAAATTCCGAGTTAAAAGTTATGTTATGAGGTTAACATGAAATCTAATTTAAATTCCGAGTTAAAAGTTATGTTAAGAGGTTTACATGAAATCTTATTTTGAATTTCGAGTTAAAAGATTTGTTGAGAGGTTAACATGAAATTTAATTTTCAATTTCGTGTTAGAAGGTATGTTGAGAGGTTAACATGAAATCTAATTTTGAATTTCGAGTTAAAAGTTATGTTAAGAGGTTAACATGAAAAACATGAAATCTGATTTTCAATTTCGAGTTAAAAGATATGTTGAGAGGTTAACATGAAATCTAATTTTGGATTTCTTGTTAGAAGGTATTTTAAGAGGTTAACATGAAATCTAATGTCAAATTCCGTGTTGAAAGTTATGTTAAGAGGTTACCATGAAATCTAATTTTCAATTTCGAGTTAGAAATGTATATTGAGAGGTTCACATGAAATCTAATTTTCAATTTCGAGTTTTGAAGTATGTTGAGAGGTTAATATGAAATTCAATTTAAATTTCGAATTACAACTTAAGTTGAGAGGTAAAAATGAAATATAATTTTAAATTTCGAGTTAGAAAGTACAAGGTGTGTTGAGAGGTTTATATGAAATCTAATTTCCAATTTCGAGTTAAATGGTACGTTGAGAGGTTAATGTGAAATCTAATTTTTATTTTCAAGTTAGAAGGTTTGTCGAGATGTTAATAGGAAATTTATTATTCAATTTCGAATTAGAATGTATGTTGGGAAGTTGATATGAAATTCAATTTTCAATTTCGAGTTGGAAGGTATGTTGAGAGGTTAATATGAATTATGATTTTCAATTTCGAGTTGGAAGGTATCCTGAGAAGTTAACATGAATTATAATTTTCTATTTCGAGTTGGAAGGTATATTGAAAGAAATCTATTTTTTCTTTTCAGATTGAAGTTTGGGTTATCTTTAGAGGAAAATATAAAGTCTCTCCCTCAAATAAAAGTTAGAAGGTCCCTTCTTTGGAGTATGTTAATTCTCTATTTAAAATAGCAGTGTGGACTAATTTTAAGACGAGAATAAAAAAATTCTAAATTGTAATTGGTTGGTTTCTTAAGAAAGAATATCTAAACTCTTCCTCCAAAGTGGATATTGGAAAGTATCTTTAGCGGAATATATACACTATTTTTTTACATGAAATTAAGAAGGATCTTGGAAGAAGGATGTGAACTCTTTCTTTTCAACTGCAGTTGAAAGACATGTAGATGGAGGATATGAATTTGACATTTTCAGTTTCCTTGTTATACTTTGATATGGAATAAAGTATCCAAGTTTGTTTTCTGTTCTATCAAGTCAGGATCTGTTAGGTAAAAGCCTATATTTCTGCAGTACTATTAGAAATATTACCCTATGGAGATATTTCAGAGAAAAGGATATAATGCTGGAGACGTCAAGAAGTTGATTTAGCATATTGACCAATTAAAGGATGTTGAAAATAATACAGTGAAATTTTATCTTTAAGTCTTATGTGTAGTTCGCTAACGCCGAGACGCGAATGATTCATTATGAAAACATTTGAGGTTGCAGACAATTTAGTTTCCCTTTTTCAAATTATGCATGAATATTTTGAAATCGATAACTGTAATACATCATATATTCTCACATAAAATAATCATAAGAAATCTGCAAAGACTACTGGAAAAAAGTAAGAAACATTTTATCGTAGATTTTCAAAATTGTATTTTAAGTCTACTTCATTGAAATAAAGGTACACGTTACAGAAAAATGAGCCACTTTTTTTTTTACTTTCAAGAATCAGATTAATTACAGATTTAAAAGCTTATCATGCAAGAAAAAGAATCTTGTTTGAAAGAGATGAGGGAAGACTAGACCTGATCTCAATACTGCCTAAGATACAAGGAAATAATGCAAGAAATTAGATTGCTAAAATACTGGATAGACTAAGATGTCCAATTTTGTGAGTGTTACAGAAATGTGCGGATGTTGGTGCGCCGACTATCGAGAAGATCTGGAGGCCAACGCAGATTTTCTCTTACCTTTCACTTTTAATGGAAAGGCTCTTTCATGATAGGAGTCTATTTCGATCTATGAAAACATTCAGCATTACGAATAAAGAGAGCTATGATAATTGTATACATAATTTTTTTAGTCATATACTGTATAAGATGTATAAGAAAAAAATATACCCTACTACCTATTTAAACAACCTTTAATTTAAACGTATTTTACTTATCATTATTGAGAATTATTTACTCAATGCAAATTGAAAATAACTAGTCAAAGTAGTCTGAAAGATTCATTTTCTTCATATAGATTCAATAATCTAAAAAATAAGTCTAACATTCTTCGCGGGGAGATTCTTGAACGTGTTTCACGGTCGGCTGACTCTTCCTTTGTGTTCCCTCGGTCGGGGAAATTTATTTGCTTCAGTTGCTCGGTCACAATACTTTTATCCTCTCTCTCTCTCTCTCTCTCTCTCTCTCTCTCTCTCTCTCTCTCTCTCTCTCTCTCTCTCTCTCTCTCTCTCTCTCTCTCTTACACTACGTATGGGTTTCCTTCATAGTAAATCATAAAATATTCTCCGGATTGATTTTTTTAAATAACTTAGTATTGCTATGAATCTTGGTAGGTAAAGAAGCTGGAATCTGGAAAGGAAATGCAATATTCTGAGAATGTATGAAAGCACAAAATAAAAAAGTTTAAATGTTTACCCGCTATAAATGTTAGGACAAATATTCTGCATATGCAGTTTAATCCGAATTTAATCTAAGTCGTCGTATTATTAGTTTTACCTCCCCTCTCTCTCTCTCTCTCTCTCTCTCTCTCTCTCTCTCTCTCTCTCTCTCTCTCTGATCTTTGCCAGCAACTGCGCCCACCAGTGTAGTCTTGTTCTCTCTCTACTCCACTCTCAATTGTAAAAATAAATCCTTTGGTGCTACTATAGCGTGAGGTCTACCGCCATATGTCGCCTACCCAGGCGGAGGGTGAGGTCTACCACGCGACAAGCTTGGACCTTCTGCAACCTAAATGCCATGGGGTACCAGCATTCTACAGTGAACCACCAGCAATATTATGTAGATCCAGCGACAGGAGCACACACACAGGCAATTGAGCGATCGTGGTTGGACGCTAAAACGATGATTCTGAAGAGATTAATGCGAGGTGTTGGTCGTCAGCTGTTCCAGTCTCATTTTGATTATTTTTGCTGGAAGGTGATGAGAAAAAATTCCAATGATCTACTGTATTTGTGTCTTTCTTAGAAGATGTACGAAGTGTGTACCGCTAGGATAAATGTATGGAAATATATGATAACATGTTTATTTTTACATTTATTCCTTTTTTTAATGTAATTAGAAATCCAATTATCTATTTAAGTCATTTCTAAGATATGTATAAATTAAGTGTTTATTGCTTAAACAAATGTATGAAATGTGTTTAATCTAATCAATGAGGGACGAATAATTTAGCAGTAGACCGATAACATGTTTATTTTTACCTTTATTCCTTTTTTTTAATGTAATTAGAAATCCAATTATCTTTTTAAGTCATTTCTAAGATATGTTTAAATTAGGTGTTTATTGTTTTGTATCGCTAGAATAAATATGGAAATATATGATAACATGTTTATTTTTACCTTTATTAATTTTTTTTTCCAATATAATCAAAATTCCAATTATCATTTTAAGACATTTCTAAAATATGTTTAAATTGAGTGTTTATTGCTTAAACAAATGTATGAAATGTGTTTTATCTATGAGGGACGAATAATTCAGCGGTAGACCTCACGCTATAGTGCTAACGGGAGGTAGACCTCACGCTATAGTGTGGTAGACCTCACGCTATAGTAGCACCAATCCTTTATAGATAGTTCTTGGTTTTTGTTTTAGAGGCTTTTGATATTAGTTATTTTCACTTAAGAAGCAAAAGTATCTTTGGATTCAAGGGTTATATATATATATATATATATATATATATATATATATATATATATATATATATATATACATATATATATATATATATATATATATATATATATATATATATAGACAGATAGATAGAGAGATAGATAGATAGATAATTATGTATGTATATATACTGCATATGATATATATTCAAGTATAAAATCCACAGGATACAGGAAAGAAAAAGACCAGGTAGCAAGTACAAGGAATTATGTAAATAGAGCCATTATTATACTCCAATTACATAATTCCATGTACTGGGAGTAACAAAAAATATTTGGGTTAAAGTGGAAAACTGTTTGATAATCGTTATCAAACAACATCGTTATGCAGTTAGGACAGAACAAATGTCTAGTGCCCTGTTTGTCCACATGAATGATTTTAACAACTGTATTGACTGGGAAAACTTCCCGTAGATTGTATTTTGTAAAATCTTGAAAAGAAATAATTTTGAATTTGCTTATATTAGATATTTAAATAGTCAAATTTTAAATCTCAGCTCTGGTCTTTTTAAATTAGGCAACCCTTTTACCCCCACTTAATGAAAGTGTAAGGAAGTACAATATGAACATTTAGTTCAAAGATGTTACATAACTAGCATTTTATATATATATATATATATATATATATATATATATATATATATATATATATATATATATATATATATATATATATATATATAAATATATATATATATATATATATATATATATATATATATATATATATATATACATACATATATACATATATATTGATATATATATATATATATATATATATATATATATATATATATATATATATATATATATATATACATACTATATATATATTGATATGTATATGTAAATATAATTTCTAGATACATATATATGTGTGCGTGTATGGGAGTATTCGTATGTAAATGTGTGTGAATAAAAAGAGAGCTAGACTTTAATTAACTAAGAGAGTAGGCATGCAGATAATGAAAAAAAAATCAACAGAGTATGACAAACCACTATTTATGGCATTTATGGAAAACTTTTAATTCTGTCGAAACTTCAACAATATTGTAAGTCGGTCAAAGAAAAGTAATAGATGAATCTTATATGAGAACACTTGAATATATATATATATATATATATATATATATATATATATATATATATATATATATATATATATATATATATATATATATATATATATATATATATATATATATATATATATATATATATATATATATATATATATATATATATATAGGATGTAGAGCAATACTTATGTCCATAAAGATAGTGAGAAGATTCCGATTGAGAAAGGAGTTGGACAGTTCACAGCATGCATAGAAATATTTACAAATTCTGTTTGAAAATTTTTAATAAAAATTAATTCGGAATACTTTAACAACTTGAGATTTGCAGATGACATAGTTCTGAGTAGTGAATCATGGAAGGAATTACAAAAGATGTTTGAAGATTCAAATAGAAAAAAGGCAGAATGTAGGGTTAAGAGATTTGTGAGTAAAACTGAGATAAAATTCAATGAAAATGCAGGGACACAACAAATAAAATTTTCGAACGAACCTCTAGAGAATGTTAAAGAATATACGTGCTTGGTACAGACAGCGAGTGTTTTACAAGGACACAATAGGATAAGCATGAGCTAGACATTTTGGTAAAAAATATTTTGAAAATTAATGTCATTTTTTCTAAAATGGAAAATATTTAATGAGATGGTACTACCCATATTAACTTATCCATCAATAACTTAGACCCTTAAAAAGCCTTTGGATATAACCTAGCTATACATCAAAGAGTTATGAAAAGTAATGATAGGAATGACAATAAGAGACAGAAAAGAGGAGCATGGGTACTAGAGGAAATTAAATTAGTGGATATTCTAACAACATGTAAGAAAAAGAAATGGATATAGGCAGGATATGTAAAGATAATTATCGATAATATATGTATATTCAAAATAACCAAATGGCTCCCTAGAGATTGCAAAAGAAGAATGGGATATAAGATAAGCCGGTTGATTGATGAACTAAGGAAGTATTTGGTTGTGGACTTCATGCAAAGATAAAAAACAGACGAGGATAGGGAGACATATCTGAGCATTTTGTTCTGCAGTGGACTAGTAACGGTTGATGATTATATATATATATATATATATATATATATATATATATATATATATATATATATATATATATGTATATATATATATATATATATATATATATATATATATATATATATATATATATATATATATATGCACATATTTGTATATATACATATATATATATATATATATATATATATATATATATATATATATATAAATATATATATATATATATATATATATATATATATATATATATAGATATATATATATATATATATATATATATATATATATATATATATGTGTGTGTGTTTGTGTGTGTGTGTGTGTATGGGTGTGTGTGTGTGTGCACGTGTAAGAATCACAGAGCACCCTATGTTTTATAACATAACCCTTTAAATATACAAATGGCCTTTTCATCAATTTTACTATGGGCTTCATAAAACACAATGTAGTACATAACTGTTACTGTTGAGTTTTTCCAGAATTCTTTGCCAAGTTTAATCGAGCCTCTCATAATCATTCCAACAACATTCCTTCGTTCTTCTCTAAACATATACTGTCCTAAATGTCTTTGTCTTTCTCTTCTGTCCTAAAGTTTTTAAAGGCGGATTTAAATATTCACGGATGTATAGAGTATTCTTATGCTCTGTTATCTTTCCCGTCATTTTATTGATTTTATCTTAAGCCATTTGAATTATTATTCCCGTCAGCAATTTCTTCATTCTTAATGTTTAACCAAGATAAAACTTATGAACCCTTACCATTTACGAACTACTGAATAATACTGTAACGCAGGTGTAGTAAGCAACCCACATATAAATACAGAAGTATGCCCTGTCTACGTTTAGGTCTATCTACTGAGTCATCACCAGCAATTGTCTGGTCCTCCTTGGTTCTAGCTTGGATGGAGAGGAGGTTTGGGCGTTGATCATATGTATATGTGATCAGTCTCTAATGTCACTGTCCCATGTATCTGCCATTCATGAACAGCCTTTAAAACTTTAAACCATTAAAACCATCTGACTATGCGTTAAAAAGCCATTGATTATGATATGTTAATTCAAACTCTGTTATCATTCAGTTATATATTTGTTTATTTGTATGTGAATGTGAACCTTATCAACAAAAGTCGTAGAATATATACATGCAGTTGTCACCCTTATATGATCCATTGGGGACAAACAAATGTGTTGTCGCTCCATAAGAATAGTTGTATGAAGACTTACCTTCTATTAAAGCCTCACATTTATGACCTATTGAATACCTTAAATACCCATCTAGCCTCCAAGCACACTGATTCATTTTCCACACCCTCTCAAGATGCCCGCCACCGACAACGACCTCATCTGTCCATGCTGCCAGAAAGATGCTCCCAGCATTTGCGAGTAGAGATGCATTTTTGTTGTTTCAGCGTATCTAGGTTCACTTTTGCATTAAGTGTGTGACCTGCTCAAGCAGCAAAGAAGACTACATCCTCACTGTGATCACGGATAGCACCTTCCAAGAAATCCCCTATTGGCATTCCGAGCAAAAGGATGGCCCCATATAGTATGATAACCTCAAATCATACCTCCAGGTGCAGTACTTACTGTTGTCATCTGCCCTTATAGCACAGATATTTTAGCTCTCTCAACAGCCATTGGAGATCAAAAGATGTCGATGGCTTTTAAATAAATTATCAGCATTTCTCATCTTCAGCCTGCCGTATCTGATTCTTCTCGTTAAGTTGACCTTTTTCGTACCCTCTTGGTAAAAGGCCTGACAGAACCGATCTGATCCACCCTTCTCGATGTCAACACCTTGTCCGTGAATGATGTAATGATAAGAGTCTACTCCCTTATGGATAGCCACTCCCCCACTGACAAGAACTTCATTGATATCTCCACTCCTGAAGAAGGGGACAACCTTACAATGCTGAGGTGAATGATGTAAGTCATCGATGCCCACCTTGTAACAGGCCTAGCTAACACCAAATCCACCCACCACCCACCTATACTAACACACATCCTCGCCCTAACACATGCCCTCATAAGCCACTGGATGATGCCCCTCACCATCAGTCGCGCTACGAACAATTGAGTTTTGGTACTATTGCTAAGAGATTTGCTACCGTAAGTCAGTGGCTAAGAAAGTATAAGTAGGCCATTGCCTGTGGCAGTGGCCTCCTTATCTACTAAATTCTTTTATGCATGATTCAGGATGAAATATGCGTTATCTGGTAGACACTAGTGCTAACGTTCTCTTCTGCCATGTTCCCTCTTAAAGGTGCGACCCCATTATTCCAAGACTGCTGATGTCTGCCCGGTGTCTGCCAACAGATCTACTATCCCCATCCAGGGGTTTGAGATGTTCAAAGTGCTATTTGGGTGCACTTAGGATCTGTGAAATTTCTTTTTCAACATCACATTGCCTCTCCTTGTTACAGATATCAATCACAATATCCAGCTCATGTTTGATATAACATATCAGCGTTTAGCAATGCCAGCTTTTACTAGTCCACACATTTATCACCTGCTTGTTCCAACTTGACTATCCATATCAGCATACCCACAGCTGCCAATGATCCCTTCACTTTATATCCCAACATCTTTCACCCAAAACTATGCCTGACACCAATGGTTCCCACTAAGTATGGTGACCATTATCATATCGATACAACAGGGCCTCCATCAATTGCAAAATTCAGAAGTTTAGCCCCAGTCCATTTGGCAGCTGCTAAATACACAGTCACCGAAATGAGAAATGAAAATGAAAATAGACCTTTGTCAAAAGAGCTTAAGCCCATTGTCGTTGCCCCTGGACATTGTCCTGAAGAAGGATTGATCCCTACATTCCAGTTGAAATTGCAGGCATCGTAACATGCAGAAGGAATCAGACAACTATCGCTTCCCCATCATAACCGACCGCACCATCTACCTTCACAGTTTACAGTACTAAAGTATTTTCAATCATCGACCCCCTTCACAGGTATCATCAGGTGCCCATCAACCCAGAAGACATCTTCACGACTACCATCACCAGCCACCTCGGAAGATATACTTTCAATTACTCCTGCTTTGGCCTTCATAATTAATGTGTTATACTTCACCGAGTCACAGCTAGCATCTTAGGGGATCTCTTATTCTATGTATGCTAAGCATATGACCAACTAATATTTTCCCCATCATCTATAAAACATCCACAATCGCCTGCAGAAAAACGGACTACATCAGGAGGCGGCCCTATCAACTGCTACGGATCTTACCTTTCCCATACCAACTGCGCCCCTCCTACTCTCCACTGATACAAGTGACATCACTGGAGGGGACCACCCTGTTCATTAGCCTTATTAAGTAGAAAATTTTCCAAGGCCAAATTCAGTAACTCCTTCAACCACAATCTACTGGTTGTGATTTTGGCTGTCTGTCACTTCTAATCCTTCTTAGAGGGAACGTCCTTCTTTATTTACACATCCCACATGCCCTTTGTGCACATCTTCACTCGACAGTCCAATAGTACAAAATACTAATAAAAGTGTAGTGCCTGAACACCATATGTACACATGTAGATAGTTCCTAAAAATATAGTTTTCAAAAGTTTTAATCAGTCTGTGTCCCTATATCCTTTCATGTACAGCCTTCCAAGAGTTAATCATTAGAGATAATTATCAAAGCGACTTCATTTATTCTTTTGATATATATTACAGAACAACTAAATGATGTAGGGATTGTCTGCTTATACATATCTGTAATATGGCTGGGTAAATACCTGATATAAAGTGAATAAGAGGTCACTCGTATTCTGTAGAACCGGCACTTTGCAAAAGAGACATTCCTCGTGTGATTCCTGGTTAAGGAGACTGCGTCGGTTCCCAAAGG
>NC_090741.1:14758683-14761183 GCF_036898095.1 Palaemon carinicauda
GGAGAACTACAATCAATTATTTCCTATAATAATTTAGGCTCCTAAATTTATAATCATTATTCCCTTTGTTTTATTTTTTTTTCTTGTTTCTCTCTGCATTTTTTAACTTGTTGAATCCTTTTTGTTTGAGTTTACCCAGACTATTTTTTTGTGATTCTTATCCGTATCTTTGTTTTTATACCATATATAGAGTTCATATATAAAGATGTTATAATGTCCAGTTTAAACTCAAAGTTATGGGTTATTTGCCAGTATAAATATACACAGACGATATATATATATATATATATGTATATATATATATATATATATATATATATATATATATATATATATATATATATATATATATATATACATATATATATATATATATACATGTATATATATATATATATATATATATATATATATATATATATATATATATACATGTATATATATATATATATATATATATATATATATATATATATATATATGTATATATATATATATATATATATATATATATATATATATATATACATATATATATATATATATATATATATATATATATATATATATATATATGTATATACAGAGAGAGAGAGAGAGAGAGAGAGAGAGAGAGAGAGAGGTGCTATAAATATGAACCCCATAAATGCAAGCTAAAATAATATCAACCTCTCAACGATGTTTTGCTCATTGCCACCCTTGCTTATGTAATAAGCGGAACATGATTTTTTTTATTTCATCCACTAAAACTAAATTAAAAACTGAAAAAAATAATTCTAGAAAGTCTCATTTTGAAATTGTATTTGACATTTCTTGCTATAGAGCAATGAGTATAACAGATAATTCTTAAAAAAATTCTCATATATAAAGGGACATGAAAATACACATTTAACAATTACATACAAGCAATACTGCACAGTATTCTGGAAGTTTCTTTCCAGCTGTGACAGGTTGTGGAATAACCGTCCTAATCCGGTCGTAGAGTTATTGGAGTTTAAAAAGTACAGACATTTTGTAAATTCTTTTCTTTGAACAGGTTAGCATCAGTATCCTTTTATGGATTATATATGACCGATCTATTTTTAAGTTGTTATTGAACTTGAAGTATTTGATATTGTTATTTATTACTTATATACAGTTTACTCAATAGGCCCTTGGGCTTTTAGCACTCTGCTTTCACAGCCAGGAAGAATCACATATACGTACACAAGCACAAACATAAAATCGCACAATGTGTGCGGGAGTTTTTTTGACAATACCTTCTTGTAATAGCTTCAAGGTTTGAGGCAGACACTGTAATGCCTTCTCCACACTCTCTTCTTCAGAGGTAGCTGGATAGGATACAAAAGATGTATCCATAGCTTTGATGTCCTCCCTTATAAATCTAGGAGCTCCTTTAATAATTATCTGCTTCTCATCCCTTGATTGACTGCTGTGAAACTCCAATAAGATATTCTCAGATGTGCGTCTCATTGTTGCTACATTTTCCTTCCTGTTAATAGTAGTTATTATAAAATTGTACCCGAAATGTTCTTTCAATTTCTTTCCATGTGTTTGTAACTGTAAGATATTTTGGCAATCAAGTCATCAACTGCGGTTTGTTCATCATCATTCTCCACGAGATAGTAGGTGACTTTCAGGAATGCTTCTGTCTCCTCTTCCAGTGATGGATGACCACTCCGCTTAGGTTTCTAAGGACGTCCTACTTTCTGTTTCTTATTTGCTGTATCTGCTGGAGTAGCGTAATTCTGAGGAACAGCCTTCCCCTGACGAAATTCTACACTGCGTTGCTGATGGAAAATGGCATCAGCAGCCGGAAGGTCTTGCACATGCATTAGTCTAACACACACACGTTTAGCCCAATCATCATTTCTGAAATTAGATTCATCTAAAAGAGTTTTTTGTGCACCTTTGGTCACAACTGAGTAAACTTCAGTCCCTCTTTTATTGCATAGATAGAAATGTGAGTTCCACAAAAGAGACAGTCCATCTTGAAGGTAAAAGACTCTGATGACCTGCGTTTACAATCAACATTGATACTTGTGAGAGATATTTTTTTTTTGGTTTTTGAAAAAAATTTATCCATGGTTTGGCCTGGGTTTACACTGGTGTCATCGTTTCTCTGTTAGCTACATAGGGTGATGGATTTAGCTCCATTTTCTCGAAGGATTACTGTTAGCTCCCCATTGTCAAGCTGTTGACGACTCAATGCAGAACTATCATCCATCATCCTCTTCAGATCCTGTAAAACTTTAAATAGTTTTGATTATTATTCTATGCATTGGGAAGTACATAACAGAAAGCATACTGCTAAGACAGTGTATAACAGAAAACTATATTAATGTTAGTGTCAGGGATACATGCAAACTTCTGTATATCACTTGTATGCTATATTGGATATGCTTATCATTCACACAATGCTTGTCACTTCATAGTGTAATCTACTCATCTTAAATGATGAAAAAGACACCTGACATGAGGTTCTTTCTCATCCAAGTCA
>NC_090741.1:14768683-14781183 GCF_036898095.1 Palaemon carinicauda
CTAGCATAGAGAATGAGTCTCCTTTGCTAGGTTAGGGGCAGACACAGGAAGCTTTGCTTCCCTAGTCCATGTTGGAAGGATTCTGTAAGAGCTGATTCCTTCCTCTAGTGGCCTAGCAGACTGTCCTGTGTTGTTTTTCTCGGGCTGGAGAATGAGTTTTCTCTGTTGCCCGGCGAAATAACTACACCTAACTTTGTTCTGGTTGGGAGGAGGATAGCAAGTATTGCCAGTCTTCCTCCCTAATAGACAACTGTAGGTTAGGATGAGCTTCCCTAACTGCTGAGTGTGTCTCTTGCTAGAACGAAGTTGATAGGACCCTTATCCCTTCCCCACCTCTCTTTCTTTTATTTTCTTTTGGCCGCAGTCCTACTTCCATACCTAGTGTAGGTTAGGATGCAGGACTGGCTCAGCTCTCTGCCGGCTGGCAATTACATGTCGGCCGGCAGAGACCCTTTGTTCTTTGCAGAGTGAACCCTAGACCTCCCTTGGTCTCCCTTCCATGTCTGCCGGTAGAGCCCGGCAGGCTACGGATTCTTTGGAAGCCTGAATGCTACATTCTTCCCTTCCATAAGTTCACTCTTTCTGGATGGAAGGTCGTATGGCAATGCCAACATATAATCTAAGATCCATACTGTTTCTCTGACTATTGTGTTGTACCCCTAACGCGGCTGCTGGCTTAACAGCCGACAGCTCGGCAGGTGGAGGTTCTCTGGTTCTTGGCTACTGCCGGCGGACATGGGTATTATTACCTTTGCCTGCCGGCAGTGGAAATACAGCTCGATTCTGCTGGCCACTACGATTAGCGACTGGCAGCCGGGTATTAGTGTTTTCAGCTGTCGACTGGCAATGATTGCCGGCCGGCACACAGTTGCGAATCAGTGGGCTGCCGCCTATTAGTTAAAAGTAGTATATCTTTGAACTATATAGGGGTAGATGCCGGCCGTTACGTACCGTTGCATGCTGGCCGGCACAACAGCATGCGATGTACAGTAGTTGCTATATCTGTAGTGTAGTACACACTGCATTAATAAAACTACAGTACAGAGTTTGTGATAACACTAAATTTTTTCAACATACTTAATGTTATCTTGTACAGCCTTTTGCTGAGACCGTACAATATATAGAAAGTAAGTTCTTTTTGTATTCTTTCCTTCCCGTATATTAAAACTTTATCTCAAGGTGTGAAATACACCTTAAATTTCTGTTTAGGAAATTACATAAGGTATTCTAGAATAGAATTAACCTTAGTTTTAATATCTTGGGAGGTTTCAGCAATTGACTGGACAGGAAATACAAGTATGTGTCTTTCCTTCTTTCTTTTATAGCTTTTCTATATAAGCTAAATGTTTCAATATAAGTGAAAGCCTTCACTTGATACTCATGGATTTTTCTTCTCTTTACAGGAGGACCATCCAAAGTGCGGGAGTATGTTCTGTAATGTTCGCAGTAAGAACTTCTATGGACATCAACTTTGCAGGAGGCACGCAGCATGCGCAACCTCCAGAGGTAATCCCCGGCATTGGGACCCTCAGGTTTGTACTGTATGTTCTAACCTGATTACCGAGGCTTTTGACAATCCTAAGTCGACGGAGTCAAGGGATTCTGCCAGGGAAAAGTTGCGATCCTGGGTGAGGGGTTTTCAGAAAAAACACCTCAGGCTCCTACCTTCCAAATGAGAAGATGAGGGCCTACCTTTTCCCTAAAGCATCAGGTGATGCAGTCATTCCTCAGCCTCAGGTGGAGATACCAACTGTCCAGAATCCGGTAGATTCTGAAGTCTCGGCCGCCCTTCAAGACATCCAATTAGACGATAGGATGTCGGAGGTGTCGGATTCTACAGAGAGAGACCTTCTAGGAGTAGGTCAGGAGGAGGAGCTGTCTCAGGCTCCTCAAATAGAAGAAGAAGAAATCGATGAGGTGTCGGTTACATCGGTTCCGGACACAGAACTTGTTCCCTCTACATTGTTTGCTATCCCAAATGAACTGGGAAGGACTCTTTCTTCTATTGTTGAGATGATCCAACAAATTCAAAGAAAGAATGATGAGAAGGAAGCTGCAATGAAACTGGAGATACGTAGACTTGCAGCATCACGTGGGCCCCGGAAGCGACTCAACGTGAAGGATCTTCCTTTGTGCTCGGACACCAATCCTTGGAGGTATGCCAAACACATGCCAATAACAACCAGGAAGATCGTGATATCAGAAGAGTTAGGAGCAATTCCCTTGGAAAACGTGGAATTTTGGCCCAACAAAGATTCTTATCCGGACTACTATGTTCGTCTTAGGAAGAAGCCAGCCTCAAAGGAGGAGACGGAGCCGAAGGAGGTCATAGTTCTTGACCATAGTAAAGCACAGGCGTTACTAGCGGGCTCCATGAAACAGAGGGGCTTCACGAACTAAAAGGTGCTAGCCTTGAGTAAGAAGCTTCCCTCCTTTGTGGCCTCTCCAACCAGAGCCTTTCCCTTCATGGAAAAGGGATATAAGGCAGCCTTAAAGGCAGTGGAGGCAGGGAAACCATGCCCCTCCTTGGAGGAGTGCAAGCCGTTATCTCTGACCTTGCCCTTGGACCAAGAAGACTGGAAGGACGTCCACCTTACCTTCTCAGTCGGGAAGCTGGAAGCTGATATTGCTGAACGTCAGTTTGGTGAGGAACTTCCAAAACTGTCGGACGTTCTCTTGCGCAGAAAGCAAGAGACGAAGGAAAGACTTGCGGCATCGATGTCGTTGCAAACGACATTAGAAATGATGGCAAGTGACCCCAAGAACCAGGACATTTTCATGGTAGTGGCCAAAACCCATCTGGCTACAGTTACGAAGGATCTCTATAGCTTTATTAAAGCTAGGAGAACCTGTAGAGAGTTCGTGTTCGCCTCGGCTGTGGTGAGGCATGAACTGAAGAGACTGATATCCTCTCGTATCTGGGGTAAAGACCTCTTTCTCAACGAAGTGGTTAAAGAGGTAGTAGGCAAGGCCGCCACAGAGAATAGGAACCTTCTCAAAAATTGGGGCTTAGATTTTAAGAGAAAGTCTTCTCCAGATGAGGGTCCCCAACCCAAGAAGAAGACAAAAAGGCTTAGGCCATCCTCTCGGCCGGCTAAACCCTACCGACAGCAACAACAACAACTTCCTGTGACCGCGGTGCCTCAGATAGTGGCACAACCTCCAACCACGTACCAGCTGGTACCTCAACAAGTGGCGACACAGTCGCCAGTTTTTAACCCAGGCTTCGAAAGGCAGACTTCTTCCTTTCGTGCGAAAGCTAGAGGAACAGCCAGAGGTTCTTCTAGACGCGGGCTCCATGAAACAGAGGGACTTCACGAACTCAAAGGTGCCAGCCTTGAGTAAGAAGCTTCCCTCCTTTGTGGCCTCTCCAACCAGAGCCTTTCCCTTCATGGAAAAGGGATATAAGGCAGCCTTAAAGGCAGTGGAGGCAGGGAAACCATGCCCCTCCTTGGAGGAGTGCAAGCCGTTATCTCTGACCTTGCCCTTGGACCAAGAAGACTGGAAGGACGTCCACCTTACCTTCTCAGTCGGGAAGCTGGAAGCTGATATTGCTGAACGTCAGTTTGGTGAGGAACTTCCAAAACTGTCGGACGTTCTCTTGCGCAGAAAGCAAGAGACGAAGGAAAGACTTGTGGCATCGATGTCGTTGCAAACGACATTAGAAATGATGGCATGTGACCCCAAGAACCGGGACATTTTCATGGTAGTGGCCAAAACCCATCTGGCTACAGTTACGAAGGATCTCTATAGCTTTATTAAAGCTAGGAGAACCTGTAGAGAGTTCGTGTTCGCCTCGGCTGCGGTGAGGCACGAACCGAAGAGACTGATATCCTCTCGTATCTGGGGTAAAGACCTCTTTCTCAACGAAGTGGTTAAAGAGGTAGTAGGCAAGGCCGCCACAGAGAATAGGAACCTTCTCAAAAATTGGGGCTTAGATTTTAAGAGAAAGTCTTCTCCAGATGAGGGTCCCCAACCCAAGAAGAAGACAAAAAGGCTTAGGCCATCCTCTCGGCCGGCTAAACCCTACCGACAGCAACAACAACAACTTCCTGTGACCGCGGTGCCTCAGATAGTGGCACAACCTCCAACCACGTACCAGCTGGTACCTCAACAAGTGGCGACACAGTCGCCAGTTTTTAACCCAGGCTTCGAAAGGCAGACTTCTTCCTTTCGTGCGAAAGCTAGAGGAACAGCCAGAGGTTCTTCTAGACGCCCTTCAAGAGGAAGGGGATCCAGGGGAGGACACGGTCAAGGAGGCAAGGCCTCAGGTCCACAACAGCAGAAGTGAGATACTTCCAGTAGGAGGGAGACTACAGCTATTTAGGGATCGCTGGACCTTCGATCCCTGGGCCTACACCCTAATAAAGAATGGACTAGGTTGGAGCTGGAGCAGTCATCCACCTTAATTTCCTCAATTCTTCCAACACTCAATCCCCGTTCTGGAAGAATATGTCCGAGAGCTCTTAGACAAAAGAGTAATCCGGAAAGTTAAGTCCATCAAATTCCAAGGAAGGCTGTTTTGTGGTCCAAAGAGGGACTCAGAAAAACTCAGAGTCATTCTAGACTTGTCGCCACTCAACAAGTTCAGAATGCTCACAATTCAACACATAAGGACCCTACTGCCCAAAAGGGCATACGCTGTTTCTATTGACTTGTCTGACGCTTATTGGCACGTTCCAATTAATAGTCACCTCTCCTCCTATCTACGCTTCAAGTTACATTGATAACTTTACGCCTTCAAAACCATGCCTTTCGGGCTAAACATAGCCCCGAGGATTTTCACAAAGCTCGCGAACGCAGCTGTCCATCAATTACGCCTAAAGTGGGTCCAAGTAGTAGCCTACTTGGACGACTGGCTGGTGTGGGCAGCATCCAGGACAGAATGCAGGCAAACTTTTAAGATAGTGATCCAGTTCCTGGAACACCTGGGATTCAAGATCACCATCAAAAAGTCTCGACCTTCTCCAGCTCAAAAATTTCAGTGGTTGGGAATCCACTGGAATTTGGAATCACATCGATTTTTCATTCCTGGGAAGAAGAGGAAAGAAATAGCTGGATCTGTCAAGAGACTATTGAAATCCAAACGGATATCAAGAGAGTGCTGGGCTCTCTACAGTTTGCTTCGATAACAGACCCAGTGCTAAGAGCACAGCTAAAGGATGCAACAGGAGTCTGGAGAAAATACTCATCAAACGCGCGAAGAGATCTAATAAGACCTCTACCGACTCGACTGCGAACGCTTCTCAATCCGTGGTCCAATGCCAAGCAGTTGAAGAGATCAATACTTCTTCAACCTCCTCCCCCGTCAGTAACTATCCACACAGACGCCTCAAAGGAAGGCTGGGGAGGTCACTCTCATCAGAAGGGAGACCAAGGAGCTTGGTCCAATCTTTTCAAGTCTTTTCACATTAACTTTCTAGAAGCCATGGTAGTTCTTCTGACACTAAAGAAAGTATCTCCTCGCCACTCGACCCACATAAGACTGGTTCTAGACAGCGAGGTGGTAGTGAGATGCCTGAATCAACAAGGGTCGAGGTCACCTCAAATCAACCAAGTGATGTTGGCCATATTCCGTTTGGCGGAATGGAAGAAATGGCACCTGTCAGCAGTTCACATTCAAGGGTTCCGCAATGTGACAGCGGACGCTCTATCCAGGTTTACACCTATAGAGTCAGGATGGTCCCTTGACCCAGGATCATTCTCCTTCATCTCGAGCCAAGTCCCGGAGCTGCAGATAGACCTCTTTACGACGATAGACAACAAGAAAATAGATTGTTACGTGTCTCCATAGAGGATCCGCTAGCGGAGGCAGTGGACGCTATGTCCCTAGACTGGAACAGATGGTCCAATATTTATCTGTTCCTCTGCACAACCTCCTTTTGAAGGTTCTCGATAAGCTGAGATCCTTCAAAGGGAAAGCAGCAGTAGTGGCCCACAAGTGGCCAAATAGCGTTTGGTTCCCTCTGGCATTGGAACTACGACTAAAATTTGTACCGCTACTGGATCCATCCCTGTCTCAGCGAGTACAGAAGTCGACTGTCTTTGCTCCATCACAGAAAACACGGAACCTACTTCTCATGATTTTCTCTCCTTAGCGATGAGAAAAATATTCGGTGTTAAAAAGTCAGTTTAGACTTTTGGAGGAAACCAGAAGACATTATGAGGCTTCAGGGAAGAAATAGCTATCCTTTGTCAAGGCGAAGAAACCAAAAGACATCCCGACAGATTCCTATTTATCATTCTTCATTCTCCTTCATGAGCAAGGTTTAGCAGCCAACACAATTCTATTGTTCAAGCCTGCCTTGACAAGTCAGATACCATATGCCTTACAGGTCGACCTTTCTAACGACGTTCTTAACCCTGGAACGGTACGGTGGGTCGTCCGCGACCCCGAGCGTCAAAAAAAAACAGGTTTTTCTCACGTGACTCACCCCCGTGACTGAATTTGTAGGTGATCGACCTGCAGTAGGTGTCTCGCCTACACGCTCTAGTAGTGTCCAGATGTGCATTGCTGTAGCTGTACTCCTTCCCCGATTTCTGAGACGCGTCGGGGTCGAGCGCGACCGAGTTTACCCTTCTAAGGTAATTTGCATAATTATCAAAGTTATTACGTATTATGAAATTGTCGTAGAATGGTGCAACGTGTATAGGTTATCAGTTGTGGAAAGTCTTGGTGGATTGTTTGGCTACCATGTGCATGATTTTTTTTTTAGTTAAAATGTCGTTCATCACCACGAGGACCATTTTACCGCGAGTGCCCCTTTTTCATTTTTTTTCATTTTTTTGCCAAGTCATTTTTCCGTAAGATATTGCCAAATAGTGTCGTAAAACTTTTGTTTTTTTAGTGTTGGAAAGTGTGTCTAGATGATCTGGCTACCCATGCGTGACTTTGTTTTTGTCAGATACGACGTAGTTATTGGTATATGGGGTATTTAACTGCGGTTGCCAATTTCTGTTTTTTTTCAATATTTGTAAAAATTTACTACGTAGTAAGGAATTGCCTTATATTATTGATTTTTTTTTCATGTTTATGTGTTAGAAAGTGTGCCTTGATGGTTGGGCTAACACGTGCATGTCTTTTTTTTTATCTGAGATGCCGTATATTAGAATGTTGGGCATTTTTCCGCGAGTGCCCCTTTTTATTTGTTTTGCATTTTTTTGCTTAGTCATGTTACCGTAAGGAATTGGCAAGTAGTGTCGCAAAACTTATATTTTTATAGTGTTGGAAAGTGTTTCTAGATGATCTGGCTACCCATGCCTATTTTTTAGCCAGATATAGCGTATATATAGGTATGTGTTCGATTTTCCTGTGATTGCCATTTTTTCGTTTTTTCCCATTTCTTTCAAAATTACTACGTACTAAGGAACTATCACAGAGTAATGATTCATTTAGATGTTTATGTGTCGGAAAATGTGCCTTGATGGTTTGCCTAGCACGTGGCTGAAATTTTTTTTTCTGAAATGCGTATAATAAAATGTTGGCCATTTTTCCGCGAGTGCCCCTTTTTATTTGTTTTGCATTTTTTTTCTTAGTCATGTTACCGTAAGGAATTGGCAAGAAGTGTCGCAAAACTTATATTTTTATAGTGTTGGAAAGTGTTTCTAGATGATCTGGCTACCCATGCCTATCTTTTTTTTTAGCCAGATATGGCGTATATATAGGTATGTGTTCGATTTTCCTGTGATTGCCCTTTTTTCGTTTTTTCCCATTTCTTTCAAAATTACTACGTACTAAGGAACTATCACAGAGTAATGATTCATTTATATGTTTATTTGTCGGAAAATGTGCCTTGATGGTTTGCCTAGCACGTGGCTGGAATTTTTTTTTTCTGAAATGCCGTATATTAGAATGGCCATTTTTCCGCGAGTGCCCCTTTTTATTTGTTTTGCATTTTTTTGCTTAGTCATGTTACCGTAAGGAATTGGCAAGTAGTGTCGCAAAACTTATAATTTTATAATGTTGGAAAGTGTTTCTAGATGATCTGGCTACCCATGCCTATCTTTTTTTTTAGCCAGATATGGCGTATATATAGGTATGTGTTCGATTTTCCTGTGATTGCCATTTTTTCGTTATTTCCAACTTCTTTCAAAATTACTACGTACTAAGGAACTATCACAGAGTAATGATTCATTTAGATGTTTATTTGTCGGAAAATGTGCCTTGATGGTTTGCCTAGCACGTGGCTGGAATTTTTTTTTTCTGAAATGCCGTATATTAGAATGTTAGCCATTTTTGCGCGAGTGCCCCTTTTCATTTGTTTTGCATTTTTTTGCTTAGTCATGTTACCGTAAGGAATTGGCAAGTAGTGTCGCAAAACTTATATTTTTATAGTGTTGGAAAGTGTTTTTAGATGATCTGGCTACCCATGCCTATCTTTTTTTTAGCCAGATATGGCGTATATATAGGTATGTGTTTGATTTTCCGGTGATTGCCATTTTTTCGTTTTTTCCCATTTCTTTCAAAATTACTACGTACTAAGGAACTATCACAGAGTAATGATTCATTTAGATGTTTATTTGTCGGAAAATGTGCCTTGATGGTTTGCCTAGTACGTGGCTGAAATTTTTTTTTTTCTGAAATGCCGTATATTAGAATGTTGGCCATTTTTCCGCGAGTGCCCCTTTTTATTTGTTTTGCATTTTTTTGCTTAGTCATGTTACCGTAAGGAATTGGCAAGTAGTGTCGCAAAACTTGTATTTTTATAGTGTTGGAAAGTGTTTTTAGATGATCTGGCTACCCATGCCTATCTTTATTTTTAGCCAGATATGGCGTATATATAGGTATGTGTTTGATTTTCCTGCGATTGCCACTTTTTAGTTTTTTCCCATTTCTTTCAAAATTACTACGTACTAAGGAACTATCACAGAGTAATGATTCATCTAGATGTTTATTTGTCGGAAAATTTTGTTTACTTCTTTTTTGATTGAATATCATCAAATTTTTTTAGCTAAAATATTATATTGTTTTACATTTTTTTTTTTCGATTTTATTTCGCTTCAAAAAAAATTTTTTGGGTCCGAATTTTAATTTTATAGTCGTAAAATAATCGACAATTATCCAGCAACCCACCATACAATTTTTATGCATATCCAAGGAATAATTAGATTAGTAAATAACACCTTGAAATTGACATACCCTTCCTACATTTCAAGTGGCAGATTAGGGAGTCTGAGTCAGTGTGGTTGGCGTCCATTTTGTGGACATATCCGAAGCCTAAGTTGCCCTATCTATATATATTCTTGTTCCCTATAGAATTTGTGATATTTTGGTATATTTTTACCTGCATAAATATCATATTTTATATTAAATATATGTATTTTTTTACGAAATTTCTAAGTACTCAAAAAATTTCCTTTAGGTATGGCCCCTGATATAAATGTAATTTACAAAATAATGAAATTTTTTTTACATATTTCTATTTTAGGATAACATATGTTTATTCCCTAAAAAAATTAGCCACTTCCTATTTCATTTGGGTACCCAAAAAAATTCATGAAATTTGGACAAATTTTTTTGGCCAAAAAAAGTTACCCTTTTTTTCTCATTTCAGATCTTCACCTCCATGGGTCTGACTTCATCCAAAATACATCAAGATGTGTCCTAAACATTCAAGAATCAATTCCTAAAAGGATTTGTGTATATATGTATAAACTTTTTTTTATGAATTTTTATGTAAGGTCTTTTTTCTACTTAATTTTTAAAAATATTTATAATAAATAGTTTTTGGCCAGATGAGTAGTATTTATCTTTACAGTTGTTTTAAGCATTCATTGAAGTTTTTTTTGGCAAAAGAAAAAAGGAGGTTACTGCAAAAACTGATTTTTCAAGAATTTTTTTTGGCGTCGGGGTCGCGCGCGTCCGAGTATACCCTTAAAGGGGTGTCCGAGGAGCGTACCTATCCAGGGTTAATGAACTACAAAGGCCCATGCTGGGCTTAGCCCTTCAGCGCTTCCAAAGACCCTTTGCATGGTCATTAGATATGATTCTTCATTGTGTATAAATAATGAACAATGAGGAATGTGCTTAGAAGGTTTTGAATTTAAGTCATATTTCTGTTTGTACTCGCTTTGGGGGCCAGAGTTAGTGAAATAGTGGCTCTCTCTAGAGAGGAAGGCCACGCCCAGTTCTTGGAGGGAGATCTGAATCTATTTCCAGACCCAACATTTCTTACCAGGAACAAGCTACCCACCAACAGGTGGAGTCCCTAGAGAATCTGCCCTCTGAAGGAAGATGCATCTCTATGTCCAGTGGAGTGCCTAAAGGTCTATCTTCATAGAACTTCAGATTTTATGGGAGGACAGCTGTTCAGAAGAGAAACTCTGGGTTCAAAGTTATCTATAACTAAGGGTGAAATTCACCTGTGTTATTCGCAGAACGGATCCAGACAGTACACCTGTTAGTCATGATCCGAGGAAAGTTACCCCTTCCATAAAATTTCTTTAATTATATGGACTTTGAACATCCTTGTTTGCACACCGGCTGGTAGTCATCCAAGGCGTTCTTTATGCACTATACGAAGCAAATGGAGCAACTTAAGAGATCTGTGGTAGCAGCAGGTAGAATTCTTTAACCTTCTGTTTTAAGTCTGCAAGGAACAGTGTAATTAATTTGGGACGATTAATTAAGAGGGTGCGTGTGTAGTCACTGTATGTTACTACACGCTGAGCGATAGGCCACGAAAGTGTCCTTACGAACTGTTCCATTGACGTCGGTGAACTATAGCATAATACGGACACTTGTGCCAAACGTTTTTTATGCTAGTGTAAATAAACAGTATACAGACTATATCATTATTATCAACAATTCAATTGAAGTGGCAAATCTGTTTCCTAGTAGACGAAACAATATTTTCTGTTGACTGTTTTTCTTTATGCTTTAACGCATATCATCCATATTTTATAAATTTTATAAATGTTGATCTGATATGTACGTTTATTAAATTTTAAAAAACTAGTTCATAGTGAACCCTGCATCTTGTTCTCCCACACTCATTTTATTAGAAATGTACTGAGCATTAAGATTAAAATATGGATATTTTTATCATGGTGGCAAAGAGGCAAAATTTGTTCCTATGCAGATACAACCATTATATAATAGTTAATAAGAGTAGTCACATTGGGGAAGGTGTCACAAATTCATACTGACATTGGTGACTCTTATACAAACTTCGCTTTATATTGTATAGGGCGAGACCACTATACAAGCTTGTCATTTTGTCATCCATAGTTATTATGTACTCCTCAAGACTTTTTCCAGAGTCTAGTACGACTCTTCCCTGTAGGGGGCAGGAAGCACTAACAGAGTTCATGCTTAGATGAATTGATGTATGACGGTAACATCATAGGTCTCTAGGTCTAGACGGACCAGGAAAATACTTTCTTGAGAGTATGGCACCGATTGAGAATCCACAGATACAGTAATGCTCTGGTAAACTTCCATCAGGACGACATGGCCTGAGCCCAAAAAATGGATTTTGAGCGAAGCGAAAAATCTATTTTTCGGTGAGGTAGCCATGTCATCCTGATGGACCCGCCCTTCTTTTATTGTAAAAGGGCTTATTGACCCCTCCCTATAGTACAGTATCTGTAGCACCTCTTATATCGCTACAAACTAAGTACCGAAGAGATTTGTAAACACAATCGGACCAAAATTGAGGAAACAGGAATAAAATAAGAAAAAAGTAACAGCTGATTCGTCCTTTTTTTAAATGATGGACATGGAAATATTATCAACAATACAGATGGAGTGATACAAATTGCAGCGGATTTCTATATAATACCATAAAAAAGTGATATAAGAAATAACTTCGGCAATAGACATATTGACACACCTTAGCCGGTACCAAACGTAGTAATAGGAGAAGTAAAGAAAGTACAAAAGGCTTGAAAAGAGGCAAACCAGCAGAAGATATCCTAAAAATTTATTCAAAACTAGATGGACGAAATTTCATAGTAGTAAAACTCGCTGACTTTTGATGAAATATCTTCATGAATACGCTTTACCTACAGCTTGGAAAAACGTCATTACTTTGCTAATTCACAAAGGGGAGAGACTAAGGACCTGAATAGTTACCACCCAATAAGTTTACTTACAGTAATACAAAGATATTTACAAAGATCATATTAAGGTGGTTAGAGAGACAGCTAGACTTTGATCAACCAAAAGAGCGTGTAGGATTTAGAAGAGTTTATTCAAATACTGACCATACCCTTTTAATTAAACATGTCATGAAATAAAAATAACAGAGCATGAAAAACCACTATGTATGGCATATATAGTCTATGAGAAAGTTTGTGATTCTTTCAAAACCTCAGCAGTAATGAAAGCCCTTTAAAGAAAAGGAATAGATGAAGCTTATGTTAGAACACTTAATTAATGATTTCTATACAGGGAGTAGAGTAATCCTAAAACTACATGAAAATAAGGATAAAATTCTGAATGAAAAAGGAGTTAGACAGCCACACCAAATTTCTCCTAAATTAGTCATAGCAGGATT
>NC_090741.1:14788683-14806183 GCF_036898095.1 Palaemon carinicauda
GGCAGTTTTAGATAATTCAGGAGAGAGAGGGAGAGAGAGAGAGAGAAAAAAAAAGAAAAAAAAAACTACGATTCTGTCAAACTCAGTCAGGTAGACGACCCAGTAAGGATGACGTCATCATTTAAAGACCGCTATATCTTCATTGTTTGGGAAAATGATTGACTATTTGTTCTTTTTATGACCTTAGGTAACATTGGTCTTGCTATAAAGTTCCCGAGGACGTTGTGAAAACAATCTACATACGAACTTCAAGTAAACAAACGCATGCGTTATAACTTCTGTAAGTGTTTGGAAACTCTGGCTTCTGTTCTCTTAGGAGTAGATTTTGTTCAACTACGCTCTACCAATGCCTCCCATTTCTGCCAGACGTACGATAGAACGAAACATAAGAGAAAAATCGCTATAGATATGCAAAAATACCACACAAAGACGATTTTGTCAAACTCAGTCATGCAGACAATACAGTAAGGATGAGGTCATCATTTAAAGACCGCTATATCTTCGTTGTTTGTAAAAATAATTGGCTGAAACTTCTGGGGAGCATGTACGATATGTTTGTGCATACATAGAAGCAATAAAACGATTTTCGATTTCAGAAAGTTGTTATGTCAAAAGTCCATGGCAGACGGTCCCCTTAATGCTATAAATAAGGCACCTAAAATAGAGATAAAAACAACCTCTAATGCTAGAAGTAATGCACCTCAAAATTGAGGTAAAAAAGCCCCTAACGCTATAAATAAGGCACCTAAAAATAGAGGACAAAGAGCATCTTAAGCTACAAGTAATGCACCTCAAAATCGAGTTAAAAAGCCCCTAATGCTATAAATAAGGCACCTAAAAATAGAGGTCAAAGAGCCACTAATGCTACAAGTAATGAACCTCAAAATAGAGATAAAAAAAACCCTAATGCTATATATAAGGCTCCTGAAATTGAGGTAAAAAAGCTCCTAATGCTATATATAAAGCACCGAAAAAGAGAGGTCAAAGAGCCTCTAATGCTAGAAGTAATGCACCTCAAAATCGAGGTCAAAAAGCCCCTAATGCTATATATCAGGCTACTACAAATAGAGGTAAAAAAGCTCCTAATGCTAAATATAAGGCTCCTAAAAAGAGACGTCAAAAAGGCTCTAATGCTTGAAGTAATGCACCTCAAAATCGAGGTCAAAAAGCTCCTAATGCTATATATGAGGCACCAAAAAGAGAGGTCAAAGAGACTATAATGCTAGAGGTAATGCACCTCAAAATAGAGGTAAAAAAGCCCCTAATGCTATAAATAAGGCATGTAAAATAGAAGTCAAAGAGCCTCTCATGCTAGAAGTAATGCACCTCAAAATCGAGGTCAAAAGCACCTAATGCTATATATAAGGCTCCTAAGAATAGAGGTAAAAAAGACCCTAATATTATAAATAAAGCACCTAAAAACAGAGGTCAAAGAGCCTCTAATGGTAGAAGTAATGCACCTGAAAATCAAGGTCAAAAACACCCCTAATGCTAATATAAGGCTCCTAAAAATAGACGTTAGAAAGACCCTAATAATATAAATAAGGCACTTAAAAACAGAGGTCAAAGAGCCTCTAATGCTTGAGGTAATGCACCTTAAAATCAAGGTAAAAAAGACTCTAACACTAGAGATAAGACACCTTGAAATACAGGTAAAAAAACCTCTAATGCTATAAATAAGGAAACTAAAATAGAGGTAAAAGGGCACCTAATGCTAGATATAAGGCACCTTGAAATACAGGTAAAAAAAAAAACTCTAATGCTAGAGATAAGGCACCCAAAAATAAAGGTAAAAAAGCTCCTAATGTTAGAGACAAGGCACTTAAAAATATAGGTCAAAATGCAACTAATGCTAGAGATAAGGCACCTCAAAATAATGTCAAAAAGCCCCTAATGCTAGAGACTAGAGATAAGGCACCTCAAAATCAGAGTTCAAAAAGCCCCTAATGATAGAAACAAGGCACTTCAAAATATAGATCAAAATGCCACTAATGCTAAAGATAAGGCACCTCAAAATAATGTCAAAAGCCCCTAATGCTAGAAGTAATGCACCTCAAAATCCAGGTCACAAAACCCTTAATGCTATAAATAAGGCAACTAAAAAGAGGTCAAAGAGCCTCTACCGCTAAAAGTAAGGCACCTCAAAATCGAGGTAAAAAAAGCCCCTAATACTATAAATAAGGCACCTAAAAAGAGAGGTCAAAGAGCCTCTAATGCTACAAGTAATGCACCTCAAAATCGAGGTCAAAAAGCCCCTAATGTTATAAATAAGGCACCTAAAAATAAAGGTCAAAGAGCCACTAATGCTGCAAGTAATGAACCTCAAAATCAAGATAAAAAAGCCATTAATGCTATATATGAGGCTCCTGAAAATAAAGGTAAAAAAGCCCCTAATGCCATTAATAAGGTAACAAAAAAGAGAGGTCAAAGAGCCTCTAATGCTAGAAGTAATGCACCTCAAAATCGAGGTAAAAAAGCTGCTAATACTATAAATAAGGCACCTAAAAAAAGAGGTCAAAGAGCCTCTAATGCTAGAGGTAATGTACCTCAAAATCGAGGTCAAAAAGCCCTCAATGCTATAAATAGGGCTCCTAAAATAGAGGACAAAGAGCCTTTAATGTTAGAATTAATGCACCTCAAAATAATGTCAAAAAGTCCCTAATGCTAGAGGCTAGAGATAAGGCACCTCAAAATCAGAGGTCAAAAAGCCCCTCATGTTAGACATAAGGCACTTCAAAATATAGATCAAAATGCTAAAGATAAGGCACCTCAAAATAATGTCGAAAGCCCCAAAGGCTAGAAGTAATGCACCTCAAAACCGAGGTCACAAAGTACTTAATGCTATAATTAAGGCACCTAAAAAGAGGTCAAAGAGCCTCTACTGCTAAAAGTAAAGCACCTCAAAATCAAGGTAAAAAACGCTCCTCATTCTATAAATAAGGCACCTAAAAATAGAGGTCAAAGAGCCTCTAATGCTAGAAGTAATGCACCTCAAAATCGAGGACAAAAAGCCCCTAGTGCTATAAATAAGGCACCTAAAGTTAGAGGTCAAAGAGCCTCTAATGCTACATGTAATGCACTTTAAATCGAGGTCAAAAAGCCCCTAATGCTATGAATAACGCACCTAAAAAGAGAGATCAAAGAGCCTCTAATGCTGGAGGTAATGTACCTCAAAATCGAGGTCAAAAAGCCCTTAATGCTATAAATAAGGCATCTAAAAATAGAGGTCAAAGGACCTCTAATGCTAGAGGTAATGCACCTCAAAATCGAGGTCAAAAAGCCCCTAACGCTAAAAATAAGGCACCCAAAAATAGAAGTCAAAGAGCCTCTAAAGCTACAAGTAATGCACCTCCAAATCGAGGTCAAAAAAATCTTAATGCTATAAATAAGGCACCTAAATAAAGGTCAAAGAGCCACTAATGCTACAAGTAATGGACCTGAAAAAAAGGTAAAAAAGCCCCTAATGCTATAAATAAGGCACCAAAAAAGAGAGGTCAAAGAGCCTCTAATGCTACAAGTAATGCACCTCAAAATCGAGGTAAAAAGGCTGCTAATGCTATAAATAAGGCACCTAAAAAGAGAGGTCAAAGAGCCTCTAATGCTAGAGGTAATGTACCTCAAAATCGAGGTCAAATAGCCCTCAATGCTATAAATAGGGCACCTAAAAATAGAGGTCAAAGAGCCACTAATGTTAGCAGTAATGCACCTCAGAATCGAGGTAAAAAAAGCCCCTATCGCCATAAATAAAGCACATAAAAATAGAGGTCAAAGAGCCTCTAAAGCTACAAGTAATGCAACTCAAAATCGAGGTCAAAAAGCCTCTAATGTTATAAATAAGGCACCTAAAAATAGAGGTCAAAGAGCCACTAATGCTATAAGTAATGAACATCAAAATCGAGATAAAAAAGGCCCTAATGCTATATATAAGGCTCTTGAAAATAGAAGTATAAAAGCTCTTAATGCTATAAATGAGGCACCAAAAAAGAGAGGTCAAAGAGGCTCTAATGCTATATATCAGGCTCCTACAAATAGAAGCGAAAAAGCCCCTAATGCTAGATATAAGGCTCCTAAAAATAGACAACAAAAACCTTCTAATGCTTGAAGTAATGCACCTCAAAATCGAGGTAAAAAAGCATCAAATGCTATAGATAAGGCACCTTAATATATAGGTCAAAGTGACTGTAATGCTAGAGGTAATGCACCTCAAAATAGAGGTAAAAAAAAGCCCCTAATGCTATAAATAAGGCACCTAAAATAGAGGTCAAAGAGCCTCTAATGATAGAAGTAATGCACCTGAAAAATTGAGGTCAAAAAGCCCCTAATGCTATATATAAGGCACCTAAAAACAGAGGTCAAAGAGCCTCTAATGCTACAAGAAATGCACGTCAAAATCAAGGTAAAAAAAGACTCTAATATTAGAGATAAGGCACCTTGAAATACAGGTAAAAAACCTCTAATGCTAGAGACAAGGAACCTAAAATAGAGGTAAAAAGGCACCTAATGCTAGAGATAAAGCACCTTGAAATACAGGTAAAAAAAAAAACCTCCAATGCTACAGATAAGGCACCTAAAATTAGAGGTAAAAAAGCTCCTAATGTTAGAAACAAGGCACTTCAAAATATAGGTCAAAATGCCCCTAATGCTTGAGATAAGGCATCTCAAAATAATGTCTAAAAGCCCCTAATGCTAGAAGTAATGCAGCTAAAAATGGAGGTCAAAAAACCCTTAATGCTATAAATAAAGCACCTAAAGAGAGATCAAAGAGCCTCTAATGTTAAAAGTAAGGCACCTCAAAATCGAGGTAAAAAAGCCCCTAATGCTATGAATAAGGCACCTAAAAAGAGAGGTCAAAGAGCCTCTAATGCTAGAAGTAATGCACCTCAAAATCGAGGACAAAAAGCCCATAGTGTTATAAATAAGGCACCTAAAGATAGAGGTCAAAGAGCCTCTAATGCTAACCGTAATGAACCTCAAAATCAAGGTAAAAAAAACCCTAATGCTATAAATAAGGCACCTAAAAAGAGAGGTCAAAGAGCCTCTAATGCTAGAGGTAATGCGCCTCAAAATCGAGGTAAAAAAAAACCCTTAATGCTATAAATAAGGCACCTAAAAATAGAGGTCAAAGAACCTCTAATGCTAGAGGTAATGCACCTCAAAATCGAGGTAAAAAAGCCCCTAACACTATAAATAAGGCACCTAAAAAGAGAGGTCAAAGAGCCTCTAATGCTAGAAGTAATGCACCTCAAAATCAAGGACAAAAAGCCCCTAGTGTTTTAAATAAGGCGCCTAAAGATAGAGGTCAAAGAGCCTCTAATGCTAACCGTAATGAACCTCAATATCAAGGTCAAAAAGCCCCTAATGCTATAAATAAAGCACCTAAAAATATAGGTCAAAGAGCCTCTAAAGCTACAAGTAATGCACCTCAAAATCAAGGTCAAAAAGCCCTTAATGCTATATATAAGGCACCTAAAAATAGAGGTCAAAGAGCCTCTAAAGCTACAAGTAATGCACCTCAAAATCGAGGACAAAAGGACCTTTATGTTATAAATAAGGCACCTAAAAATAAAGGTCGAAGAGCCACTAATGCTACAAGTAATGGATCTCAAAATCGAGATAAAAAAGCCCTTAATGATACATATAAAGCTCCTGAAAATAGAGGTAAAAAAGTTCCTAATGCTATAAATAAGGCACCAAAAAAAGAGAGGTGAAAGAGCCTCTAATGCTACAAGTACTACACCTCTAAATCAGAGTAAAAAAGCTGCTAATGCTATAGATGAGGCACCTAAAAAGAGAGGTCAAAGAGCCTATAATGCTAGAGGTAATGTACCTCAAAATCGAGGTCAAAAAGCCCCTAAAACCATAAATAAGGCACCTGAAAATAGACGTCAAAGAGCCTCTAAAGCTACAAGTAATGCACCTCAAAATCGATGTAAAAAAAAAAGCCCCTAATGCTATAAATAAGGGACCTAAAAATTGAGGTCGAAGAGCCACTAATGATACAAGTATTGGACCTCAAAATCGAGATAAAAAAGCCCCTAATTCTATATATAAGGCTCTTGAAAATAGAGGTAAAAAAGTTCCTAATGCTATAAATAAGGCACCAAAAAAGAAAGGTCAAAGAGCCTCTAATGCTAGAAGTAATGCACCTCAAAATCGAGGTCAAAAAGCCCCTAACGCTATATATCAGGCTCTTACAAAGAGAGGTTAAAAAGCCCCAATTGCTAAATATAAAGGTCCTAAAAATAGACGTCAAAAAGCCTCTAATGCTTTAAGTGATGCACCTTAAAATCGAGGTGAAAAAGCACCAAACGCTATAAATAAGTCACCTAAATATAGAGGTCAAAGAGACTGTAATGCTAGAGGTAATGCACCTCAAAATAGAGGTAAAAAAGTCCCTAATGCTATAAATAAGGCACCTAAAATAGAGGTCAGAGAGCCTCTAATGCTGGAAGTAATGCACCTCAAAATCGAGGTAAAAAAGCCCCTAATGCTATATATAAGGCACCTATAAATAGAGATAAAAAAGCCCCTAATGCTATAAATAAGGCAACTAAAAATAGAGGTCAAAGAGCCTCTAATGCTAGAAGTAATGCACCTTAAAATCGAGGTAAAAAAAGACTCTAACACTAGAGATAAGGCACCTTGAAATACAGGTAAAAAAACCTCTAATACTAGAGATAAGGAACCTAAAATAGAGGTAGAAAGGCACCTAATGGTAGAGATAAGGCACCTTGAAATACAGGTAAAGAAAAAACTCCAATGCTTGAGATAAGGCACCTAAAAATAAAGGTAAAAAAATTCCTAATGTTAGAGACAAGGCACTTCAAAATATAGGTCAAAATGCCACTAATGCCAGAGATAAGGCATCTCAAAATAATGTCAAAAAGCCCCTAATGTTAGAGGCTATAGATAAGGCACCTCAAAATCAGAGGTCAAAAGCCCCTAATGCTAGAGATAAGGCATTTCAATATAAAGGTCAAAATGCCACCAATGCTAGATCTAGATAAGGCACCTCAAAATAATGTCAAAAAGCCCCTAATGCTAGAGGCTAGAGATAAGGCACCTCAAAATCAGAGGTCAAAAAGCCCCTAATGCTATAGATAAGGCATCTAAAAATAGAGGTCACCTTCTTCATTTTCTGCATCTTTTCCCACTTTTATGTGGTGACGATGTTTCTGGCCAGCGTTGTCCATCTACCTCTGTCCCACACTTCATCATTGGTTAATCCCTTTGATCGAAGGTCATAAAGCCACTAATGTTAAAGTTATTGGACCTCAGAATACAGGTAAAAAAAATCAAATAATGCTAGAGATAAGGCACTGGCACCTAAAATCAGAAGTCTAAAAGCCCCTAAGGCTCGAGATAAGGCCCCTTAAAATATAGGTAATAAAATATCTAACGCTAGAGATAAGGCACCTCAAAACAGAGGTCAAAAAGCCCCTAATGCTAGAGATAAGGCACATAAAAATAGAGGTTAAAAAGGCTCTAATGCTAGAGATAAGGCACCTTAAAATAGAGGTCAAAAAGCCCTAGTGCTAGAGGTAAGGCACTTGAAAATAGAGGTTATAAAGCCCCTAAATCTAAACTTAAGACACCTAAAAATAGAGGTAAAAAGCACCTATAGCTCGAAATAAGGCACCGCAAAATAGGAGGTCAAAAAGACCCTAATGCTAGAGACAAGGCACCTTGATATAGAGGTCATAAAGCCACTAAAGACACCTAGAAGTAGAGGTAAAAAGCCTCTAATGCTAGATATAAGGCACCTAAAAATATAGAGGTCATAAAGCTGAAAATAAAGCACCTAAAATAGAGGTAAAAATCCCCTAATGCTAAAGGTAAGGCACCTTAAAATAGGTCAAAAAGCCCCTGATGCTAGAGGTAAGGAACCTCAAAATGTGGGCCAAAGAGGTGCTACAATTAGATAGAGCATATACTTCAGGTATTTTTTATGAATAAAATGACCCCACTTCAGCCAGGTGAGTGGAGAACTAAACAGCCAGCGTACCTCCTCCTCACCATGCAGGATCCTGCTACTTCAACACCCGTCAGTGAGTCCCAGACCTTTCATATATAGACATCCATTGCTGGATTTCGATAGATCGGACACAAATAGGGTTGTAACTTGGCAAGTAAAATATATATATATATATATATATATATATATATATATATATATATATATATATATATATATATATATATATGACTGACACTTGATTTTAATTAATCTAAATATCAACCACAATGGCATTTAATATCGAATCCTATCTTTAGGATTGAATATCCACTAGAAATTCATTTATTATAACAGCTTCTGGCTGGGCAAAATTCGAACCTATGCCTCTTAGCCGCAACCATGCTTGCAGACTAACCAACCATGCTATCAAGACAAATACAAGTTTATTACAAGTCTACCGTACATATTCCTGTCGAACTCAGAATTCTATTCTTAGATTTGAAATAAATTCATCTCCACTATGATAGCTCATTAGTGTTTGCAACACGTTGTTATTGATATATATTCATGATAAATAATCACGCGTTGCAAACTCACTAATCATCTCTCATAGTGGAGAAGGGTTGCTTTTAAGACTAAGAACAGATTCCTAAATTCGACAAGAATATGTACGGTAGACTTGTAATAAACTTATATATATATATAAATATATATATATATATATATATATATATATATATATATATATATATATATACATATATATATATATGTATATATATATATATATATATATATATATATATATATATATATGTGTATATATATATATATATATATATATATATATATATATGTATATAATAAATATGCATATATATATGTATATATATATATATATATATATATATATATATATATATATATATATATATATATATATATATATTATATATATATATATATATGTGTGTGTGTGTGTGTGTGTGTGTGTGAAAGAGATTGAGAGGTCTTATCTTTTATTTTTCTAAGAAATGCAATCGTTTTCGAGAATACTTATCGAAAAATATAATCACACCGATATATTTGAATTTCTTATTACATATTTTATGGAACATCTTTAAATATTGTGGGAACTGACTATACATCGGAATGAGGTATCCTTTGTTTGCATTATTCTAGCAGCTGCTCTCTCTCTCTCTCTCTCTCTCTCTCTCTCTCTCTCTCTCTCTCTCTCTCTCTCTCTCTCTCTCTCTCTCTCTAATAAGTTAGATAAGACCATAAGAACTCTCCTAATGCTTAAACTAAATAGCTCTACCAAAGAGCAAATGGAGTCTCTGCGAATGTACTAGAAAGTCTTTGAGACATCCAAAATCCTTGTAACACTTTCTTTCTCTCTCTCTCTCTCTCTCTCTCTCTCTCTCTCTCTCTCTCTCTCTCTCTCTCTCTCTGTACATATATATATATGTATGTGTATATATATATATATATATATATATATATATATATATATATATGCCTGTATCTAATATTTTATATTTTTTGGATGTTCCCAAGGATCACACAAGACCGCTAACTACTTTGCAAGTTAGTGTTGGAATTGCATTTCTTTCGGGTGAAGATTCCCTTATTTGAAGGTTGTTCAGTGGCCATCTAAAAACAATGTTAGAGTGATATATGCCCGTTTTCATTGCGAGTTGGAATCATTGATATTAAATGTTATCACTAGGGGTATTACCATCATCATCATCACTTCATAAATGTTAATACGCAAACCTCGTCAACCCATATATTAAGATCACCCAATTGCCACCTCTCCACCATCATCTTTAACCCCCACCTGGTTATATCCTTTTACCCCCATACCCACATGATTGAGGTTTAAAGGTCTCACAGTTATGATGAGATCCTTCTGGTGTAAGTTTTTAGCAAATGAAAAACAAAATACTAAGATGACAATATTCCATACTGATTGCTTTCCAGGTGTTTAAAATCATATAAAAACTATAAATAACTTAGTAAATATGGGAAAGACTGATTGAACAAATATCGAGAGTAATGGATTTCTTGAAGATCTTACCGGGGAACACTTTTGAGGTGTTGGACATCAGGACATGAAACGACAAATAAAATCGTAATAATACGAATACTCAATGCTAAGGAAATATTTCCTTTTGCCCTTGGAAGGGTGAAGCCAGCTAGACTCGGACCCATGAGCATTGACCAACCGTCACCAGGGAAGGGGGTTCGCTTGGAAGTGAGCGACTTGCCCAGATGATTTGATTGATTGATTGATTAGGAGCTTTTTGTCATCCTGACATCTAAGGTTATTGACGCCGAACCAGATAATTTGAGTAAACAATGTGTTGATAGTTTAATATGTTATGCCCTACATCCTATATACCACATCATCACTATAATAATGCACCAATGAACTTTCATTGCATGTCATTTCACATATTTTATTTTCACCAATCACTTCTGAAACAATATAGATTATGTTAACTGATGATACATTTTAAATCTCCAACCTTAAACTAATATATTTGATATAGCAAATAATACCATTTTCTCTAAGAGGGCCGGAGCCAAGTAGCCCGTGACAAAAGCTCACCACAACCACACCGAGCTACGTGGCTCATGATCGAAAACAAAGGAAAACACTGAAATCAACAACAAAACCTTTAAACCTCATTACCTTCGAAATTTTGAACAAAGGCCACTTAATAATGATTGGTAACCCAATAGGTGCTATTTGAAACGGTACATTATTAGCCCCTACATATAATGCATAGGCTAAAGTGTGTATATATGTGGAGAGAGAGAGAGAGAGAGAGAGAGAGAGAGAGAGAGAGAGAGAGAGAGAGAGAGAGAGAGAGAGGAATTGCTTAAGAAAATACAAATGAAGGATATTTCCATGTTATGAAAATTAATATGAATAGTCAGTTCCAATATTATTCAAGAAAATTTTATATAGAAATATGATAGGAAAATTCACATAAAAAGTTATGATAAAATCTTTTGGTGAATTAGTTTCGAAATAATATTAGATTACATTTCATAAAAGAATAAAAAAGTTCTCTCTCTTCATCGCATTTCTTGGAGTGATATCGGTAATTTCCCTCCTCACATTCGAACCATCCTAACGATGTCTCGGTTGTTTAACGTCGGCCACCTTTCAGGGCAAGAGGGGCATGATCTCTCCAAGTCAGGTCTGGCCAGTCGACACCGGTTTTGTTGCTGGGTGTACAACCTTGTAATATTTCTAGTTTACTGATATCTTCCATAGGTGAATCTAGCTCATTTGACCATGTAATAACAAACTAGCAGACGTCACTTTACTCTTATCATATATTGGTGCCTTAATCAGAGTACATGAATTGGGGTAGCATTAGTGAGGTCATAAACCCATTAATATATCTCCTAATGGGACTATTAGGTCTAATAGCATAATCTGATTATGGCCCTTTAAGAATGATCCTCTCCCAGACAATAAATATCATTTCATACTCACTTACAGTCATTCAATTATTTATATTAAGCAACCATATAAACGTAAACTATATAGTTTCTTTCATATTCCTTTGTTTGTTGATTCATTTGACATCCTCATTGTGAAATAAAAATGTCTTAGTTATGTAAGCATCTATTTTATAATTAGCTGCTTTATTTTAGTATCCATTTTATAATTAGATACTTCATGTTAGTATCTGCTTTATAATTAGATACTGACTCATATAACATGCATAGATCTTCAAGGGCTCAATATGGGAATTGCCTTAGAATAGGAAAAAAAGGCTTCCTGTAATTATCAATAGAGTTTATTACATGTCTGATCTGTATTACATATTCATGGTAATTTATGTCGGTTTCTGTGGTTACGTTCACTAGCAATTTGCCGAGAAATTTATCTAGTTTCCCTACTGGCTATTCACTGTGACCATTTCCATAAAAGAAGTAACTATATGAACAAAATCTACTATACTATTTGCCCGAAGTCTAAACTTTAAATCCGTAGCCACTCACTCATTGGGAACCTCCCCACACGAGGATTACCTCTTTAACATGGCATCTTTCTGACGTAACACACAAAACCTCTTCTGATCTATATAGCAGGGTCTCATTCGTAGTTAGGTTAGAGGATTTCAGAAATGCAGCATTACTGATACGGCACATACTTAAGCACTTATTCCTCACATCATCAATTTTATCAGTAACACTAATTAAAACAAGAAATGTGGTCTGCTCAGAAAAATGTCCTTACTCCTCAACTCTTGACGGTCACATATGTTGAGAAATCCAAACAAAGACCGATCAAAACTTTTGAGTATTACATCTTCAGAAATATGTATATAGTCATGCTGGTGTTCAGACACTACACCACTATCATCCACAAATGTATATATGTACTTATTTTGGGTGATCCCAGTAAGAAAAGGTATTACCTTGTAAACAAATATCCTTAAAGATTTAACAGAGATTACAGACAACTTTCTATGTCTTAATATAGTGTTTCTATGTTGTATAGAACAGTTATAAACAGTGCTAGGACAATTCGGTACTGGACAATTTGGTACACGACAATTCGGTACCGAAAAATTCGGTACCAAGAATTAATTATATTGTAATCTTTGACCAGCCGCCTTACTAAGATGATTAATTAAGGATAAGAATACCAAGGATAGTGCATATACATTTAATAAAAAATTTCACATTTATTTGAATAAGATGAAAAATAAGATATAATTTATATATTTTAGAATCTAATATTATGAGCTACAGCTCTTAAAAAATTTAACTTATTTGACAAAACACAATTCTCAACCAGTTGTAGAATTTGCTTGTTACAATCACTGTACCTTTTCTTAGTAAATATGACGACCCCTACTCTCAATTTCTGTACCTTGGTTGTTGTTAATACATCTTCCTTTGTGAGAGTGTCAATCAAGGTCCCAATATTTGGATGATTGTGCGAAACTGATTTAATCAATGTGCTATGAAATCCTTCCAAGCTATCGGTAGTTCGTAGTTCCCTTCGTACACACCAGTCATGAACATTCCATGATACATACAACCTATGTGCACTGAATGGGTGTATTTGGATATGAAAGACAAATAACTGAAAAATATATTAAAGCAATGGTACGTCCCAGGCCCAGTTCCTAAAATGTTTTAAATCCTCAATGGCCTTGTTCATTGCAAAAATCAAAATTCGTTTTCGGTCATCTATACCGATGTAATATTGTAAAACGATTGTCCAGGTAGGAGTAGTCAGGTGGTATTGAAAATCCAATAATTTCATATTAAATTTGGGGGGAAATTATCCTCAACTTGTCTCCATGGCCTGACATTCCGTGAAACATGAGCGAGCTTTGGTATCTCAGCTAAAGCACAATCGTTCAAATTTCCTAACGCTTGAGATAGTTTGTATACTTAACTGTCTAACTATTGTTATTCTCCGAAGTAATATTCATATAACTGTTAAGCTAATTATTGCTGTAATAGTTCTTAACTGCTATTGCTGTTAAGTATCATAATCATTGTTTACTTCCTGTATATACTATTCTCAGTATTCAGTACTGAACTGTATCTTGTACCGTGAGTTTTGGATAATAAATACTGAAAGGAACCGCTGTGTTTGTCAAACCATGACTGTTGGCAGCATGTCAGAATCCACGCCTACCGAACATAACGCTGTTGCAAAGGAGATTATGCTGAGTGTGTCTTTTGGTGATGATGTGTCTCCAATGTCTTGGCAGTCCTTTTCATCGCATTTCTCGTTAGTCAAGCAAGCAAACTTACTACGAGGAGTACCGTCTTGGCGCGACACAGGGTATAGGGCCCTCATGCTGAGATTACAATTTAGGGGACCAACAGCCAACTATGTTGAGCAACAGTCGTTACAGTACCCTGAGTGGGGTAAGGACGATGTTGCAATTATGGACAGACTTGCGCAGCGGATTCTCACGGCGGATGCAATTGAAGTAAGGATTCTGAGGTTTGAGGAATCTATACAGTTGCAGGGGGAGAGTCTGAGTGATTATATGACTCGTCTGCAACTGTTGGCAGGTCAAGCATTTGCTAAAGAACCAACTGATATTGTACGGAAGCGTGTTGTATGGCGATTTCTCTCGGGGTTACACGATGCAGATGTTCGATCCCAATTGATTAGAGAGAAGTGGATGGAGTCAGAGGACACTGCCAAGTCGTATGATGAGGTGGTAAAAATTGCATTGGCAGCGTTGTCTACTAAGCAAGCAACTAAAGCTACAGGACCTAGGAATCCCAGTGTCCATGTGAATCAAATTGAGGGTACGTCCAATGTCTGTTTGATGGAGGACACACCGGAAACTATGGAGGTTGCAACTGTACGAGGAAATGCTAATGCTGGATCATGGGGCAGCAAGAAGAGGGAATCCTATACTTCTCGTAAATTTAAGTGTTATTATTGTAAAATGACACATGCGGGTGGATGGAAAGCATGTGCACGAAGGAGAGATGAAAATCCTGCTTGGTACCCTCCCCAGGTTCAAGGAAAAAATTTTCAGTGAGGACTGCTCCACACGGGAGCTTGGAGCAGTCTGTAAAATTTAATTCTACTTCCGCTTTCCAACGCACTGTGGCTTTGGTACAGCCAAGGGTGAAGGGTCAAATGAGATATCGGCATGTGCTCTCCAGCCAAACAGCAACTCGGATATTGAAAAATATTACAAATTACGTTACTGTGGAGATGATGAAAACTAAGTATAATGCCTTGGTGGACACCGGAAGTGATTATTCCTTAGTTTCTGAGGATATCTTGAGTGATGCTCAGAAATCTCATGTCAGCTCAAGTAATATTACAGCTTGCGGAGCGAGCAGTGAAGAACTTCAAATTGAGGGAGAAATTCTGATGGATGTAAAGTTAGGCCAAACCATAGTGAGACAACATAGGTTCGTTGTGGTATCTAAACTTGTTACTAGAGTGATACTTGGGATGGACTTGTGGATAAAACTTGGCACAGTCACTCTAGATTTGACAAAAGGGAGGTTGCGAGTGGATTCAATAAAATTATCATTGCCCTTGAATACTGGGGAAAGGACACAATCACATAAATCATGCTCTGATGGAGTGGTGAAGCTCATTGTCAGAGCTGAGAATGCAGTTGTGATACCTCCTAGGACAGAATTATTTATATGCTGTTCAACTGATGGGATGGTTCCAGATGAGCAGTATCTGTTGTGTCCCCGACGCCCTGAGGGTTCTCCGGTTGCCCCCCCTCATTGCTGCATCCAAGGTTCAATCAAGAAGAAAATGTATGTGAGAGTTGCAAATGTATCGGATAAAAGCGAAACTGTGCAGAGTGGAGAGGATATCGGGGAACTAGAGCCCAGTGTGGTAGGATACGATGGCAACCATAGCCTTTCAAGTTCAATTGAGGGGAAAAGAGGAAATTTCATCCTTGGAGAGTCTCTTACTTTTGAGCAGAAAGAGGAAATGGACAAGGTACTTCATGAGTTCAAGAATGTTTTCTATAATGGAGGCCCACTGCCGCTGGTACAGATAGGGGTGGAACACACAATCAGAGTTAACCCAGATTCAGCACCAATAGCAAATAGACCGCGGCGGTTGTCACCTGCTTTGGAGGCTGAAGTCAAGAAGGAGCTAAGCAAACTTCAGGATATGGGCGTAATAAAGAAATCATGTAGCCCTTGGGCAGCTCCTATTGTTTGCGCTCGTCGAGCTGATGGAAGCCTTCGGTTGGCTATTGATTATAGGGGAGTAAATAGCGTGTCCCAGCCAGCAACATTGCATCCAATTCCTGTCGTCGAGGATCTTCTTGATAGACTTAGTCAGGCAAAATACTTTTCAGTGCTTGATGCAAAGTCTGGATACCATCAGATGCCTCTTCTGAGGCAGGATTGTGAGGTCTCAGCCTTTGTAGTCCCATGGGGGCAGTTTGAATGGCATGGTAGAACTCCTTTTGGTCTGAAAGGGGCAGGTTATACGTTTCAACGGATGATGGCTACAATACTCAGTGATTGCAACTATACGGATGCATTGTGTTATCTCGACGATATACTGGTCTGGGGTTCAACATGGAAAGAACACATAGCAAGGCTCAGAAATGTATTGAGCAGGATTCGTGATGCTGGGCTTGCGCTGGCCCCGAATAAGTGTAAATTTGGGGTTCGTGAAGTGGAGTATCTGGGTTCTGTGGTTGGTGATGGCATGCTTCGCATTAGTGAGCAAAGAGTTCATCAACTGAGGGATCTTCCTAGGCCTTTGACTGTCAGGCAGTTGCGTCAGGCCATTGGGGCATTTTCTTATGTGCAAAAATGGATTCCAGGGATGTCACAGACTGCTAAGCCCCTGTATGAGGCTTTGGAAAAAAACCCACACCAGAAATTGCAGTGGTCGGTCGAGATGGTTGAGGCTTTTGAGAGGCTTAAAAACCAGGTAGCAAATGCTGTGGCACTCCATCTTCCTGACTATAGTAAACAGTTTGTTTTGATTACTGATGCAAGTGATGTTGGAGCAGGAGCAATAATTAGCTTAACAGTTATATGAATATTACTTCGGAGAATAACAATAGTTAGACAGTTAAGTATACAAACTATCAATGTTAGCCAACAAGTCAGCATCCAAGGAACTGTTACCAATTGCCTTTTACCACCATACATTCTCCAAATCCGAGCAGAGGTATTCAACGACAGAAAAGGAATTACTGGTGGTTATCCTGGCGATAAAGAGATTTCGGATGTACCTCTCCTCTGCACCGTTTGATCTGATAACGGACCATCAGGCATTAAGATGGCTAAACACCCTGGATATTAGAGAAGAGAGAGGGCGTCGAGGGAGATGGATTGAAACAATTCAGCAGTTTGACATAAATCCAATTCATAAAAGTGGTCGCAGTGCTGTGATGTCCATGGCTGATTATCTGTCGAAAGTTGGTGCTGATGGAAATCTGGTATCGCATATTGCAAGTATAACAGTAGGATCTTCTCAGCAGTGGGCCACAGTATTTGTATATCCCAATGAAATGTTAGAAAAACAGCATTGCGATGAAGGGATCAGGGAAGTAGTGAACTTTATGAAAAATACGAGTTCACCGGGGTGTGTGTCAGAGGAGAATGAGCTTGCCCAATATGGTAACCGTTTGGGTATTACTAAAAATGGAATTCTGTGTTATATAAATTATAAAGGAAGACGCTCACAAGAACATCCCTATGGCGTGAAAGAAGAGTGGTTACCTGTGATACCTAAAGATATGAGACTCTATGCACTTCAAATGATTCATGACAGTCCAATGAGTGGTCACATGGGTCGTGATCGAACATGGGAAAGAGCTCGGAAGAGTTTCTGGTGGCCTCGCATGAAGGCAGATGTCCATGCACATGTCAGTAAATGTGAAGCATGTGGGAGTAACAAAAGATCGAAGCATCCAGGGAAGGCCCCTTTTCAGAACCGCGAGCTCCCGGGATACATGAATGAACAGGTGCAAGTTGATTTCATGGGTCCGTTTCCCATTTCATCCTCACATCCATATCGTTATATCC
>NC_090741.1:14818683-14821183 GCF_036898095.1 Palaemon carinicauda
CATTTTTTCCCACAGTATGATGCTGAATATTCATCAGGAATTGATTTTTTATGCTTCCTTCGTTTAGCTTTTATAGTTTCAAAGTGAAGAGAGAGAGAGAGAGAGAGAGAGAGAGAGAGAGAGAGAGAGAGAGAGAGAGAGAGAGAGAGAGAGAGAGAGAGAGGTTGTATATCAAATAAATTCAGTATCTGTGAGAATATGGCAATAATTGTGTGTGTGTATGAGAGAGAGAGAGAGAGAGAGAGAGAGAGAGAGAGAGAGAGATATTGTATTTCTTTCAAAACATAGAACTAGATATAAGACTTTATCATTAAAAACCCACAAGTGACTACAATCTTTTTGGGATAGGAGGCGAGTCTTACTTTCGAGACACCTGAACCTCCAGCCAATTAACCAACCCAAATTTCTCGCCACTCACTTATCAAAATGTTGCCTTGTCGTAATCTTTTTATTTTTAGAATGGTTACCCCGTAAAAATTCTAGATATATTCAATACACACACGCATATGTTTATATATATATATATATATATATATATATATATATATATATATATATATATATATATATATATATATGTGTGTGTGTGTGTGTGTGTGTGTATCTGTATAATTCCCTCTTGGGTCTCTGATCCCGAGACAGATTGTATTCGATATTAAGAAGTACTTATGTCTCACATGAATACATACATATATATATATATATATATATATATATATATATATATACTATATATATATATATGTGTGTGTGTGTATATATATATATATATATATATATATATATATATATATATATATATATATATATATATATATATATATATATATTATACATATATATATATATATATATATATATATATATATATATATATTATACATATATATATATATATATATATATATATACATACATATATATATATATATATATATATATATATATATATATATATATATATATATATATATATATATATACTGTATATATATGCATTTGTGTGAATGTGTGTATATATGCATGTATTTGATTATATATCCTTGTGTGAATATGTTATCATACAGGAGACATATTAATTTTTGCAGACATAATGGAAGTTGATAGTATGTATATATATGATTTAATTTAAATGTTCATAAATACGAAACAAAAATAACTAATACCAAGGGGTACCGAACAGAAGATCTTACATATAGTAGAATTCTTTCTAAAGGGATTTACTTCAAGACCTAAATTATCAGAATAAGATCAAAGGTGAAAATATTATGGAAGTAGCTTCCTTTGGGAACTACATTATATTCAATATTCTGAGTAGCTAATTTTCGAGTTCGAAACTACTCATCATCCCCATGAAATGTTTTCTGTATGTTGTAGTGTACCGAACTGGAGAAAATCAAAACATTCGGGAAACTAGAAACGTCTTTTTGGTCTTTTCACGTGTGCGAAGGTACTGAGTGAAAGACAAATCCTGGTACAATGTTGATTGTAGACATGGTTATTTGAAGAAGCAGGAGGCCTATCAGCTTTCTGCTTTGGCTCACAGAGTTGATGCTTCAACTGAAAAGAAATACAGTTAAAGCATAAAAGAAAGCTGTTCTGTTACAACCCAGGAACATAGGCGATGTAGACGTAACAGTTCCTCCTTTACTTAAACCATAATGTTACGTCACTCACTGTCCCAAGGAAAGACTAACCCTTTTGACTGATGTGTTTGACATTAATCAGAGTAACTTGATCTTCGTCAATCCTGTTTTCCTGAGGTTAAACTAACTACTTTAGTTTTTAGATCTCGTGAAATAGAAGCTTTCTTGATAGCCATTAGTGCTTATGGAGGTGTAGACCTAAATGGTTTTTTACCTTTGCTTTTTATAAAGACTGTACATTTCTTGGTTCCAAAGTTATTTGATATTTTGTGCAAGTTAGAAAGAAAAGATTCTTTCAACGCTTGTTGGAGAATTGCTAATGTTACTCCATTATGTGATATAAGATGTCTAATTTTTTTTTTTTTTTTTTTTTTTTTTTTTGAAGGTAATCATCTGTCCCTAGTTTGGAATTTCGTTTTCATAAGGGCCTTGGAGAATGTGGTCCCCTTCTTACAATCTTCAATGCTGTACAGAAATCCCTTGATTATGGTCAGGAAGTTTGTATGATTGGTGTTGAATTTAGTGCTGCCTTTGACCTTGCCAATCATGAAAGCTAATAATAATAATAATAATAATAATAATAATAATAATAATAATAATCAAAACACCATTTTCTGTGAAATTTGGATTTACACAAGTATAAAAAAAACAGATATCGACATTATAGCTCCAAGAGATAACATTCAACGATTCCCATATAGCTGGAAGAAGCACATCTTCATTTAGTACAACTACTGAGAGCATATCTTTGTGTGAGGCCAAGTATGCCTCTATGTCAGGAAAATCATAAGAGAGAGCAGTATCAAAATCGTAACAGGAAAACGTCACCCAATAAGATTTGCTGTTATTTCAAT
>NC_090741.1:14826183-14836183 GCF_036898095.1 Palaemon carinicauda
TGTTTTTTTATTGTATTTATCATTTACTATTCCACTTTAGGTTTTTCATTTACCGATGTATCACGATCAGTGTTCGCCGAAATTCCAGTCTCATAAAACGACAGCAACAAATTATATATATTTAAATGCTCCATTTGTGTTTCACCTCTGCTTCTGTTGTACGTCCAACAGAATAAAAAGTATACAATACTTTCGGTTGCTGAATGATATTTGAAAGTCGGAACTTCAAGTAGGAATAAAATATATAATCTTCTTTGAGAAGGCGACTGTGTATGCTAAAGGTAATGAACTATAACCTCGTGGTTCTGAGTGTTAGTGATCATGTGGTAAGGTTATATAGAAAAAAATGTCTCTACTTATGGTAAATGGGATTGAGGATGAACACATTTTCCTGATTGCATAACACTACACGAATAAACTTAGTATATAACCGTTGTGAAATTTATCATATATGTCTTACAGAAATACAAAAAAAAAATATTGAACAAGAAGATTTTACAGTAACATATAAAATATGATAAAAAACATAACGCTTATAATGAGCTTGATCAAATACATAACGCTTATAATGAGCTTGATCAAATACATAACGCTTATAATGAGCAAAATTTCCAATATTATACGACTCAGTTTTTGAGAATAATATTAAAAATAAGAGCAGTCATACAAAGTGGAAAAACGAAGAGTAAAAACGTTAAAACAATTGAGAGCGCTGAGGTTAATGAAAGGACTAGAATTTAGTATACCCTCCTTGATAAAGATGATGATATATATATATATATATAAATATATATATATATATATATATATATATATATATATATATATATATATATATATATATATATATGTATATATATATATATATATATATATATATACATATATGTATATATATATATATATATATATATATATATATATATATATATATATATATGTATGTATGTATGTATATATATATATATATATATATATATATATATATATATATATATATATATATATAATATATATATATATATATATATATATATATATATATATATATATATATATATATATATACGTGTGTGTGCACATGATATTGTACTGTTTAGTTAATAATGGGAGGAATTACAGAAAACTAATAGTAAATTTGAATGGAGAAAACGAAAATGTAGGACTGAAAATGACTATGAATAAAAATAGAATAGTGTTCAATGAAATTGCAGAGACAACAAATAAGATTTATGGACGAAACTCCAGAGATTGTTAGCAAAAATATACACTTAAAAGAGACAGTAATTGTTTCCCCAGGCCACAACACCGAAATTAAAAGAAGGATAAGTATGTAATGGACAGCTTTGTTAAGTAAAATGGGATTGTGAAACGTAAAATTACACTTTCTCTAATCAAATGGGCCTACCAGTATTAACTTAAGCATCAGAAACTTCGAGCCTTATTAAAGCCTTAGAACTTAACATAGTTACAACTCAAAGACCTGTTAAAAGAATGATGATAAAATTAACATTAAGACACAGAAAAAGAGCATGGTGGATAAGAGAGCAAAATTAAAAGTAAAGGATATTATAACACGTAAGACCAAAAAGTGGACATGGGCAGGACATAACGAGTATGACAGACAATAGATGGATATTAAAAATAACAGAATAGGCCCTAGAGATTGCAAAAGAAGCTGGGGAAGGAAGAGAAGAGGATGGATTGACAAACTAAGAACATTTGCTTTTATATAGTGGCATAGAAAAACCATAAACAGAGGTGAGTGGAAAGATACGTCTGCTCCTTTTGTTCTGAAGTGAACTAGTAATAGCTGATTATATATATATATATATATATATATATATATATATATATATATATATATATATATATAAATATATATATATATATATATATATATATATATATATATATATATATATATATATATATATATATATATATATATCATCATTTCTATCATCTTCAACAGCCGTTGCTAGTCCACTATATATATATATATATATATATATATATATATATATATATATATATATATATATATATATATATATATATATATATATATATATATATATATATATATACATATATATATATATATATATATATATATATATCATAATTTTTATCATCTTCAACAGCCATTGCTAGTCCACTGCAGGACAAAGGCCTCAATCATGTCCTTCCACAACTGTCTCTTTATAGTCTTCCTATGCCAGTCTATACTCAAAGATTTTCGTACTTCGTCAAACCATCGTCTTCTCTTCCTTACCCTGCATCGTTTGCAATCTCTAGGGCCCCATTATCCCAATCTTCTTGCCCAGCTATTGTCTGCCATTCTTATCATGTCTTGCCTATGTCCATTTATTTTCTTATATGTTGTTAAAATATCCTTTACTTTAATTTTGTGATCGCATCTACGTTGGTGTTTTTCTGCCACTTAGTGTTATTCTCATCATTTTTATTTCCATAGCTCTCTAAGTTGTAACCAGTATGTAACAATCTTATGTTTTAAGGTTAAGTAAATTTCTGAGTTTCTGATGCATAAGTTAATACTGATAAAACCATCTAATTAAAGACTTATGTTTTTAGAGAAAGTTAATACTGGTGGAACAATCTGATTAAATACTTCTCTTTTTAGAGAAAGTGGCATTTTACGTTTCATAATATAATTTCCTTTCGGTCTTATGACTTGCGATCATTAGCCTACTATCTGTCCTAAGTATATTATATTCATTAACAATCACTACGTGTTCATCCATAGCCATTATTTGTTATCTGTAGGTATGAATTCTAGAAACCTCTTCAAGGCATGCTGGAAATGATTTAAGAGATATGGGGTCTCCCTGTCTAACTACTTTCTCAATGGGAATTTTCTCACTGTATGTAATTCTACTGTTTCAGTTAGGCTGAGATATCCAATCTATATTTGATAGATTCATTCTCCACTTGTTGTAACTTCCCATCATATTCATGGTGCTAACGTTCCAGTTACTAATTTAAACATTTTTTTAGCATTCATAAACCAGGAGATTCTTAGCACCCACCTACGCCAGGGATTGGGGGCCATTCAGTCATTTTCGTTTTCCATAGACTTAACTCAAGATAAATAGAAGAAAGACAGAGAAGATGAGAACGGAATATGCAATGGAAGATGTAAGATGTAAGATGGGGCTGCTTGCAGCGCCTAAGTGAATGAAAATAAAAAGAGGACATACAGTAATAACCGTGGCACAGCATGGCACCACCATCGAGACGACCCTCGTTTGCATCCCCTAGGGGCAGGATTGCAAGGACAGGAACCTCTGGAACCAGCGTCAGGATATCGCCGGCTTCTATGCTGCAGGCTCACCACGTGTTACAAACCCAGCAACAAGCCATCCAGAATCTTCAAGCCGAGATAACAGCATTGTCACTCCAGGGTACTAATGTCCCCTAACCAAGGATCCCTTCGTTTGCAGCTCCGGAAAAATGCGAGGCTAAGGTGTCCCCTGCAGCCTTCAGGTCTTGGAGACGGTCAATGAAGAGTTGGGTGCAACTCTGTAAGTTGAAGCCTTATGAGGCAGTTCACCATATAAGGCTGCATTGTGTTCCGATATTGCAACGTGCCCTCAATTCTAGGTATACTGACGCCCTGTCTACTGAAGGGGCATTCAATACAGTTAAGCAAATGGTAGTGAAAGCTTCTAACCAAGCGGTGCAGTGGCTCGAGTTTTTTTATTTGGCCCAAGAGCCTAGTGAGTCCTTCAATGATTATTTTATCAAGTGTACACAAAAGGCTACTGATTGTGCATTCATGTGTCCTAATTGCAATCATGATTTATTTGAATATATGCTTTTGTGCAAGCTCATGGTAGGCCTAAGTGACAAAGGGCTCAAACGGCAAATGTTTCATATCCGTGATATCGATTCCTTCAGAGTCATGTGCAGTCCATCGAGGCCGCCCGTGACGACGCCCTTCGTAATAGGGCATGGCATAGCAGCTCCCCTAGAGCAGCTGCTGTCGGTGGGTTCAAGGAGGAACATGAGGTGGAGGTGGCAGCTGCCCTTGCTAATTGTGACAGGAGTACCTCTGTAAAAGTACAATCACGTCTTGTGGTAATTGTGGTACTTGTCATACCCTAGGGTATTCCTCATGTCCCTCAAGAAAAATGACATGTTACGGGTGTGGTAAAACCGGTCACCTGAAGAAGTCTTGCAGAGGGAAGAGTGCCAGGAATAACATTGGTAGTCTGGCAGCGGAGTGGGACTTAGCGGGTGTAGTGATTGCAGTTGTCGTGGTGGCAGAGGCAAGGTTGAGGAATGGGCCGTCCCCACAACCCACTATTCGTGTTGATTTATGCTTAGCCAACTTGGGAGATTGGTCCTGTGTCCGAGCGGTGCCGGACACTGGTGCCCAGGTTTGTGTTGCGGAACCCGCTATTCTTGCGATGTTGAACATAAAACCAGCTAAGCTGAGGTTAAAGGGAGGATTGCGAGACTTCACCAACCTTCATCTGAAGTGTTTAGGGTCGACCTCTTGCACCATAGAATACAAGGGGAGGCATACAACTCAGGAAGTATACTTTGTAAAGTCCTCCATTGATTTTTATTTATCCCTGGATGCTTGCAAGAAACTTGGTCTTGTGCCAGAAACGTTTCCTAACCACGCTCCCTTCACGGACTCTGCCCCCACAGCAGCAAGTGCAACCCTTACATTAGCTGAAGCAACCGATCAACCCGTGAGACCGCCGGCCATTCTGTTTCCCCCTAGTGAGGAGAATATTACCAGATTAGAAAACTGGTTACTAGCCCATTTTTCAAGTACGACTTTCAACACCGAGAGAGAACCCCTCCCGGTAATGGATGGGGAACCCCACCATTTCCACTTATTATCTGACGCAGTTCCTTACGCCAGTCACACACCTGCGTCAGTACCTAAACACCGGGAAAAGGAGGTGAAAGCCCAGATGGAGGAGGACGTCAAGAGAGGGGTCTTACAAAGAGCTCCCCGTGGAGAGCCCACGGAATGGTGTTCACGTATGGTGGTCGTGGCCAAGAGAACGGGGCAACCAAGACGTATGGTCGACTACCAAAAACTCAATGCAATTTGTAGAAGGGAGACGCACCAAACTCCTACGCCCTTCAATATGGTATCCAGCATTCCCCTTTGCTCATACAAGACTGTGGCCGACGCCTATTGGGGAATTCACCAGGTAGAACTGGACAAGGAAAGCAAACCCCTAACCACATTCATCACACCTTGGGGCAGGTATCAATACCGAAGCACACCGATGGGACATTGTTCTGCCTCCGACGCATATACACGCCATTTCGATGATGCCATTGAAGAAGTACCCAGGAAGTTTAAGTGTGTGGACGACACACTTCTGTATGATTCGAGCGTAGAAAACCCCTTTTGGCATATGTACAACTTCCTCGCAGTCTTGGCATACAAGGGCATCACTTTGAAAACAGAAAAATTCAAGCATTGCAAGAAAGAAGTGGAATTCGTCAGATAAGACGTCAGTTGGGACTCCTACAAGCCTTCAGAAGATTATTTATCTGCCATCAAAAGTTTTTCTATGCCCCAAAAGCCCACAATATCCGACATCAAGTCATGGTATGGTTTTGTCAATCACCTGGCCCCCTTCGTGACAACAGTGCCCATCATGACCCATTTTAGAGACCTGCTGAAGAAGCCCTCGGACAAACAGATCCATTGGGATGAGTACCTATAGGAAAAGTTTCGTTAAGTGCAAGACATCGTCTGCAAGTTGGCCAAGGACGGCCTCACCTACTACGATAAGCTGCGGCCGACCGTTGCATTCACCGACAGGAGTAAGGAACCGGTGGGCTTCATCATCCTCCAACAATATTGCAGTTGTACCTCTGTCAAACCCCCCCCCCCCCTTCTGTTGTAGAGATCGTTGGAGAATAGCGCTTTGTGGCAGTCGGTTCCTCACGCCCGCCCAGTCTGGGTATGCAGCTGTGCAGGGGGAAGCCCTTGCAGTGCCCTGGTGCTTAAAAAAGGCACAGTTATTCTTATTGGGCTGCTCAAACTTAACCATTGTCACGGACCACCGCCCTTTAGTCAAGTTACTAGGCAATAGAAGTCTCGGCGATATTACCAACCCCAGACTGTTTAGATTAAAGGAGAAAATGTTATTGTATAATTTCAACATTAAATACCTACCAGGCAAGAGAAATTATGCTGCTGACTTCCTCTCTCATTTTCCTAGCCTGAGGATGGCGCCAGATAGACAGGATGCGAGCTTGAACGAAGAATTAACGATTGCTATGGTGTCAGCAATCACAGAAAACCTACAGGAGCAGTGCAATATATACGAGAAAACTGTTGAAGAGGCAGCCCTGGACGTCCCAGCATATCAGCTACTAGTCGCTCGAGTGACTGCAGGGAATTGGAACCTGAAGAAATCTCAAGAAATTGCATGTTTGAGGCCCTTCTACAGCATCAGAGAATGTCTCTCTATATCTATCAACCTGGTTACATACTACTTCAACGACAACTGCATCCGCCTTCTCATTCCCGAAGGGCTCCGTCATTAGATAACCGCCAACCTCCATGCTGGACATCAAGGCCTAGATACAATGTTGAGGAGAGTGAGACATTCAGTGTATTGGCCAGGCATCGAGGGTGACCTCCAGAATCATCGTTCACAATGTACATCGTGCGACACCCTAGCACCATCACTTCCTGTTGATGTCTTGAAAATGACTCCTACCCCAGAGTATCTGTTCCAACAGACTGTCATGGACCTGTTTCAGCTCGAAGGACACATGTATATGGCATATTGTAACAGGCTTACAGGCTTTGCACCTCTTCTGCAAAGGTCATGACAAAACTTAGGCATTACTTCACCCAAACAATTGTCTACCGACGGCGGCACCAACCTGGTAAGTGAAGAGATGATGACCTTCTACAGGATATGGAGAGTTGACATACACCTATCATCGGCCCACTATCCGCAGTCAGATAGGAGAGCTGAGGCCGCAGTTAAGTCCGTGAAAAGGATAATTGGAACAAGTATAAGCAGGACTGGAAGCCTCGATAACGACAAGGTATCATTGGCCATGCTACAATACCTGAACACGCCCTTAAGGGATATAAATAAATCTCCGGCGCAATTGGCAACTGGGAGACAGCTACGGGATGGTATACCGACTGCAAAACTCAACTATATGATAGACCAACACTGGAGAAAATCCATTAGAAAAAGAGAACTTCAAATAGTAGAGAAAAATGAGAAGATAACTGAAAGCAGCAGCGGCATGAGGCTAACGCCCTTACAGCCAGGCACGCACGTTAGGGTTCAGAACCAGATGACCAAGGCCTGGGACAGGCTGGGAATCATAGTCGAGCAACGACCTTATAGACAGTACATAGTGAGACTAGATGGTAGTGGGCGTCCGTCGATAAGGAACAGAAGACACCTCAAGGTCATTGAACTGCCCGTCAATGAGACAAGAGGAGCCACTCCTACCGACGACGAAGTGGGTCATGAGCCTAAGTCTCCTCCATCAGCGCCAGAGGTACGGCCTCCAAGGAAGAGAGAGGCCCCGGCCTGGATGAACAATTATGTATAATTATCTCTGCTTTCATTTTGCATTTATAAAATGAAAGCAACTTCTGTTTTATTTTACTGCACTTAGACGTGCATTGTTTTCATATTTACAAAATTATATTTTGTATGAGATTTTAAGTTAGGTGGACCTTGCATTCACGACTCAATTTAAATGCACATATTGCAATGCTGATGCAATTATTGTTTCACTTGAGGTTATGTTAATGCTGTTGATGTTGCTCTCTCTCTCTCTCTCTCTCTCTCTCTCTCTCTCTCTCTCTCTCTCTCTCTCTCTCTTCTTCACGTTACCATTAATTATTATGATTATGATTTACCTTACATGTCTAATGTTTTTCATTAAGAGAGTATAGCATTTTGTTTGTCATATCTGCTTTCGATATTGTCATTTATAAGTTATGAAAATATTATCCTCGTAATATTTTGGGAGGGAGATGTAAGATGTAAGATGAAGCTGCTTGCGGCGCCTAAGCTCCGCCCACATAAGTGATGTCTTTGTCCACGTCACGGGCTATCTGTATTTTCTTCCGCTGTGTATCAGTTGCAATGAAGATGCTAAAACCACGCTGACTGTCATTTCTTGATCCTGCCTAGGTTAAGATTGGAGGGAGAAAGGATTAATGAGGTGAAATCATTTAAATATTTGGGAACTAAGATCTCCAATACAGAATTTTTTGAAGTTTAGTTTGATGAAAGAGTGAAAAAAGCAGATCAAACAATGGCTAGGTTAAGTAAAATCTGGAAATCAAATTACCTGAAATTATATATTAAAATCAGTCTATGTATCAGTTTAGTGAAATCGGTGTTAGTGTATGGACATGAGTCGAGATCGACAATGAAATAATATCCAATATATTTTGTGTATTTGAGAATAACGCCCTCAGAAGAATATTGGAAGTTTAATGGAAGGACTGCAATAGAAATAAAACTATAAGAGAGACTACTCGAGTGCCATGTGTGGATGAGATCCGGGTGAGGGGCAGATGGAGATGGTTTCGGCATGCTCTTCGCACTCACCAAAAGAAATAAGTTCACCAAACTTTCAACTGGGCTCCACAAGGCACTTGAAGAGTTTGAAGACCCAGGCCTATATGGCTGAGGACTATGGAGCGTGAAGTAGGAGATGAGGAAAGATGAAGTAATGATTTAAAAGCTCAAGATAGAGATGATTGCCGAAATCTAACCAAGGCCCTTTGCGTCAATAGGTGTGGGAGGATATGATATAAACACACACACATATACATATATATATCTATATATACCGAGAGAGAGGTTGTGCTTTTCTTGGTAGTTCATGAGTGTGTGCACCTGTGTTTCTTATAGCAAATTACCAACTATATAACAAATAAAAAGTTTGACGAGGACATAGCAGAAATATATGTCTGTAATTATTTTTGCTATATTATGACATACACACATGCTGACCAGGATAAACTTTGATTTATGATATATGCTGAGAGAGAGAGAGAGAGAGAGAGAGAGAGAGAGAGAGAGAGAGAGAGAGAGAGGGGGGGGGGGGGTTATTGTCAGTCACAAATGTCATTTCACCCTTCATGTTATTAATTTGCAATATTGTGTTGTCTGGAAATACAAATGTTTTGGGGTAAATCAAATTCTATTGATCACAAATACACATGTAATTTGCATGACTTTTTAATGATGGAGAATTCCCTCTTATAGATTCTGTTTTCAATATTAATCATATCCACTTTGTAAATGAGATATTAAAAATTAATCTGATATGATGACTTTGATATGTTTATCGAATTATCATTATTTCGTATATATTCAAGATGGGTATAAGAAATATATCAATGGAACTATTAATACCAATATAATTAGGTGACATCAAATTATTACTGATAGCCTTCCAGATAAGTCCATGAAAAAAGTATTATGGAACCAAGATAATATATTTCATATAACAAGAATTATGTTGAAGAATAGAAATGGAAAGTTTTTGGTTAAAGTAGTTATTTTGTGAAGACGCAAAGTAGATTAACTTGAAAAGAATGTACGAAAAAAAGTTAATTAAATATGAATTACTATGGAAGTATTGTATTTAGAGAGTTATTACTATTGAAGTAGAGGAGATATTACGAAAAGTCATCATGAGAGAGTCGTGTTTGGGGAGGAAGAGTAATTTGAAAGTATATGATTGGCCAAGGCACCAGATACCCGTTGAGATACTACCGTTAAATAGTTAATGGGCCCTTTGACTGGCCAAATGGTGTAACATTGGATTTCTCTCTGGTTACAGCTCATTTTTCCTTTACTTACGAAAAACCCCGAATAGTCTAGCCTGTTCTTTCTACATTCTCCTATTTCCTCATACATTAAGATAAGGGTAGAAGAGACTCTTTAACAATTGATAAGCAGTTTTTCTAAGAGACCGACACTCCAAAACAAAA
>NC_090741.1:14846183-14861183 GCF_036898095.1 Palaemon carinicauda
AAAACTGGTTTCAGATACGTTGCATATCTGCCCACATGTTTGTGTGTATGTAAGTGAATGTGTTAAAGCATATTATTTGATTAATTTCCTCTTCGTAATCTTAAAAGTATCTCTGAAATTTTGGAAATATTTCCACTTTTTCTTTTCCTTTTTTCATTTCCATGTAACCTTTAAATTATCATGTTTAAACTAATTAATCATATTCTTAGCTAAACCCTTATGGGATTTATAAACCAAGGATAAACCAGTAATTACTTAGTGAAGACATAGTATTAATGAAACAGACTGCCGTGATTACAATGAATGAAAGCGAATCACCGTTTCTTCAACCAAAGGCACACGCCAGAAAATCAGAAATTTTTTTTCAATAATTTACCCTTTGATAAGGATAGATATAATGATATATATAAACATAGGCCTTCTATTGGTTAAATAAGGTTGTCTTTGCAATATTGCATAAGTAAACCTTACTTTGAATGTCATAATTTTTAGTTCAAGTTATGTATCAAATTAACTTCGACTATTTCTTAAGAGTTACATCTTTTATATTCATCATAATTTACATTTATTACTTGCATAGTCACCTACAATCACCCTCCTGTACATTGGCCAATGAAACGAGGCACGTTTAAATGTTAAATGCAGTTTTAGACAAAACACGTTTGGGAATCTATGATGTTGAAAAAGAAGACAAGTTGGAGAGTCGCAAGTTCTGTGTAATGCAGATTGGAAACTAATAAGATTTCGCTTAAAACTCTTTCCATTAGTGGCAAATGGTTGGCTTTAACATACGTTCCTAGCGGTGCTCTTTCAACAAATGAGGAAAAAGTTTAGGCAATTATTGTTATTACAATGTTTATTTTTATCTTTTTTTTTTTTTTTTTTTTTTGGCATTCCTAACATTCCACGTTAGCTGTTCCCCTTTGTGGCTGCTCCCAATATCTTAACTGTACAATCGTTGGTTACGTCATCTTTTCCTCCATTTTAGTTTGTAATTAATTATACCTTTCTACTTGACATCATCTTACCGATGGCAGATACAAAGGAAATTTGTTCACGAAAATTTCATTGGTACCGTTCCTCCACAACAAATGATAAAATAGAGTAAAATTCCATAATCATTGTTGTTGGTGATGTTTCATAAGAGATATATTTAGGGGGATATTATATTTAATTTAGGTATTAGAATAAAATACTACTACCATTTTTTAGCAGTGACTACTTTCCATGAATTTGAAAAAAAAAAAATATACTTGTACATAATTGGACGATAAATAAAAGGTTGTTATCTAAACATTTTGTGGAATAAAGTACATTAACAAGAATAGCTTCCAGAAATAACAGATCCTCTCCATATTGAAAACTTTAAAGACCAAAGGTGGTAAGTGATTTCCCGAAACTATTTGTGAAAATCGAGTGTATTTGAAAACAGTGCTCCTTATGTTGAAAAGTCTCTTTAGTTCAGAGGCGACACTCTCATTCTATCAGCATACTGAATCGGGTTCGTGCATATTCAGTCTGCTTACAACAGAGAAGCATTAAAATGGTGGAAAATCCATCGTATATTCTGTTCCACTGCAGTCAAAATATCTTATTCAAAATCCCTTATGCAATGCAGATGAGAGATTGAATTTCATATTGAACACCTTCATAGGAAATGCTTCATTTATGCAGTGATTGTCAACAAAGATTGGCCGTCTCTTCGAAAACAATTGCTCTTCATCTTCCCTCTGACCAATGACTGCAATCAAAATCATCACTACTCCGCCCGTTATTTTTTTTATTATTATTCATCTGCAGTGGTCTTCCCCTTTTTTTCTATTCGTAGTTGTGAAGAGTAACTCTTTCCTAGCTAGATTCGTGCTATTTCACTTCATATTCCAACAGAATAACCAATTCTAGTAAAAACATTCTTCTGGGAAAATTATAAACACACTCAGTAATACATCTTTATGGCATTGTTTAGGAAGTAGGCGGCTGGTGTTGACCATGAATGAAAGAAAAGAAAATCATCTTTTTACACGTTTTTAGTAAGGAGTCCTACTCTGTTTCATATAATATTCTTCGTATGTTATTCATCCAATATATCTAACATAATTTACTTAAGATTCATAGTAATGATCTTATGAGCCTGAAATACTGAAGAAAATAAAGGTTTGTAGTTGATGCTTTGATATTCATCAGCAAGTAATAAAATTAACTAATTATCTTCTTTCATTTTCATTGTTTATCACAATATACGATAAAAAATATGATGATAAAAGAAAGTTTTTAGGTATGATCGAGAAGACATATAGTGGATAAAAATATGGCACCTGTTACTGGTTTTAGAATGTTATATTGTTAATTTATTCTCATCATTTATTTATTTCCTTATTTCCTTTCCTCACTGGGCTATTTTTCCCTGGTGGAGCCCTTGGGCTTATAGCATCTTACTTTTCCAACTAGGGTTGCAGCTTGGCTAGTAATAATAATAATAATTATTAGTTTTGAAAATATCATATATATGGAAATTTTCATAAAACATGTCTTCCAAGCTTCACATATCCAGTTTCCATATGTTATGGAATATGATACTGATCATTTTCTCATGAAATAAATGAAATAAGTTTCTAAAAGGTGTTTTCTTCCGCAGTTTCTTCAAAGAAGTCAGGAGTCTCCTGACAAACGAGAGGCGAAATGCAAGACTCGGTTCAAGGATCTACAGTACATTGACATCGAGGTCAGTGAAGTGTTTTGAAGTAACAAACATAAAGAGTTTCTCATGGCACCAAACTTTTTTCTTCTTCTTCTTCTTCTTTTTTTTCTTGTAAAAGAAAAAAATGTCGATTTTTTGCTGTTATAAAATGGGATCGCAAGTCCACCGTCAAGGGACAATGTATTAAAGGAACAATTTATTTGGTTATGAAAAAAATGAAAGTTGTAAATTTAGTCTTTTGTATTAAACATCTATGGTATACATTAGACAAATCCAGTTCATATATCTCACTAACATTCAATTATGTTCTCTTTCATTCAAGTTATATACGTTCATGATTTTTACTCCATTTCCAAATATCTGTCTACTGGTATTCAGAAAGTTTTTGACCTTTTGTCTATGTAACTATTAACTACTCGAAGTAAAGGACCACAATAACAGGTAATGTTTGTATTAGCAGAATTTCTTCTTTTTTTTTCAATTATATAGATAATTACTCGCGTATTAAGAGGAAAAATATAACCTAAAGCTTTAATACATTAAATAAAGATAGATACTCTGCCATTCCTTTCTGAAAATATATTGATGTCTGTACTCATCCTGGAAATTGACATTGGATAACTCCGTTATCTATACAAAAGAGAAACTCGTTTATAATTGAAGGGTTCGATTAGAATTACTAAGAACTAGTAACTAAGATAATTCAATTAAACAGTATAAATTAACGAGACAGTTGAAAAGCGTAAGATATTATAAAATAAACAATCATGATAATCTAAAGATTACTAAAATCTTATTAACATATCATGAAGATGGCTCTCTCTCTCTCTCTCTCTCTCTCTCTCTCTCTCTCTCTCTCTCTCTCTCTCTCTCTCTCTCTCTCTCTCTCTCTCTTCAAAAAAGGTACAAGTTGGATAGAATGAACGAAACATTAAGACGTCAGTATAAAGATGAAAAGAAACGTACACAGGTACTACTTAAGACAAACAAAACGAAACATTTTAAAGACAAATTCAGTAATTGTCAAGGAAATATACGTAGTAAATGGAATATTGTTCATGAAATGATTCCAAACCCAAATGTCAATAACCATATATTCAATTGTGACAATAAAATAGAAAAGGCTGAAGAATTTAATGAATACTTTTCAAACGTTGGAAAGACGGCTTATGAAAAATCACAAGAGAATTTTCACGATAGTGACAGAAACCAGATACCGGTAAATAACGAATCAACTGAAGATATGATTAGCTTTTTTAGACCTCAGCCAGTTGATGTTAATACAGTTATTCTCACAGTAAAGAATTTAAATGACACAAATTCAGTAGGATCAGATGGAATACCCCTTCGTTTCATTCGAGATGCCTTACCTGTAATAGCCTTTTATTTAACAATAATAATCAATACCTCAATAATAACTGGTGTTTACCCCGATAGATGGAAGCTGCCACACGTTGTACCATTTTACAAGAGTGGCGACCCAGAAAACGTTGAAAACTACCGACCTATATTTCTTCTTCCTATTTTGTCAAAAATATTAGAGAAAATAATAACAAATCAATTACTTGAATATCTTGAACAAAATAAATTATTGTCCTCTACGCAATATGGATTTAGACCTCATCTGTCTACTGAAATGGCATTACTTAAGCTATCGGAAATGATTTATAAAAATATTGACCAGCAAAAGGTAAACTTACTTATATTGTTAGATCTTTCAAAGGCATTTGATAGCGTTAGCCACGATATTTTGTTAAATAAGTGTAGGAAAATGAAAATAGATTCTTTTTGGTTTAGTAACTATTTACAAAATCGTTTTCAAATAGTCAGACTAGATAATACTATCTCTTCTCGTAAGCAAGTACATTTTGGAGTTCCCCAGGGCTCTATTTTAGGCCCCGTGCTTTTTCTTATTCACATCAATGATATGGCTGATTTCATACAGGACTATTTCAAATATATGGCAAAATTTTTAGAAGACTATCTTCTCGTACAATATGCAGACGATAGTCAATTTTTAATTGCAGGTAGTATAAATGATATACCCACTCTTATCACAAAGGCAGAAGCTATATTAGAAGCAGGACTGCGATATTTTCAATTAAATGGTTTAAATGTAAATGAATCAAAAACTAAATTCCTATTCATTGGTACAAGGCAATATATATCACAAATCCCATTAGATACCGTTCTAAACTTTAACGGCCATCAAATTGAAAAAAGTGTACACGTAAAAAATCTGGGCATTCATTTTGACCAATATATGCTTTTTGATGTGCACGTATCTGAAATATGTAGAAAAGTAAATGGAACCTTAATATATTTAAACAGAATTAAAGACAGACTAGACATTGACATGAGGGCGATGGTAGTTCAGTCTCTTGCACTGAGCATAATAAATTATTGTTTAAAGATTTGGGGAAGTACTACTAAACAACAATTACAACGGGTTCAAAAAGTACAAAACTTTGCGGCAAAAGTAGTTGATGGTAGGGCCAAAAAATATGATCATGCATCACCAATTTTAGATAAATTAGAATGGTTAAATGTTGAAAGAAGAATTAAATTCGAGATTTGTGTGGGAGTTTTTAAAGTTATGCGTAGTTTAATACCGACTTGGCTTTTTACGTTTTTAACAGTTGGAGCTGGGAGGGACAGACGAACGAGACAGAATAATGACCTTTATATACCGAGAACTAACACAGACTTGGGAAGTAGATGCTTTACGGTACAAGGACCAACGATGTGGAATACCCTACCTGATTCATTGAAAACAACATCGAATATACACACTTTTAAAGCAAATCTCAGGAAATATATGTTTTCTACAAGACTTTAGTTACATATTTGTGTATTGGTTTTAATGTACTTGTAAATATCAGTTTTTAATGTTTTATGGGGTCTACTGTAATTTTGCATAGAGTATAGAATTTTAATGAGTTTTACCATTTTAAGTTATTTTATCTCTACTTTAAAGTCATACTAATGCAAGTAGTGGACCAAATGTATTTTAGTTGATAGTCAAAAGATTTATATGGAAGCATCTCTCATGTAAATGTTAGATTTTAAAGTAATCACAATATCAGTAATCACTATTCTGTATGTTGCTTTATAAATAATGTATAATACCCAATGTATTTATTTGGAAATAAAGTATTATTATTATTATTATTATTATTATTATACTCTCTCTCTCTCCTCTCGCAAGTAATATATACATAAAAATCATTTGATGTATAATGCATATATTCAAATAGCTCTTAATCCTAGCAAGCACAAACTAGGACATAATGGGATCAGCATATCATACTTATTCAACCGTTTTGATTGAGGCAGAGTATATTAAAGAAAGAGAGACGAGGGGAAAGATGTGTCCTTCAACCTTATAACATTTCTGAAAACACTCTATGTAGAACCAGTTAAGGTTTTTTGAATGATTATTCTATTAACCTTACGGCCAATAAAAGCAGTACGGAAAGGTGCTAATAATGGCCTCGCTGGATATGATAGAATTCTGGTTAATATATGCTCTATCTGAAAACGGATAATCTAGTAACGTTGGAGTTCAATTATTGTTGATAATGTAATGAGAAAATGGACTGGTATCTTAGGAAAAAATTGAATGTGACCTTAAATTGAAAAACAAATATAAGTAATAATAGCTATATATATATATATATATATATATATATATATATATATATATATATATATATATATACATATATGTATATATATATATATATATATATATATATATATGTATGTATATATATATATATATATATATATATATATATATATATATATATATATATATATATATATATATATATTGTGTATCTTTATGTATTTACTAAATCACCTCTTCCTGTTTGGATCGGATCACTCTAAAATGGTACAGACGTTTTGTTTCTGTATCATGATTGTTTATATTATCTGTTCTATTTACTATTAGATGCATATTCAATTAACTTAAAAGAGAGCACCACAACTGGGGTACTTTTCATTAATGGAAATTCTTAATCATATATCATTGTATACTCAAAGTCAGGAGCTGTCCAATTCTTTCCAAACTGCTTATTTAGTTTCAACTCCCATTTCATTCATCTTTGGAGATGAATAATATATTTCACACTAAGGTAACTTTTATGAATTACTTATCTTTACAGTTTTCTTGTTATTTTCAGTACTGATAAATCACATATTTGACATGCAGTATTATGACTAACTGACTTACATCATTAATATATACCAATCTATAGAATCTCAATCAGAACATTTGGTTGTTTCTTTAATAAGAGTGTATTGTTATAGCAACGTTGCAGGGTAATTGCGCAAAAAAATGTCAACAATTTGCATCCTATTGTAAAACCATTGGCGTTATAAATGTTTTTTATCCTCTGCAATATAATAGGTTTTTACATATTTATTTCCTGCTATCATGGTGACAGCAAAATTCTCTTTGCATAATTACCAAGAGATAAAGGTGCCTAAAAAGAGTATCTTTATGGATTAATCGTTTTTAGAATGGAACTACATTTATAATATGCGTGTACCAGGTAACTTATATACAAATAAAGAATCATGTCCTGCCTAGAGTAAATATCTATCTTGACTCTGGTCCAACTGTGTGGAGGCACCATTTAGGTATCATCTGATAAGCTTGGTGAATGTACCTGAGTTTATTTCCACAAACATCGAGCTTTAATAGCAACAGTTTCCATGAAAGAAGGTCACAAAAAATCAAACAGATTGAATAACGACAATATAAAAAAAAAAACAATAATACCGTTACAGTACCCTAAAAAAGAGATATACGAGAAATAGGACGCCCTACTCTTGAGAGGTATGCAGGTTTTAGGTGAGCAATGGAGACCCAGTCTTCTTTGCCATGCATGTTGAGGAGGAATGCCTTCGGCGTACGACAGATCACGAGGAAAGGCCCGTGTAAAGGCCGATTCACACGACCCGTTTTCTTTCCGACAGACTGGTCGTCGGTTTAGCGGCATCTAGCTTTCTTACGTATATTCAAATGCATCTGTTCACATGACCTGTCAGGCTGATGGCGGCCCTCGGTCATCAGCCGTCTGAGTTGGCTAGGCTTTCTTTCCAAGAAACCTCGGCCGGTTTGACGGCCGTTAGCCACCCGTCCCAACCAACAGGTTGATGAGGTTTTGTGTGAACGAGGATCTGTATTGTACCCGTTCGTTTCATGGCATATAACCCCGACTTTTCCTCATAGTATAGTCATAAAAATTAGAGTTAGTTTGTAGTTGACACCATGTAGGAGAGGCTAATTAAACTTGTTCAAGGGTATGAGGAGATGTTTGACATGGCAAACAAGATGTATAGAAATAATTTACATAAAGAAAAGATATGGAAAATGACTGGAGAGGTATTAAATATAACAGGTGAATTTATCATAATTTTTATATTCTTGACATGGTGCAAAAAGTATAATGAAGTTGCATAACTTATTTTATCAACACAGTTATCAACAAATATCTTATAATGTCAAAATTATCGTAATTTACTCTGACCTCATGTGACAGAGTCTAAGTATACAATGAAAACCGCGCGCGGATAAACGGATAGGGAACGCCTCATGTGAATGTTCAACATTTCGACGGCGGTTAGCCACTAGCCAGCTTGTCGGAAAGAAAACGGGTTGTGTGAATCGGCCTTGAGGTGGCATTAACGGTGGCTTGCTATTGTAGTTGCGCAGGAAAACGTGCAATGCCGAGTGCAGATCTGTCGGTATGTGTTGCTTAGCTGGGGGCTTGTAAGTCTGGCGGCACGGAGTAAATATTCCCATAACTCGACGTAGGCGCTAGAGATTGTCGGAGTTGGTTGCAGACAGAAAACATTCGGCAGGGACGAGCAATGGATTATCCTACACCAATTCAGCTGCCGAGACATCCAGGGCATCTGTAGGAGTGATCCTTAGTCCAAGGAGGACCCAGGGAAGATGGGTAAATCTGTTTGAGTCCTTGAAGCAGGACATCAAAGCTACTTTGAGGGTACGGTGAAAACGTTCAACCATACCATATGCAGTTGTTTGACGAAGGTGATATTATTATTATTATTATTATTATTATCATTATTATTATTATTATTATTATTATTATTATTTTTATTATTATTATTATTATTACTAGCCAAGCAACCACCCTAGTTGTAAAGGCCACACACTACAAGCCCAAGGGGTCCAACAGGGAAAAATAACCTAGTGAGGAAAGGAAATAAATGAATGATGAGGACAAATTAACAATAAATAATTCTACAAACAGTAATAAACGATATGTCATATATAAACTATGAAAAGACTTATGTCAGTCTGTTCAACATAAAAACATTTGCTTCAATTTCGAACTTTTGAAGTTCTACTGATTCAACTACACGATTACTGCTAGAATAAAACTTCTGGAATACTGTGTAGTATTGAACCGCATGATGAAGAAGGCCTGCCAATTAGAATTAACTGTATGTTTAGTATTACAAACAGGATGGAATTATTCAGGAATAACTGAATGTAAAGGATGATCAGAATTATGAAAAATCTTATGCAACATGCATAATGAACTAATTGGACGACAGTGCCAAACATTGATATCTAGATAAGGAATAAGAAATTTAATAGACCCTAAGTTTCAGTCCACCAAATTAAGATGAGAATCAACAGCTGAAGACCAGACAGGAGAACAATATTCAAAACAAGGTAGAATGGAAGAATTAAAACACTCTTTCAGAATAGATTGATCACTGAAAATCTTGAAAGACTTTATCAATAAGCCACGTTTTTGTGCAATTGAAGAAGACAAAGACCTAATGTGTTTCTCAAAAGTAATTTTGGTGTAGAGAATCACACCTAAAATTTTAAAAGATTCAAACAAAGTTAAAAAACATTATCAATACTGAGATCCGGGTGTTGTGGAGCCACCGTCCTTGACCTTTTTAAAATCATACTTTGAGTTATGTTAGGATTCAACTTCATACCCATAATTTGCACCATGCACTAATTTTAGCTAGATCTCTATTAAGAGATTCACCAACCCCAGATCTACATTCAGGGGATGGAATTGATGCAAAGAGAGTAGCATCATCGGCATATGCATCAAGTTTGTTTTCTAGGCCAAACCACATATCATGTGTATACAGTATGAAAACTAATGGGCCAAGAACACTACCCTGAGGAACACCAGTTATCACATTCCTATACTCATTATGATGCCCATCAACAACAACTCTATGAGATCTATTAATCATAAAATCTATAATAACAATGCTAAGAAACGGCCAACCCACTCCAAACTGCTTGAGTTTGAAAACGAGGGCCTCATGATTAACACGGTCAAAGGCAGCATTAAAATCAAGGCAAATCATACGAGCTTCCTGACCACAATCAAGGGATTTTTGTACAGCATTGGAGATTGTAAGAAGGGCATCACATGCTCCAAGGCTTTTACGAAAACCAAATTGCATAATAGGGAATAGATGATTAGCATCAGCAAACATATTAAGATGTTGTGCCAGAAGACGTTCAAAAGCTTTAGATAATATGGCAGTTATGGAAATTAGGTGGTTATCATTTGGACTTAGGTGCCACAAACACATTTGCATAGACGAGTAACATTACCAATTCTCCGATAGGTGCTGAAAGCCCCTCTTCTTGCTAATTTGCGCAAAATAACAGATAACTTTGGACCTAAGAAATCTGTAGTCTTTATAAAAAAACAAAGGAAAAATACCATTTGGGTCTACATATCCATAAGCATCAAGGTCCATCAAGATAGCTTTAATTTCACAAGACCGAAAAGATAAACTAGTTAGTTTTGCTCAGGAAAACACAAATGAGGAATTTCAAGTTTTTCATTATTCTGTTTAGTGTCAAAACATCTGCCAAAATGGTTGCCTTTTCCTTTGGACAGTGAGTGACTGAGCAATCTGGTTTAAGTAAAGGGGGAACTGTTGCATCTACACCAAAGAGTGCTCAATTAAGGGTAGATCACCATTTATGTTCCTGAGTTTTACCAGAGAGGGTTTCTTTTATGCTTAATTTGTTTTCCTTTTCAGTTGAAGCATAAACTCTCTGAGCAAAAGCTCTAAGCTGAGTATAGTTATTCTAGGTCAAATCTGATCTGTTACCCTTCCAAAGATGATAGGCCTCCTGCTTCTCCAAATAAGTACGTTTACAATCATCCTTGAACCACAGTTTGTCCTTCACTCGGTACCTTAGCACACGAGAAGGGATACACCTCTCAATTATGTTGACTAGATTCTCATTCAAAGGGACAACAGGATCTGCACTACTATATAATTGTGACCAATTCAAGCACATAAGGTTATGCAAATTCCCATTCCAGTATGCTTGAGATTTCATGTAAATTTTACAAAAGTATGATACATCATGGACAGGCTACCCAATCTCCACTACTAATGAAATCAAGGCATGATCAGATGTCCCGACTGGAGAACCAACCTTACTAGTTATAATGCCTTGGGAGTCAGTGTATACTAGTTCCAAGCAATTACCAGACATGTGAGTAGCTTCACTTATGATTTGCTCACAGCCTGATTCAGAGGCAAAGTCTAAATCTCTTAAGCCATGGTGATCGGTAGGAGAGATAGAACTTAACCACACCCTAAGGTGAGCATTGAAATCACCAAGAAAGACAAAAGAAGCCTTTCTATCATCTTCTTGTATCTTAGCCATAATGGTAAGAAGACAATCGAAGATAGAATCATCCATGTCTGGATTCCGATAGATCCAACACAAATAAAAGCTGTTATACCTGCCACAAACTTTTATGACCTGAATCTCATGACATCCTCATTCATAGCAGGACTTATGAGAAGCAGGGTACTCAGTCCTGATATACACCGCCATTCCCTTGGCCCTAGGAATGACATTATGTTTCACCATTATTGGCTTCTTAAAACCAGTTATAAGGAGCTCAGATGAGTGCCTCATATTAGAAACCAAAGTTTTCTGAGCACAAAAGAATATTATACTGTCTGGACGGAACTATAAGGTCTAGAATATTTGCATGAAGACCACGAATATTGCAATACAGTAAATGACATTGACGAAATCTGGGACGTACTGGTCCCGGATCTTGCTCAGTGTCTCCAGACAGCATAAGGATTAATGGTGATAAAAAAAAGAGACATCATACTCAAAAACTAGATTAACAAGAATTATGACAAAAACAATATGTAGAGAAATATAAATGAAGTGATCGATCAAACCCATAGACTATAGAAAAAAGTCGGAAAAACTGGTCAACAAGAAGGAGCTGATAAAACATGCAAGGCTAAATACCATCTAGGATAGCCACTTCAATTGAAGGGAGGACAGTAAGGATGGTTTTCATAGCCATGGCGGGGAAATGTTGACATTGGTGTTGGTGGGCAGAGCAGGCGTAGAACTTCTGAGTGAAGGCGTGCACCAGAGGCTTGTGGTGCATGTGAATGACAAAGGGCGTACCTTCCAAGAAGAGCAACTGTGGTTGATAGGGCATTCTTTGCATTGCAGAAGGCCGCTTCTTGAAGGGGACCCCAATCCAGGTTTTTTTGGTTTACCCTTCAGGGAGGCGTAGAGAGGGCCAAGAGTGGCGGTGATGGACAGCAGGAAACAGTAATAATAGTTGATCATACCCATGAATTTTTGCAGTGCTTCGACAGTTTAGGGAGTGGGGAAGTTCTGAACCCTCAGGGAGGGGGTGGACTCCTAAGAATGGGTGTTATACTTTGTTGGGGAAAAAAGGTACACTTGTTGTACTGGACTACAAGACCACTGGAGGGGAGATCCCATAAGATGTCGTACATGAGACGTTGAAAAGGGACCCAGCATTACGAAGGCCCAAAAACGAGTATCTAATGGTGTATGTACTGAAAGTGGTGGTAATGGTGGGCTTGGGGATGTCTTCTGGGTTCATGGGCACCTAATGATACACCTTCGGGAGTTCAGCTTGGAGAAAACCTTTGCTTTGTGGAAGTAGGAGGGCAAGTCGACGATGTTTGGGAGGGGGTAGTTATCCAGTTCTCTCTGCATGTTAAGGTGCTTATAATCCCAACAAGGACGTAGAGAGCAATCTTTCTTCAGGACAACGTGCAAGGGTGATGTTATTGGGTTGAAGCCTTTTGGCAAAGGCCCATTTTTTTTCCATTTTGGCAAGCATTTGTTCAGCGGCTGCCAAACAATCTGGTGCCAGATGTCTGAATCTGGCGAAAACTGGGGTCATGTTGTGATTCGCGGAAACCGTGGGCATTCGAGTAAGATCTGGACGTAGGCATCCTTAGATGCACTGATGTGGAGAGCAAGGTCAGAGAGGGCAGGTTGGAGAGACGTCGAGAATTACGAATCTGCGTAGACTAATTCTCGGGGAGCTACATTGACCAGGAGGGGGATATGTGACAGGAAGTCGGCACAGAGGATTGGCCTTTTGACGTCAGCAACGAGAAACTTCCAAATATATTTTGTGTTTCCAAATGATAATGTGAGAGTTTCATAACCGTGGTTGGGTATTACAGACCCATTGGCAGTTACCAGGTGAATGTCGGAAGACCTAGACAGACTACGTTGTGTCCTAAAGAGGGGCCTTGGCAAGAGAAAACGGCAAGCACCAGTGTTAACCAAAAATTGCACGGCCATACCTGCGTCAAGTAGAATGAAAAGACTAGTGACAGGGAAGGCTTCTGCGCAAGCGATGACCTACTTACACGTTTTTTAGCTACTGACTAAATTTCACTCATTTCTTTGCACGAGTCCTGAATTTGGAGTGGTAGTAGTGTAACTGCAGCCAATGTGCATCAGGAAGTGGATGAAGAGGTCATTGGTTAGGGCATAAGCAGGGGGTTGTATATGTGGGAGGTGGGCCGCTTTGTCACCACTCCAACACGTCATGGGTTGGGCGTCAGTGTCCTATACCATTACGTCGGATTCGGTCTAGGAGTTGAGACGTTGATGGAGGTCCAGAAGCTGGTGAAGTGGCTGTCCATAAGGGTGTTGACTTTGGTCATCAGTTCCTTTATGGGCATAACATTGGCATTGAGGATAGCAGTATATACAGGTCCGAGTAGGCGCTGTACCCAAAATGTATGAAATAGACTCACTTCACGAGGAGAGCCGTCTGTGGAAGGTTGTAGTCAAGTGATACTGGTCATTTCCCTGAGGTGAGTGAAGCCTTTTGGTCCCACAATGGTTGTTGAGAGAGCTGAAAAACATTTGCTATTCAAGCGGCTGGCGATGCCGAGTACTGCTCCAGGAGGCATGATTTGAGGGCATTGTACGTTATTGGCGTGTCTCCTTGCTTGTAGAGCCATTTGGAGATTTCAGGGAAAATGTCCTCAGGGATCAACGTGAGAATGTGATCTTCTTTGTACTTAACTGATTCACGTCCTTGATGTGAAACTGGACTTCAGCATGCTGGAACAAGGCGAACGCTTCTCAGCTGGCGAAGGACGGTAGTTTCATGGGCGTGGCGTTAATAGTAGAGTCAGTGTCTGGCGGAGGCATTATCAAACAATAAGACACAGCATTACAGGGGAAAGTGAGAGGGAGCTAAACACACTGGTGGTCCCCAATGTGGAGAGGCACCAGTCAGGTATCAACTGATAACCAGAGTGAATGCAACTGACTTTATTTCCACAAACAGAGAGCTTTTATAACAACAGTTTCCGTCAAAGAAGGTCACAAAAATTCAAACAGATTGATATTCTGTAAGTACATACAGTCAGAAACAAGGCATCAGTCTGAGGAGAGAGCGATAATGACAATATATAAAAAAAAAAAATAACAGAAATACCGTTCCAGTGTACGAGCATGTGATACACGTGTGGTACAGAACATACGTTTTCTTTTACACTGCAAGCGCCATAGGCGAGCATGTCAAAAAACTGTTGAATGCAACGAGCTAAATTAAACTTTTTTTTATTATTCTGTTATTATGTTATCTATTCTTATGCTAATGCCAACCTTATCTACTATAACCATTGAGTGTAAACATACAATTATGCCACTTATGTGACCCTTTGTGATAAATACCTGTCTTCATGCTGAATAAAGTCCATTGTTTGGAAGCTGTCTTGGTATCAATTTCTCATCCACTCCCACCATCTATTTATAATTTGGTCATGTAAGGCCTTTAGCGAAAAAAAACATTAATGAAAAATAATGAATCTGTTGGAATGCATTCTGATGCAGGAGAATGTTTTTTTTTTCTTTCTTTTTTATGCTAAATGCAAGCCTCTTCGACAGGTATGTGATACCACTATCCTTTGAACATAGAATTAAGGTA
>NC_090741.1:14863683-14871183 GCF_036898095.1 Palaemon carinicauda
TTCTTATCACTTGCAACAGTGACATCTCTTGATTCACTCTTCTCAATACGTCCTTATCTGTTACTCTCTCAGTCATTGGGATCTTCAACATTCTTCTGTAAAACCAAAGTTCAGCTGCATTGATTTTATTTTGCAAGTTCTTTTTTACCATCTATGTCTCTGGGCCATGAGTAAGGCTGGACCTTCCATAGGTGTTCAGTTGTCTAACTGAATCCCTATCCTTTTGTATGACAATAGAGTTTTAAGACTGTTTACGGCATTTTTTGCTATTGGTATTTTTTTTTCTATATCTTCATTACATCTTGCATCATGTGTTATCATACTACCTACAGTAGATATAAAAAGGCATTTGTTTGTTTTATTGTTGCTCCGTCCATTATGATGTTGCATTTTGGAGGTTCAAGTTTGTTTATGCTACTTCCACTTTTGTTTTCTCTATTTTGATTTTTAGTCCTATGTTTTCGCTCTCGCTTTTTACCGTATAAAGAAGTGTTTGCAGTTTCTCCTCTGAATCAGCTATCATCTCAATATCATCTGCAAATCTAATATTATTAATATTTGTTCCTCTATTTCGTATTCCTTCCATTCCTGATATATTTCGCATTATGATTTCTTCATATATGGAAAAATGGTCTGTTCATTAAGTTGATGGTCCTGTGTACATAGCACTCTACGGCATTTGGTTTCTTGGTTTCTTTTGAAATGTATCCTGTGTTATTTATTTTGTTTGCCAATTCTATAATTTTCCTTATTCCAAAATTCCCACTTGCCAGTAGCATTTCTTTTGGCCAGGACTTTTGCCTTTTTTAACTTTTTCATTACATCTACTATTTCCCTTTCTAGTAATTCAGGATCATTCATTGGAATATGCAACCTAGGTCTACTCACATCTATCATCCTCAAAAAGATCGTTCACATATTCTTCCCAATGTTTAAGAACATCCTTTATCTCCATCTTCTCAATCTTTATTCTTAATCACATTCTCTATCCTTTCTCTCTTTCTTCCAATCACTTCTCTTATTTTTTGGTGTATACTCTCATATCTATGATTTTTTTTTTATAGATCCTCTACTACTTCATACTATTTATTAATCTAGATTTCCTTTGTTTTGTTACATTCCTGTCTAATTACCAAGTCTACTTCCCTATATCCTTGAGGATTTCTTTTTTTTATACCTTCTTTCTTCCATTGCATCAAGTATCTTCAGTCATTTAATTTTGACGTCGACCTCTTTCCTGTTTGAGTACTAAATCTTTAGTTGGTTCTTTTTGGGCTGGTCTCAGGAATTTTCAGTCTCTGTGTAGTACTTCCTCCTCCGCCAGTGGTTCTTCTATATTTCTCCCCTCGTATTTGTTTGCCACTTCAATTCTATATAATTCTCATAGTTGTTCGTCAGTTACTAGGAGTTCTAGTTGTCTTTTTTCTCCTATTTTTCTATCAATTATTATCTTAGTGTTGTTACTACAGGCACATGGTTGCTGTAGCTGTCTGCTCCTGGATATGTTTTTGTGTTCAGTACATCTTTGCTGAATCTTTTGCTATTTATAATATAGTCAATTTGATTTCTAGAAGTCTCCTGAGCTTTTTCATGTCCATAGTAGTCTTAGAGGTTTCCCGAACCATGTGTTTGTTAAAATCTGTCCGTTTGCATCGCACCATGATATTAATCTTTTTCTGAATTTCCTTTCTCCCAGTTCATATGGTCCGATTGTGTCTACAAAGCGTTCTTTTCTCAAAATTCATTAAAGTCCTTCATTACCATTACAATTTCTTGAAGTTTGTATGTTATTGAACCTCTGCAAGTTGGTCATATAATTTGCCTGCTTCCTCTTCTGTAGAATCTTGTGTTAGTGCATATACTTGTATAATGTTTATATTGAATAGATGTCACTTTCATCTTCACCAACGTACCCCTTTCTGATATTGCCCAGTACCCCAGTATTCATTTTGATACTATATTATTGACCATTATGCTAACTCCCCTTTCTCGTATATCAACTCCAGAACAAAAGAAAGTGATTCCTTCACTATCAATTTTGCTTGTTCCTGTCCAATTTACTTCACTTACACCTAAAATATCTAAGTTCATTATTTGTATGACTTTTTCTACTTCTTCAAATTTTCCCTTCTGTTCTAAGGTCCGGACATTCCATGTGCCTACTGTTATGCCATTTCACTTATTTCCAGTATTATAGCTGCTTCTTTTTTCCGTTTTCTGCAGTCGCATGATAACGGTCTGGATCCAACTGTAGTCCTAGGATTTCCCTACCAAGTATGGTTACACTGACTCTTACACTGGCCGATATAGCGCACTTATATCTAATTAGAGCTACATCTGAGAGATGGAGTGTCACCAGTAACCAAGTTTTATAGCCACCCATTTCTGTGTATGTCTGCTAACAAATCCAAGGGACTACACCTGCTTCCTGTCCCTTACATACATTAGAAATCCTTTAAGAAAAATAGGATTTTAAGGTATGGTAGCAATCACGCAAATAAATGAGAACAAAATCAAAAGAGGCAGCATAACAAATTAATCCAGAAATTAATATCTTGGTTTTATATTTTAATCTATAGCTGAGTTTTGTGGTGGCAGGTTACATATTTGCACATGCAAGCACGTGCATTCTTTTATTAGCAAAATGGCAATCTACAAAAAAAAAAAAAGATGATCTTTTAGCACTTGATGAAGAATTGGTAATGTTACTCCACTTTATGAAGGTGTATGTTGCTTGCTGAAGTCCAACTGATTACCGCCCAATATCCATAACTCCCATATTATCTGAAGTTATTCAATGTCTTTTGGCAAAACATCTCAATAAGTTTCCTGAAAGCAATCTTCTGTTGCCTAGTTTACAATTTGGTTTTTGTATAGGCTTTGGGTTATCTCCAATGCTGTACAGAAATCCCTTGTGATTGTGGTTAGGGAGTTCGTATGATTTACATTGATTTTAGTGCTGCCTTTGACCATGTTAATCATGAGGCCCTTGTTTTCAAACTAAAAAAGTTAGGAGTGGGTAAGTCGTTTCTTAGCATCATTATCGATTTTTTAAGTAGTCGATTGCAATGAGTTTCTGTTGATGGGCACCATAGTAAGTATAGGAATGTGATATCTGGTGTTCCTCAGGATAGTGTTCTTGGACCATTGCTTTTCATACTATGTACACATGATATGATGCTACACTCTTTCCATCAATCCCATCTCCTGAATGTAGATCTGAGGTTGCTGAATACCTTAATAGACCTCTATCTAAAATAATTACATGGTGCAGATTATGGGGCATGAAGATGAATACTAACAAAACTATAAGTATGATTGTAAGTATGTCAAGGATAGTGGCTCCTACGCATCCGGATATCAGCATTGATAATGTTTCTTTAACTGTGTATGGCGGCAAATTTACTTTTAAGAAACACACTGGGACTCTGTCTTCTTCAATCCCACAAAAACTTGGCTTCTTGAGAAAGTCTTTTAAGATTTTCGGTAGTCAATCTATTCTGAAGAAGTGTTTTAATTCTTCCATTCTACCTTGTTTCGAGTATTGTTATCCTGTCTGGTGTTCAGCTGCTGATTCTCATCTTAATTTGTTGGACAGGAACTTACGATCTACTAAATTTATCATTCCTGATCTAGATATCAATTTCTGGCACCGTCATTCAGTTAGTTCATTTTGCCTGTTGTGTAAGATTTTTCGTAATTCTGATCATCCTCCACATTTAGATCTTCCGGACAGTTCCATCCTGTTCGTAATACTACACAGTGTTCTTGAAGCTTTATTCCAGCTATTACCAAGTTCTGGAATGACCTTCCTAATCGGGTAGTTCAAGCGGTAGAACTTCAAAAGTTAAAACTTCCAGGAAATGTTTTTATGTTGAACAGGTTGACATATTTTTTTTTATAGTTTATATATGAAATATATGTTTTGATGTTGTTACAGATTTTAAATGTTTTACTTTAGTTGTTCATTATAGCTCATATCGTTTATTTATTCCTTTATTTCCTTACTTCACTGGGCTATCTTTCCTTTTGGGAGACCATGGGCTTATAGCATCATGCTTTTAACATAGGGTTATGGCTTAGCTAATAATAATAATAATAATAATAATAATAATAATAATAATAATAATAATAATAATAATATCTTGGTAGGAGACCCTCCTTCAAACAGGTGGAGTTAAATACTATGGCTGCATCGTCTGAATTCAATTTCTTGTCCAATTTCTCGATTCTTCGGACAATTCTTTTTTCAGGATTGCTACATTCAGCTAGCAAGTTGGTGAAGCTCATCAGGGTGAAGGATACAAATCAGGTTAAGGCTGGATGTAATTAATACAAGTACAAGTAATACTCGAAAATTACAGGTAAAGTCAGGAGTGGGTTGCGACGTGTTTCGGAACAGCTTGCTCCGTCTTCAGGCGAGAAGTGAGGCTCTGGCTAGATCTGGGTCCTTATATATCCCGGCTCTGGTTCGTAGAGAGGGGCGTCGAATTTTGATTGGTCGAGCGGAGGTTGTAAGTTCGGGTGGCAGATGTACGACAAGCTCGGCTCGGCCTCCCAGGCTGAGAGGTCGGAAGGGATCCTGGCTCCTGATTGGTCAGGACGCGCGCCGAGCCAGCCAAAAAGTCAGGCAGGCTCCTCTCTCGCTCAGTGGACTGGGCTGAGAGAGGTATCCGAGCTCCCTGATTGGCTGAGGCGCGCGCCGAGACGGGCTCAAAGTCAGTCAGCCCATTCCTACGCTCAGCAGGCTGAAATTCCGGGCCATGTTCGCCGCCAAAATCAGCATTCGGCCAGACGATTTCTCCATTTGTAGGGGTGTCAGGATCGGGGTTGTCATCATTCTGGGGGTCTTGTTCTTGGTTCCTAGCGTTGGTACGTCGACAGGATGGTAGGAGGAACATTTCTTGAGTCGTATTCAACGCTGGTTTCTCGTTCTGGATTAACAAAGCTTCCAAAATTCGTAAGCGCCTGCTGTCCGTGGCGCTGCCGATAATTTTGGTATTGGCGACGATGTCTGCCGGGCTAATTTGGGAGTTATGTCGCTGTAGAGCATGATTTCTGATAGCACCTTGCTGAACGTGGCACGAGATCCTCTTCTAAAGTATCATGGTAGTCATACCTATGTATCTGCCGGGGCATCCTCGTACTGGGCATTGGTAAGAGTAGACTACATTTTTCTTCTTCATAGGGTCGTTATCAGGGGGCGCTGGATTGTTCCTCATGATCAAGTTGCGGGTTTTTTCAGTCTGGTAATAGATGATGAGTTTCACTTTCGTGGTCTCATCAGTGGGTGAAACGTTGTTATTGATGATGTCTTCAATGGCCTTCTCATCCCGCTGATATTCGGCGTGCATGAGGCCTTTGTAGTAAAGTTTGATGTCTCTAGATCCGTTGGTGGAGGTGTCGGACCTATCTGTAGTTCTGTCGGACCCCTGGCTGGTGCTGTCAGACCCTTCCACCAAAGGGGACCCATACCACTTGTCTATAGCTGTCCTCACTTCACGCTGGACTTGCTTGTTGCTGTAGCCGTTGTTGATGAGGACCTGTGCGACCCTTTCCAGCTCCTTGTGGGTGTCAGTCCATGTCGAGCAGTGAGACAAGGCCCTACGTACAAAGGCCTTGATGGTCGAGGCCCTGTAGCGGGCAGGACATTCACTTTCACCATTTAGACACATGCCGAGATTTGTGGGCTTGGTGTAGACAGTGGTCTGGAATCCCTCGTTGGTGGAAGAAATCAAGACGTCCAGGAACGGGAGGCTATTGTCAATGCTGTTCTCAAGGGTGAAGTGGAGGACGCTGTTGTCCTCAAGGGTCCTCCTTAGATTTTCGATGGCTTTGGGGGAAGTAGCTTTCATGAAAGTGTCGTCAATATAACGGAAGTAAACGAGGGGGCACTCGAGTTGGGAGAATACCCTCTCCTCTACTACTTCTATGTAGAAGTTAGCAAAGAGTACGCCCAAGGGTGAGCCCATCGCCACACCATCCTTTTGTAAGTACAAGTGCCCACGATGAGTAGTAAAGGGGGCCTTTTAGTGCAAATGTCAACGTTTCACCCACTGATGAGACCACGAAAGTGAAACTCATCATCTATTACCAGACTGAAAAAACCCGCAACTTGATCATGAGGAACAATCCAGCGCCCCCTGATAACGACCCTCTGAAGAAGACAAATGTAGTCTACTCTTACCAATGCCCAGTCCGAGGATGCCCCGGCAGATACATAGGTATGACTACCATGAAACTTTCGAAGAGGATCTCGTGCCACGTTCAGCAAGGTGTTATCAGAAATCATGCTCTACAGCGACATAACTCCCAAATTAGCCGGGCAGACATCTTCGCCAATACCAAAATTATCGGCAGCGCCACGGAGAGCAGGCGCTTACGAATTTTGGAAGCTTTGTTAATCCATAACGAGAAACCAGCGTTAAATACGACTCAAGAAATGTTCCTCCTACCATCCTGTCGACGTACCAACGCTAGGAACCAAGAACAAGACCCCCAGAATGATGACAACCCCGATCCTGACACCCCTACAAATGGAGAAATCGTCTGGCCGAATGCTGATTTTGGCGGCGAACATGGCCCGGAATTTCAGCCTGCTGAACGTAGGAATGGGCTGACTGACTTTGAGCCTGTCTCGGCGCGCGCCTCAGCCAATCAGGGAGCTCGGATACCTCTCTCAGCCCAGTCCACTGAGCGAGAGAGGAGCCTGCCTGACTTTTTGGCTGGCTCGGCGCCCGTCCTGAAAAATCAGGAGCCAGGATCCCTTCCTACCTCTCAGCCTGGGAGGCCGAGCCGAGCTCGTCGTACATCTGCCACCCGAACTTACAACCTCCGCTCGACCAATCAAAATTCGACGCCCCTCTCTACGAACCAGAGCCGGGATATATAAGGACCCAGATCTAGCCAGAGCCTCACTTCTCGCCTGAAGACGGAGCAAGCTGTTCCGAAACACGTCGCAACCCACTCCTGACTTTACCTGTAATTTTCGAGTATTACTTGTACTTGTATTAATTACATCCAGCCTTAACCTGATTTGTATCCTTCACCCTGATGAGCTTCACCAACTTGCTAGCTGAATGTAGCAATCCTGAAAAAAAAAAAAAAAAATAATAATAATAATAATAATAATAATAATAATGATAATGATAATAATAGTAAAAAACGACACGTATACTTTATTGAAATCTCTCTCTCTCTCTCTCTCTCTCTCTCTCTCTCTCTCTCTCTCTCTCTCTCTCTCTCTATCTTTACATACACAAACACACACACACACACATATATATATATATATATATATATATATATATATATATATATACATATATATATATATATAGATAGATAGATATATATATATATATATATATATATATATATATATATATATATATTTATATATATTTATATATAACTGTATGTATATATATATATATATATATATATATATATATATATGTGTGTGTGTGTATATATATATATATATATATATATATATAT
>NC_090741.1:14876183-14883683 GCF_036898095.1 Palaemon carinicauda
CATTACTAAACAAATACAAAGATTCTGCAGATTCTGAGTTTGATTATGATGCCATAAAAACGACATTTTTTTTTTTTTTTTGTAAATGGAAATGTATTTAGGACGTTCCCAAGAATTCAAAGATGGAAAGCAACCCTGTCCTTTTATATAAAACTATATTTGGCAAATATTTCTACACCAAGTTTGACAGCCTTTACTAATGTTAACCGAACATAGTAGGGGCTTGAAATAGCTGATTTGCTAGAAAAAAAAGTTAAAGGCATCGAAAGTTAATGTTTACTCTCTAATCCAGAGTCTTTAGAAGCACAATAAGCCACGTTAGCTGGTAAACGAAATTGGAAATACTACTAAATCTGAAAAAGCAATATAAGATGGTTTTGGGTGTTTAAAGTGTATTACCAGACAACTACAAAAATATCAAGAAGTTTGCATCTGGGGTTCTCTCCATTTTCAGATCCACTTATTTGTGAGAGCAAATATTCTCAAGCATGACTCATAAAAAAAGATTAAGAAGTAGATTACACAGATCTTGAGACCTTGCTTGAAGCTGAAAAGTACATCTTACTCTGAAAACAATGAACAGCTCTCCAAGGATTCACAGGAACAAATCTCCCAATATTTACCTTAAACGAAATTATATTTTAATTTTTAATAATGAATTTCCTCTTAAGCTTTCACAAAGTGATATATTTTCCATGAATGTCATGTTGCTTGCCCTTAGTAATACTGTGACTGCCATAAAAGAACCTGATAAGATTGCTATTCCGATTTTCTTTTAATTTTACTACAGTATATATATGAAAGCAATACAAAACATAAAAAATACTTTTCCTTCGTGAAAATAATCATATAATTTTATTTCCTCTTCATCTATAAAGGTATTATCTTATAACTTTCACTATGGAAATGTAGCCATGTTTCTTTTGTATTTTGTGATCATTACAATTATCTATCATAATACCGGTACTAAATCTAATAAAGATTTATTAGATTTCTTATGAGTGCTGCCGTTTTATCAAAAAATAACGTTCGAAGGAATAAATCATCTATTATGCTTTGTGTACATAAGTGTGACGAATACTATCATTATGATTAATTTAATAAGTAGGCCTACTGAACTTTATTCTGTCATGTCTAAAGTACAGCAGATTTTGATTTTAGATCTCAGGAGACTCTGGCTGGACTATATTTTTAAGATTTTCTAGATAAATGGCTCTTCTAACTTCAAAGGTTGGTGACCCCTGGCCAAGGATATCGAGATTTAATGTACTTATTTCTCTTTGGATATTTGGTAGCTTTTCTGGTCTATTCATTGCCCTTACATCCCATGTAGAGATCTTCATTTTCTTTATGGTTTGGGTTTTTGTTCGTTGCAGGGTTTTTGCTTGATACCAATCTGGAAACCCCACACCTTCCCCTGCGAAACGCGACATTAGGGTTCCTTCCCTGACAATCTCGTTCACATGGAATTTTTCGAAGATAAACTGTTACCAGCTATTTTGTCCAGCGGGGTTCTTTGGTTTCGTTATGTTGACGATATTTTTTGTGTTTGGCCTATATACGAGAATTTAAATATTTTTGTTGAAAAGTTGGATAATTTATTATATTCCATACAATTCACTGTTGAAGAAGAAAATCATTGTATATCGCCATTTTTAGACGTTTGGTGCATAAGAATGTTGAAGGTTTTGTTTTTTATATTTACAGGAAACCTATAATGTAGGTTCCCATAGTCATCATTATTCAAATCATCAAACCAGTGTAAAAGTTTCCGTTTATTTCAAGTATGTTTTTAAGGGCTTTAAGGATTTGCAGCCCCAAATTTATAAACGCAAAATTTCATAGAATTAGTGTCGTAGGAACTAAATTGAAATATCCTCAAGTTTAAATTGACAAGTTTCTAGAGAAAGCTGAAAATATATTCTATTCCGATAAGAATAAGGAGCCTTTTAAGGATGAGAAGGTGCTGGCACTTCCATACAATGAAAATGTTGCTCATATCAAAGACTTATTGAAAATATTCAAAGTAAATGTAGTTTATAAAAGTTCAAAACCAGTGAGGAAAATCTTAATAAACAATTCTCCAAAGTATGATAACGAATCTATTTACATAATTCCATATACTGGGCGTGACAATAAATATTTGGGTCCAACTGGAAAATTGCTTGATAACCAAATCAAACAACATCGTTCTGCAGTTAAGACAGAGCAAATGTCTAGTGTTTTGTTGTACAAATGAATGATTTTAACGACTGTATTGTTTGGAAAAACTCCTTGGAGATTGTATTTTGTAAAAACATTGTAAAAAGAAATATTATTGAATCTGATTTTATCAAATATCTTAAAAATCGTTTCAAATGTTAGGTCTGGTATTATCAAACTAGACACGTTTATTGTTAATGAAATTGTAAGGAACTGCAATATAAACATTTACTAGCATTTTATTATATAACAACAATTGCTTATTTATTTTTAACGACTAGCGACTAATAATATATGAAAATATGTGGAAAGTTAGCCCTCCATTTTTTTAAACACATGAAGAAAATGGAAGGGCACTCAGTAGAGAGCATGCCCTCGTCAAGCAAAGCATTCTTATTTTGCTCTTAATTCCACTACCTATTTGTACTTCGATGTATTTTCTTCGAAATCCAATCGATTTTAACTTGGACCATAACGCACATGTCCACCAAGTTTCATTAAAATGGGATCAGCAGTTTTATTGCATAATGATATTCAAAAACAATTAATTAATACTGATGATGCTTTGCTTGTTTGTGGCTTTCGTTTCAGTTTTGTTAGGTTTTTTTTTTTTTTTTTTTTTTTTTTTTGTATGATTTTATTTTCTAATCCACTCTGTACAGTGAAGAAGTGTGTGTAATACACGAAAGCGCTTGATGTTTTACTTTCATGTTTCCTGTGGATTCTACACACACAAACACACACACACACAGATATTTATATATATATATACATATATATATATATATATATATATATATATATATATATAGAGAGAGAGAGAGAGAGAGAGAGAGAGAGAGAGAGAGAGAGAGAGAGAGAGAGAGAGAGAGAGAGAGTAGAGGTCCCTTTTTTTTCATTTGTTGATGTCGGCTACCCCCCAAAATTGGGGGAAGTGCCTTGGTATATGTATATATATATATATATATATATATATATATATATATATATATATATATATATATATATATATATATATACACACACACATATATATATATATGTATACATATATATATATATATATATATATATATATATATATATATATATATATATATATATAAATATATATATATATATATATATATATATATATATATATATATATATATATATATATATATATACAGTATATATCTTTGCGGTCACGCTTAACTATCCCCGTCCCTCGGGAGGGGGAAAAGGGAGCAGTTATACCCTAGTGAGAAGGGGAGGATGCGCGTGCATGTGAGTGCATATCTATCTAAATATTTGGCAGTCTGGTTTGATCACTTACATTGATTATTGTGAAATTTCATCAAGTGACCTGGTTGACATCAAATTATTTGAACATCGAGACGCTTAAATGTTGTAATTTTAAAGAAAACATAAATGTAAAAATTATTATAGAGCTTTTGACAATATGGATTCGATTTATAAATTTGAATACGAATCCTTGATTAAAGTTATGCAGTGGCCATTGTAATTCTAAGAATTAAATAACTTCATATTTGTCCCTCATGTTTTTCACATGTATAGGCCAAGATTACATAATGGATACCATGTCTTGTAATATTAATATGAATACAAGTATAACCATGACCGGGGAATGGGAACGTGTAAAATAAAGTTACCAGAATGGTACAATGTACTCCAGCTTTTTTACAAATGGGTCTGCAGGAAGATGTTACGTCGCTAATAAAAGAGACTTTGGGGATTTTTAGAAGTCATTCAGGGCTATTCAGGAAAAGCCAGGAAGCCATCTGCCGAGATTTGGATATCTATTACCTCGAAGGCAACCAGTAACGCATTCCTAATGCGAGATTTTGCCATTTCTCTTAGAATGGAGGGCATTTAGTAATACGATTCTACACGGACGCCAACCCCATCTCTCTCTCTCTCTCTCTCTCTCTCTCTCTCTCTCTCTCTCTCTCTCTCTCTCTCTCTCTCTCTCTCTGAACCGTTTTATATTTTGTTTTATCTAGTTATCAAAATTTTGTTGATAAAATTAGGTATACTGTTTAAAAATATTTTTTTCTCTTTTCATATTTTGCTATAGGAAAAATAAAAATCCTGCATTATATAAATAAGGCAAAGTCAGGTTCTAGATATTAATGCCTTTATTTGCAGAGAGAGAGAGAGAGAGAGAGAGAGAGAGAGAGAGAGAGAGAGAGGGGCAGTATTAAATACAATTAATACAATGACAAGCATTTTTAGTAAAATTTTTATAACAGTAGGACATTTTATTTTCTATACGGAGACCCATAAAAACAAAACTAATATGAGATGCTAAATATACAGACAACATTTTTGGAACGACTTACGTGGTAATTTTACATAACAGTAAACAAAGCCAACGACAAGACGAAGGCAGTCGACCATTTGTAGATCAAACCCATGTTATGTGTGACTTCTGCTTCATCAATGGCAAGAATAATAAATTGTCTTCATGGCTGAAAGGCTACTTTCGTGTTGTGTAGTTTTTACACAATGCAGCAAAGAAAAGAATCTTATGTGGCATAATATGGTAATATTACCAGGTAAGTAATTAATAAAGCGATAGGAAAGCATCAAACGCTTTACATAAGAGGTCAAAAGTAAATTTCATAGGCGTAATACCCGAATGACAAGTAGAAAGATGTGACAATATTTTTTTTTTTTCGTATCAAGGCTTTTCTAACTTTTCAGACCAAAAATAGACTAAGGCCGAATTTCTTTGATAAATAATCTATCTCACTGACCTAATGAATAAATATATATATATATATATATATATATATATATATATATATATATATATATATATATATATATATATATATATATATGCCCCCTGTGGCCGCGGGGGCATAAAACAATTAGAATAGCGCCAACGTTATCCCTGCGTGTCGTAAGAGGCGACTAAAAGGGATGGGACGAGGGGGCTGGGAACCCCCTCTCCTGTATAAAAAATCCTGTGAGACAGCAACAAAGAGATGGAGCTGGGGGGAGAGTGACTGCTCCCCGCATTCTAGTTTTGGGGTGTTTGAATGTGCATGGATGTAGTACGATAGAGAGTAAAAGATGTGAGATTGGAAGTATGTTTAGAAGTAGAAGGATGAATGTATTGGCCTTGTGTGAGACAAAGATGAAAGGAAAGGGTGAAGTGATGTTTGGTGAAATGTCTGGTAGAGTGTCTGGGATTGAAAGGGGAAGAGCGAGAGAGGGTGTGGCTTTATTGCTGAGTGAATGGATGACAGTTAAAGTAGTGGAATGGAAGGAGATATCATCTAGGTTAATGTGGGTAAGGGTTAGGTTGGGTAGGGAATGTTGGACGTTTGTCAGTGCGTATGGGGCAGGTAGTGAGAAAAGTGAAGAAGAGCGGAATGAGTTCTGGAATGAATTAACTAGGTGTGTAGAAGGACTGGGTAGAAGGAATTATGTAGTTGTTATGGGTGACTTAAATGCAAGAGTGGGCGCTGGAGAGGTAGAAGGTGTCATTGGGAAGTATGGCGTACCAGGTGAAAATGAGAGTGGTGAGAGACTGGTAGATATGTGTGTTGAACAAGAGATGGTAATAAGTGCTAGCTTTTTTAAAAAGAAAGATCAAAATAAGTATACATGGGTAAGAGTGGCAAATGGAAGAGTAGTAGAAAGGGCATTAATGGATTATGTGTTGATAACTAAAAGAATGTTTGGAAGATTGAAAGACGTGCACGCGTTTAGGGGTATGGCTAACGGTATGTCTGATAATTTTTTGGTGGAAGGAAAATTAGTTGTAGCAAAAGACTAGGGGAATAGAGTAGGTGGATGTAAAAGGGAGCTGGTGAGGGTTGAAAAGCTAATAAAACCGGGGGTAAAAAGTAAATATCAGGGAAGGTTGAAAATGGCATATGACGAGGTGAGAGTAAGAGAAACTGGTAATTTAGAGGAGGAGTGGAAGTTAGCAAAAGAAAATTTTGTTGGGATTACAAGTGATGTATGTGGCAAGAAGGTTGTTGGAGGCAGCATGAGGAAGGGCAGTGAATGGTGGAATGAAGGAGTGAAGGTAAAAGTGGAAGAGAAAAAGAGGGCTTTTGAAGAATGGCTTCAGAGTAATAGTATAGAGAAGTATGAAAAATATAGAGAGAAAAAGGTGGAAGTAAAGCGCAAGGTACGTGAGGCAAAGAGGGCAGCTGACCTGAGGTGGGGTCAGGGACTGGGTCAGTCATATGAAGAGAATAAGAAGTTTTGGAAAGAAGTGAAGAGAGTAAGGAAGGCCGGCGCAAGAATTGAAGAGACAGTGAAAGATGGAAATGGAAGGTTGTTAAAAGGAGAGGAGGCAAGGAAAAGGTGGGCGGAATATTTTGAAAGTTTGCTGAATGTTGAGGATGAGAGGGAGGCAGATATAATTACTGTTCCAGGTGTTGAGGTACCAGTGATGGGAGATGAGAATGAGAGAGAGATTACAAAAGAGGAAGTGAGGAGAGCACTAGATGAAACGAGAGTAGGAAAAGCATCTGGTATGGATGGTGTGAAAGCTGAGATGTTGTAGGAAGGGGGTGTGACTGTACTTGAATGGTTGGTGAGATTGTTTAATGTGTGTTTTGTGTTATCAATGGTGCCAGTAGATTGGGTCTGTGCATGTATTTTACCACTATTTAAGGGTAAGGGAGATGTGCATGAGTGTTGTAATTCGAGAGGTATTAGTTTGTTGAGTGTAGTTGGAAAAGTGTATGGTAGAGTACTGATTAATAAGATTAAGGATAAAACAGAGAATGCAATCTTGGAAGTACAGGGTGGTTTTAGAAGAGGTAGGGGTTGTATGAATCAGATCTTTATAGTTAGGCAGATATGCGAGAAATATTTAGCAAAAGGTAAGGAGGTGTCTGTTGCGTTTATGGATCTGGAGAAAGCATATGATAGAGTTGATAGGGAAGCAATGTGGAATATGATGAGGTTATATGGAGTTGGTGGAAGGTTGTTGCAAGCAGTGAAAAGTATCTACAAAGGTAGTAAAGCATGTGTTAGAATAGGAAATGAAGTGAGCGATTGGTTTCCGGTGAGAGTGGGGCTGAGACAGGGATTTGTGATGTCGCCGTGGTTGTTTAACTTGTATGTTGATGGAGTGGTGAGAGAGGTGAATGCTCGAGTGCTTGGACGAGGATTAAAACTGGTAGGCGAGAATGATCATGAATGGGAGGTAAATCAGTTGTTGTTTGCGGATGATATTGTACTGGTAGCAGACACAGAAGAGAAGCTTGACCAACTAGTGAGAGAATTTGGAAGGGTGTGTGAGAGAAGGAAGTTGAGAGTTAA
>NC_090741.1:14888683-14916183 GCF_036898095.1 Palaemon carinicauda
ACTACGTACACACGGCACTAGTGCTATATGTATAATTCTACACCTGGGATCTTGAACAGAGATAGTGTCACCATGGTAACATTCATAAAAAGGAGGTCATACCAAAAGTGATGACCCCTTCTCCCTTTAATTGACAGTCCCAGTCAATTAGCTGTTCATTGCAGACTTAGACGGCAGGTTTAAAAATTCTACCTGCCGCCACCACATAATGCTTCAGCACATGGACCTGCTTAGCATAGTGTTTGTAGAACACTCTGGATGACTCCCATCCAGAATATGAGCGAGGACGTTGAAGGTCCCAATTAATTAACTGTCTATGACAGTAATTAGTGGGCAGGTTTTAATACGCTACCTGCTGCCACTACATAGTGTTTTAATTCATGGACCTGTTTTGCATAGTGTTTGTAAAACACTCTCGATGATTCCCATCCGGTAAATGAACGAATACGCTCAAAGTCCATATACTGAAAGAAGTTCAGTGATGAAGCAATTTTTCTCAGATTATGACCTGCGGTAGTACTGTCAGGATCTGCTCTACGAATAAAGTAGGTGAGCTTCCCCCTCAGTTGTTTTAGGGATAAGTTTGATCCAGAGGTTTCTCCTTTAAAGAGCTGTCCTCCCCTGAAGTCTGAAGTTCTACGAAGATAGACCTTTAGACAGTCTACAGGACATAGAGAGACATCTTCCTTCAGAAGGCAGATTCTCCAGGGACCCCACCTCTTAGTGGGTAGCTCGTTCTTAGCGAGAAAGGTTGGATCAGGAAAGAGGTTCAGCTCCCCCGCTTCTGTGAACTGAATATGGCCCTCGTCTCTAGGTAGGGCCACTATTTCACTAACTCTAGCCCCTGAGGCTATAGCGAACAGAAAGATAACTTTCTGAGTTAGATCCTTAAAGGAACAATATTCATTGTTCATAGATGAGGCATAATGTAGGACCTTATCCAAAGACCATGAAATGGGCTTTGGTGGTGGTGCAGGCCTAAGCCTTGCATATGCCTTCAGAATCTTATTAAAGATTTCATTCGCTAGATCTACTTGAAAGGCATATAGAAGAGGTCTAGTCAAGGCGGATTTGCACGTAGTTATCGTGTTGGCCGCCAGGCCTTGATTATGAAGGTGAACAAAGAAGGACAGACAGAAGTTCATTGAAAATTCTTTCGGCCATTTTTCTTTCACAAAAGCAACCCACTTTTTCCAAGAAAACTAATATTGTCTTCTCGTTGACTTTGTTTCATATTCTTCTAATAATTCTATATTGTCTTCTGAGATCCCAAATCTTTTCCTATCCGCTAGGGCAAGGAAATCATGAAATGAAGGGTTCGGGTTCTTCGTGTTAAATTGAAGGCAATCAGCTTCAGAACCCTCTGATATAGTCCTGGGTTCAGAACTAGGGCCAGCCTCAGCTTCAGTCCCTTCACTAAAGAGGACAGATTGCTCTTGGGCTACTTGGGAGCCAATAGAGATACTCCCCCTTGGAAGGATCTCAGCATGTTGAGGACCTTCAGCAGGTGATTGGATGGGATGAATCAAGATATCTGAGTCCATCCCTTCTATACCAGAGACATGATGTCTGTTAATTCCACTAGAGGGTCCTCGTATGGGGCTACATCTCGAGGTAGTTTCTTGAAGACGCTCGTGATGAAGAGGTAGATTTGCAGTTCTGGGACTTGATCCCATCTGGTAGGGAATAGGTCTGCGTCCGTGGACCATTCCAACTCTATCGGCTTGAGCTGAAATAGAGCATCCACTGTCACATTGTGGATCGGTTGTATATGAACTGCTGACAGGTGCCATCCCTTTAGGTAAGGGATGGTTAACGTCACCTATACCGTATGAGACATTTTCTAGCATTGTCGATTGCGACGTCTCATTATTGCTTTGGTGTCCCAGATCAGTCAAAGGAAGTCTGATCTGCGTGGAAGGAGCTTCCCCACTCATGACAGGACCAACATGGTCTTGGGACTTTCAGACTTTAACCTTTGTTAGAGAAGCAATTAAAGAAGGACCTATATCGGTCTTTTTAGATCTCTTCAAGCATTTGATGCGTATCTTCTCCAGACTATTGACGCATCTTTCAGCTGTGCTCTTAGCACTGGGTCTGTCACTATTGTGAACTGGAGAGAGCTCAGGACTCCTCCTTGTTGATGTCTTGGGAATCTAACTGATTACCCGAGTCTCTTGACCGACTTTACAATCTCCTTTTATATTCCTATGGAAAAGGAGAGTTGGTGTGACTTCAGACTTCAACGATCTTACAGCCATTGAAACCTTTGAGCTGGAGGGAATTGAGACTTCTTGAGGCTTGTCTTGCATCCGCGATGTTCCATGAACCGGTTCATCTCCTTGGATGTTCATAGACCAGCCACTTCGGATGCTGCCCACCGCAGCTTCTCGTCCAGGTATATTGTTGCCTGAACCATTTATAGACTTGGTTATTGCATGACTAAGTCTGCCAGTCCTATGAAGACATTTAGGACTGTGTTTAGTCCGACACCTATCTTTCCTAGGATATACATTACCTTCTGTAACTAAAATCCTGGGTAGGAGGGGATGGGGTGATTGGCTGGAAATTGCCAAGGGACATTTTTCAGGTCTGACAAGACTACAAAACATGCCTTTTTGACAGAGGGTCCAAATGTTCAGATGGATTAACATTCTGAACTCGCTGTTTTATTTGAACTTGTTGAGTGGCTACAAGTCCAGAATGACTCTCAGATTTCTTGAGTCCTTCTCGTGAACACCAAACAGCCTTCCTTGGAATACAATGGACTATTGTTTCTTTACCACCTATTTGCTCTAGAGCTCTTAGGTGCACTCCTCCAGGAAGGTTTTGGATTGTAGGAGGAGTTAAGGAAATGATGGTGGAGACATTTCTACTTCCCATCGCAGTCCCATCTTGATTAGGCCTTGGACCCAGGGATCGAAGGTCCAACGATCCTGAAGGAACCTCCCTCCTACCAGAAGCATCTCTATGCTTCGAATGATCAGTAGGATTAAATTTTTGACCACCTGCCTGTGGTATTACGGTCATTGCAGCCATGGGATGTTGTTGAACAGCCCAAGGTATATTTCCGGAGTTTCCCATCTTCCTTTTAGGTTGGGGACTCACAACCATGGAAGACTTTCACTTTGAAAGGATGCCCCACTTTTGGAGAAGACCTACGTTCTCCGTGGTGGCATTCTTAATTACTTCCCTAACTACCTCATCTGGGAAGGGGTCTTTACCCCAGATGTTGGAAGATATCAGCTTCCTTGTCTCATGTTTCAGTGTTGCGGCCGCGAACACAAACTCCCTACATGCTCTCCTAGCTTCATAAATGCGTAAAGGTCTTTCACTAAGGTAGCCATATGCATGTTGGATAAGACCATGCGCATGTCTGGGGTACTTTGATGGGATGAACAAAACTCTAAGTAGTTTTGTAGAGATAGGGAGGCTGCATGTCTATCCTTTGTCTCTTGTTCATTATACAAGAGAAACTCTGATAGTTTAGGGAGAACTTCGTTAAACTGTCTACTGGCGATATCCGCATCTAATCATCCTACTGAAAAAGTTAAATGGACTTCCTTCCAGTCCTTCTCCTGTGTGGGAAAGGCTGGGGACAGAGGCTTGCACTCCTCGAGTGCAGGGCATGGCCTACCTGCCTCCACTGCCATGGCAACCGATTTAAATGCTTTCTCCATAAAGGGAAATGAAATTGAAGCAGGAGCAAGAAAAAAAAAGTTGCCTGTTACCCAGTGTAGATACCTTCGACACCGAGTAACCTGCTTTTCCAGGCTACTTGACAGGATAGCCTGTGCCTTATCATGGTCGAGAATCATGAATTCCTTCAATTTCGTTCCTTTCCTTGACTTTGATTCATCCTTTAGTCGAACAAAACAATTAGGAAAAGCGTCAAAGCTTGGCCAAAATTGGATTTTGTCCAAAGGAACAGCACCCATCTTCTCTGAGATGTAGGATTTGCCATTTAAAATCGGCATCATCTCCGCAAACCTCCAGGGATTGATTTTGGAGCATGTCGGGAGGTCTTGATCCATGGGTCGTTTGTATGACCCTTGGGATGCAACAAGTGGAGCTTTACTAGGCTCTATCTTGCATTTTACTTCCTGCTTTTCGTGTTGTTTGCGAAAGCTCTCTAATAGATTAATCACTTGGACCCATAATTGGTCCGTTCCATCTAATAGACGGGTAGAAGATAAGGATGTCGACGTCAATGGCTCTAGAGCCGGCATAGGCGGAAACAATTCCGACACGACATTTTCCCCTTCTTCCCCTGGGCACTTCCTGCCCTCCTTTCCAAAGGCTATCTGGCCCTCGGAAGATGTAATTGGTGCCTGGGGCACCACTCTTTCCTTACTTGCCTTCGGAAATAGAAGCTTACGCATCCTATCATTGGGTAGGTAAGGTCCCGCAGAGATTTTCTGGAAACCTCTCACCCAGTTGCGTAGTTTGTCCCGAGCTGTATCCCTAGCCTCTGTAGGCTTGGGATTCTCGAAACCTTCAGACATTAAGTTCCGACATACATTACAAACCTGTGGGTTCCAATAATGTAGTGATTCGGAAATAATATTGCAGGTGGCATGAAACCTGCAAGTATTATGATCGTAAAAACCCTTACTCTTGATCTTGCAGAAGACTGCAGCACAAGTCATCTGGTGTTCTTCCTGTAAAGAAAGGAGAACAAAATGAGTATATAATTGATTATGTCACTGATAATCAATATGTAAAAGTCATTTTTTAACAAAGTAGCTTAGGACAGTAAGCTATAAAGGGATAGTAGGAGACACATACTTGTGTATCCCATGAAAGCAACTGCTGTTACCTCCCCTCAGTGTTAGATATAGGGAGATTCCTCTATCAGGGTAACTCCAACTAAAAGGGTTCTAACCCATAGGGGTAGAAAAGTGTGTGAGTCACTGTCCCTTTTTATTTCTAACACTGTGGGGTAAGGATAACTGATTCCTCAATCAAAATATTAAAGAAATACTATTCTTTCAATATAGGAGCGGTACCAGCAGAAGCTCGCTAAGGGTACCCAAGATATATTAGAAATAACTGTATAACCATACTATAGTTTTCTATTTGCAGCATATGCTTTGTTGCAAATTACTGGCTACTGTATGATTATATATAAGTAGTTCAGCCATCGTGCTGCCTTTGTTGCAAGCAAGTGATGGAACAGTCCAGCTGGCATGATGCCAACTGGACTAAGAAAAATAAAAGACATATATTTGTGTATCCCACCCAACCTATTTGCTGTGACCTTCCTTACAAAATTAAATCATAGAGTTTCCTGATCAGGAGACTTAAGAAAGGGGTTCTACCCTTTAAGGGTTAGGAGTGTAACACTCCAGCCCTTTAGATATTTAATATTGTAAGGTAATCTAAAAAACTGATTACTAATCAGAACATTGAAGAAGTTATATTCTTTCAATATAGGATTGGGCTCAGCAAATACCTGGGTAAGGATACCCAAGATATATTGGAAATAACTACTAGTTTAATATATACAGTAGCTTTCTATCTGCAGTATATCCTATACTGCAAATATACTGACTAACTGTATAAACATACACTGTAGATCAGCCGGCATGTCACCAGCATAGCTAGTTCTTGCCGGCACATCCAGCATGATAGCTAAAAGAGAGCGAGATAGCATGGAGTGAAGGCTACCTATTACTGTGTATGTGTACAGTAATTAGGTCAAATTTTACTGCCTTTCTCTAGAAATAAGGTTCAAATGGGAGGGGAGAGTGTAACATTCAGGCTTTCATCCTGCCACAGTACTATTGCCGGTAAGGTCCCGCCGACACACTGCCGGGAGGCTAGGCTCCGGCAGTACTAGTACAGTCGGCAAGCTGCTGGCTGAGTCAGCACCTATCTGTGCCGGTCTAGCCGGCGGTACTCCGGCAATAGAACTTGTGGCTAGCAGTTCAAGGGAGAACTGAAGAACCTTAGAGACAGAAGGGACTTCCCATTCCCAGCCATCATGGCTGCCGGTAGCCACCAGCCGCCGACAGTCGTCATGGCTGCCGGTAACTGGAATGGCTACCAGCAGTATGCATCGCCGCCGGCAGCCGTCATAGCCGCCGACAGATGAAAGACACATAGTCTCCGCCAACCAACTTGGCCGCCGGCAGTTGTCATGGCTGCATGCAGCTGTCATAGCTGCCGGCAGCTGAACAATGGCAGTGGGGAGGGAGTCTGGCCGGCACTAGCAACCCACTGGCATCGGTAAGGTTGCAGGATACCGGTATCATAAAAGAACAGAGGGGGAGGAAAAGGGGTCCTATATGAGGTGTGGTAGGGGCTGGCATTTTGCCAGACCTAAATACCTAAAAGAAACTGTTTAAGTATCAGCACCATCCCAGGCAGGAGAATCATCTATTCTCCAACCTAGGGTGTGCCAATACAGTTAAGGGGATGGCAGCAGTGCCACTTCCTCTCAACAAGGGAGAAACAGAGTTACAGTGCCACGCCTTCCTAGGCCTAGGAAGATACTACACTTCAGCCTAGGGTCAGCGAGCATACGATTAGTCTACTAGGCCACAGGGAGAAGATGGTGGCATCATACAACCACTTCAGGTGTAGCCTAGGGAGGGCTAGCCTCCTATGCCGGCAGCCTAGCCGGCAGGGGAATAACTATTCACCCTGCCGGGTGACTGCCAACACAAGACTAAATACTCTGAGTTCCTGAACGAATCCCAAAACTAGCCATCTGCAGCTAAGGGACGAGACAGGAAAACCATAGGTTAGTCATGCCTGAATTAAAAATTCAAGACCGACCCATTAGGGTTTTAGCCAAAGGCTACACTCAGAGGGAAGAGGGATTACCCTTAAATTATATCGGTTATATAATAATTACAGGAGATATCTATCTCCAATGAATTGATAACCAATACACGAGGGTAACCGGGGAATGTCGAAAGTATATGTTGCCTAGGTTAGGTTACCTAGGCAAGGCGAGAACTTGGTTACCAATATCACCGAAACTCTGACATATACGATTGACGCAGGAAAAGGAAAAGCGGCGCCTCCGGTAACAGGCCTAGCTCCTAGTCACAATAAATTACTCTAATTTCACTGTGAGACAGGAACTAAAAACACAAATAGTAATTATTCAATACTCAACTTCTCAGATGCAAAAGAAGCTGGAGAATCCATAATAAATATCCTTGAAAATCGATCGAAAATGTCAGATCAACAGGGAACACCATTGAGCGAAATCGCTACAAAATAAGGAATGTTTGCCATATTGGATATGGCGCTTTTGTGATACTCAATAGTATGAGAACTAGGGTAACCTTGATACGTCTCCCCTTCTATTCTGCCACATCCCCCTCGAAGCTTTAATGCTATTAGGGGTGCAGATTGCTATGTGACGTGTCAAGAATACGTCCTCTGATATTATGCAATATCCTTGAGAGAAATTTAAGGATATTCGCGCCAGAAGTTAGAATTCTGGATACCTAAAGGTAAAATTCTCTGGGAATATCACTGTAGTTCAAATATCCCTTAGGAAGCTACTTATAGGAACTTCCATCAGGATGACATGGCTTGAGCCCAAAAATATATATATATATATATATATATATATATATATATATATATATATATATATATATATATATATATATATATATATATATATATATATATATATATATATACATAGGTATTTATACATATTCTATTTTCCTCATCACTGATATTGAAATATGAACAATAACTACAATTTTGATAAGAATAATGATGGCACCTTTAGTGAATATTGTGATTATTATTATTATGATTAATCACATCATTATCGGTACTTCACAAAGGAAAAAAAAAGTATGTTATCGGAAATTTCTTATGAATCAACTTCGTATGCTGTGAAGAAGATCGTCCAGCGCAATAGATCAATGAACTCGCCACAGTTTGCCCAGGTAGTAATGTCTTCATCACTAGCCTTTGATAATGTGAACATGGTTACCGTTCTCCTCTTTGTTTGCGTTTAATTTGTTGCAAAGTAAATTTTTGCTACCAAAACCATGATTGAATATTTAAAGTGGCAACTCATGCAAGATATGGGATTCAGAGACTACAAAACTTGTCAGCGAAAGATGTATCTTGCAAAAGAATCTCTTGATGCGTTTTTCCCTGAACTGGCGCTATCCAAGCTCCGAAACGCCACCGCGGAGATGGGAGGCATATTATTATTATTATTATTATTATTATTATTATTATTATTATTATTATTATTTGCTAGGCTATAATCCTAGCTGGAAAAGCAAGATTCTATAAGCTAAAGAGTTCACACAGGGAAAAATAGCCCAGAGAGGAAAGGAAACATGGAAATTATAGTATACGAGGGAAGTACTAAGCAATCAAAATAAAATGAAATTATATCTTTCATGCATAAACTATAAAAATAACAAAAAAAAGCGAAAAAGAAATAAGATAGAACAGCATGCATGAGTGTACCTTGAAGCTTAAGATCTCTAATCCAATACAGTGGATGACCATGATGCAGAGGCTATGGTACTACCCAAGACTAAACAGTAATGGTTTGATTTTGGAGTTTCTTTCTCCTTGAAAAGATGCTTACCATAGCTGGAGTCTCATCTACCCTTACCAAATGGAAAGTAGCCACTGAAAAATTGCAGTGAAGTAGTTAACACCTTGAGAGAAGAAGAATCTTTTGGTAATCTGAGTGTTGGTAGGTGTATGAGGGCAGAGGAGAATGTGGAAAGAATAGGCCAGATTATTCGGTGTATGTGAAGGCAAAGACAAAATGAGTCGTAACCAGAGAGAGGGATAAAATTTAGTATTGGACCAAAGAACTCTGTAGTGGTAGTATCTCACCGGCTGGCTAGTGCCCTGGCCAACATACTACCTACGTGGCTAATCAGAATAATGAGCCAGATCCGGAGGTTAATGGAAACCTGACAGCCTGTTACTAGTGCCACATATAGCCAAAAATAACACCTGATTGAGTAGAGTGCTTGAAGTGGCACATCAAATGTATATACTGAAGGCTCTTTCCTTTATTACCCAGCAAGCTGTTAATACATGGCTAACAACTCTGCTTTTACCATTTATGGCTGCTCCATCGGTGTTGGTACTTCACAACGCACTTAATCATAGCCACCTGTTTGACAAGTGTAGGTGTCCTACTACGGTAATCTTGAAGGCAGACCTTATTACCTGCCACCTGCCCACCCAGAGTAAGTATGGACGTGCATGAAATGTCATGTCAGTTCACCCTTCCATCAACTCACCCTTGAAGACCTGTAAGAAAACCCAGAAGAATCCAAGCTTTTGGTGTGTTCGAGAGTCTACAGTGAAACAATCATATTTTGAAGATTAGTATTATTCATTGGACAACATTCAACAGCCTGTGAGACCTACAAATAGCATCTAAAGAAAGTGATGATGAAGATATATAAGACTTATATCTGGATGAGGACGATGATTAAAATGAAGAAAAGTCATATTGGAAAAGTGTATCTCTGTTTCCACTATTACCACTGCCCTTGTAAAAATTTTATTTTCTCTATTTCCATCGACAATTCTCCACTTATGGTCATATCAAAGGGCAAAATACTGATTCAAATAAGACTCTGAATTGAAAGCATTATTCAACACTACAGCGTAGATATAATTATTGAAACAAAAATACATATATATATATATATATATATATATATATATATATATATATATATATATATATATATATATATATATGTTACACCCAACCTTGTGAGTCCAGCCTTTAGAACTCAGGGCATGAACAAAAGAACAATAAGAAGGTCGCCAGTCGGCAATAAGACAAATATTACTGACAATAAGTATATTTACAATAGTATTTAATAAAAAAATAATAAAAAGGGGAGCAGAACAGATAACTGTATTCTAATGAAGTCATAAGGGGCTTAACATGGAGTTGGATAGATCGTGGATGACTTCAGCACACCAAACAATCTCATTCCCTGGAAAAGGAAATAAATAAAATTATTAACCGATCACTTTACTTCTACAGGCTGAGAACACGATGAAGTTGTGTGGTTAAAAGTTTTAAGCAAAACTTAGGAGTTTAAAACACTATCACATGGTAATTAACATTGTTACAGGGTGAATTAATTAAGGTTAGGAGCAGAGGGCACTCTTGGTTGGGATATAAGGATGGGATAATAAAGGTTCAGTGGGAAGGATGTTCGTTAAGGATAAAAGGAAAGGATGGGATTTCATAAGGAAAGGAGATGGAAGGCTGGATAAGGATGATGAGGATGAGGCTCTCAAAGTACAGACACCTTACCTTAATAAAAAGGACTCCCTCCTGGAGAACGTATCACAGGTCCTGCTTCCGTGAAGGTTGAAATGCAAAGAAGTCCTGCCCAGCTGCTCCTACGCTGAGATAACCCCTTTCAGCCCCAAAGGGGGGGGGGGTGTCATTGGCCTGACCGCTGTCCCATTGGTCATCGGCCTTGGTCTCGTCTCCCAACACCCCACTTCAATAGGCCTTCTCCTGACTTCTCACTGGGTTCCCTTTGCGGCAGCGTTGAGCGGCCACGTGCCTTTTTTTTAAGATTTCCAAAATGAGACCTCAGGATATTAGATGGGTATAGAATGGGTGGGTAGGTGGTGAGGCTCTGGGTAGGGTCCCAATGATTGTGGCATCTTGACCGGTCCTTGCTGAGGGGTCTTTTGTTTGGAAAAATGGCGTAATGACCGTTACGAATAATAGCCCCCTATTTTAGCAGAGATTTTGTCCGAAAACAGGACAAGAACTCTGCAAGCAAGGTCTGAAGCCACTAGCCTTAATGACTCCTCCCTCAGTGAGTCTCACCACAATAATGAGTTAATTTCTAAGCGGAAACTAGGGTCATAATTTTACATTATTTTGGTAGTATATTAACTTTAAGTGCAACATAGAACTAAGCATGCTGGTTGTGAAGCAACAACAAAAAACCGGAAAACGCAATAATAATTAAAGTTATGTGACTTAGTGCAGTGGTAGGCAGGAAAAGTGAAGCAAATGGACAAATTATAACTTGCAGATGACAAAATAAATCCATGAACAATAATTTAAATGTAAACCAATAATGCCAAGATGGCTCCTAAAGTTTATCAACCTGGAGAGACACCAAAGCCAAATTAATATTTTTTCATACAACTTAGATTAACCTACTGACTATGGGTAATGGGTACGTGTTATGGACATGGCACTGTGCACTGAACACTAATGCTGGGATAGCACATCTGCTACTCTCTTATCTGAGCTCTTTATGCGCTCAACCTTACAGTTGTAGTTCTGGAGGTCTATGCCCCGCACCATGAGCCCTTTATTCTTATTACGGAGCTTAGTCAAGTAGGTTATAGGGTTATGGGCTGTTAGCACTGTTATTGGGAACTCATGGTCAGCTTGATATGATCCAAAATGCTCAAGAGTTAAGCCCATGCCTAAAAGCTCCTTCTCTAGAGTTTGGGGTAATTCCCATGTCTGGGGGAAATTTACGCTGCCACCTAAGTAAATCCCACAGTTGGGAACTCCTGCTTGCACCTGGTTTCTTAGTTTATGGTGGCAGCCAAGTGTGCACCTAGAATTAAACGGCACTACTTGATACTGGTGAAGCCAAAAATGGATTTTGAGTATGGTCAGAGGTCGTGACTCCTCTGCCATGAGGAGGAAACCCTCGCCCCTCTGAAATGTGACTGGGAAGACAAACCAATAAAAGAATTGAATCAGTTCTCGGATAGTTATGGATGGGCTGAGTTGAAGAGATGCCTATGGCACTACCTGCTTTGAGTTACCAGTGTCTTGGCAAGGATGGCAGGGGCTACAGACACCTCAACAATTGTTCGCAAGCCTAGCTAGAACTGACACTGGGTCAGCTGGATAGTACTCTTCACACCAAATTGTTGCCTCAGTCCCTCATGGGCCATGCATAGCACCGACAACCAGAAGTTACGGGGGACAGTTACTTGCCGGTGTAGGGCCCTAACGGCCTCGTGAGAACCTCAGATGATTCTGAGGGGCTCTTGATCCTTCAGCAGGAAGTCCTTGTTAGAGGGATTACTTATTCCCGCCTTGTTCGAGTAGGCGGGTCCACTATAGTCTTCTAGCCTCTCGTCCAAATGCTGGAATATGATGAGCTCTGTCTGGCTCCTTAGGGTCGCTGGGCTGATGGGTGCTTCCCCTTTTGCCTCCTCTGAGATCTCTGGCCTGGTGTTTGAGGTAGCCCTATCGCCAGTGGTGTTGAGTGGCACAGCTTCATCTGAATTGACTTCTGGGGTACGAGGCTCAGACTCATCGCTGGAGGAGGAAGACTCTTGGGCCTCCTCCCTTAACCAAGGTATTTCCCCAAGGTTAATGACAGCTAGGCATTTTTTTTCTGCTGTAGATGAGGTCCTCACAGTTTGGGGCTCTGGTTTGGCAGCCTTCATGCACCTGAGGGCCACTCGCTGTACACCCTTCATGGGCTCTTGACCCGAGGGCATGTCGCAGCCCTCATGTCTGAGATTGCACCTCTTGCTGAGCTGGGGCATGGTTACCTTCAACTCCACTGCAGAGGGTTCCTTGTTGACTCCCTCAAGGTACTGGACCTTCCTGCTGTTGTAATGCTGGACTTTGGCACCATTGCGTTGAGGTGGCGAGTTATTGAGCTGTGCTAATTGAATGCCCATTTCCCGCATCTTGAATTCATGTGTTCTCGCTCTTTCCTGCGTTTTTAATTCATGCTCTCTTGCTCTCTGTCTTTTCCCTTGCTCGACTCTTCTCCGGGCATTGGCTTCATTTGTGAGTTCCCGCACAAACCTTCGCAATGCGTCTCCCTCATAGCCTTGTCGTTCTGCTAAGTCCACAAACCTACGGATCTCAGAAGCAGTTATTTTGCTAATTCCATATGGGGACAGCGACCAGACCAAACTCAACAGCTTAAGGCACAGTGTTGACCGTGTAAGAAATTACATGGATGGGGAAGATGCTCTAGCCCACGCAAAAGCCTCACAGAAGAAAGGATAAAGATGAAGCGGGGCAAAATACACAATGGCTGTAAAAAATACTCTTTTGGAAAAGAACTGTCCCCGAATATCTAGCCTCACAAGTAATTGAACAAGAGCCTAACTTGAAAACCAGGGAGCACGTCAATGGGTGGTCATGTAGGCTATATGGTTGCTAGGCATCCAAAATAAATAAACAACAAAATTCACATGGAATCACAGCGATTGGGGGTCTTGTGCACTAGACAATATAAAAAAAATGGAATCACAGCTATGAGTGATCCTGAATGCTACTGTAGACATAAAAAGTGATATCACAGGGATGGGTGATCCTGAATGCTACATATAAAAAATGGAATCACAGCGATGGGGGATTTTCTATGCTAGATATAAAAAAAAATTGGAATCACAACGGTGGGTGATCCTCTATGCTAGACATAAAAAAATGGAATCACAACGATGGGTGATCCTCTATGCTAGACATAAAAAAGTGGAATCACACCGATATAGAAAAATGGAATCACAACGATGGGTGATCCTTTATGCTAGACATAAAACAATGGAATCGCAACAATGGGTGATCCTCTATGCTAGACATATAAAAATGGAATTACAATGATAGGTGATCGTCTATGCTAGACATATAAAAAATGGAATAACAACGATTGGTGATCCTCTATGCTAGACATAAAAAAATGGAATCACAACAATAAGTGATCGTTTATGCTAGACATAAAAAAATGTATATGTAAAAATATGTGGGTGCATTCCTGCAACACCACCGCTTGCAACTCTGTGACTTAGAGCAAAGTTTGTATTTATACCTTAAATATAATAAATTAAATAAAACAAACAATGTCACTGAGTTTGCTTATTGCCACAAAGAAAATCAACCCCTTTACATATTTTCCCTTTAACAAAATAAATTTGAGGAATTACACCTCCCAAATATTATATCTAAAGGATCATATACCCTGACTGAAAAAAATAGAACTGAATGTGATATCATAAGTCCTTTATCTATTTTTAAGTTTTAACAAACTCGTACGAAACTCATCCCTTTCTAAACATGTATAAAAGAAATATCCCATGAAATATTACAGTAACGAAATTACATGCCACTATCTATTAAAAAAAATCGAAATAACAAGGGATGCAATGTTTTCTTGGCATTACCTTCACAAACTATGCCTCACTACCGTAAAACGTTTACGCGAATCATAAGCCAAGTGTCGATATCAGACCAGCCTGTTTCCTCACACAAAAGATAAATGTTAGATTATTTCATCATAAAATGAATGATTGAAACGTGGGTGAACTACTTATCAACGTGCATTAATTCGGATAAAATCTCGGGTCTGCGCTTCCGTTACATAGAATTCCGTAAATCATAAACAAAGCTAACAATAACAGACAGTAACAAACCTTAGCTTCATTCGGAAAGACAGCTGTGGGCAGAGTTAGCTCAGGCTAGTCTGCTTGAAATTAACACGTGCTTAGCCTCTTACGTTTTCAGAAAATTCCTTAAACTTCACTAACTTTTTTTTTTTACACAAAATAAAATGTTCACTTACTGTACAATATATTTGGTAACTATTGATCACTGTGATAACCGTGGCTCAAAACGAATAAAATGCAAATTCGTCACATACGGTTGGCTATCCTGCTAAATGAAACTGAAGCCTACTACATGGTTTTAAAAACAAAAGGTTTCAGGGTGCAAAGGGATGCACAAATAAACAAAAAATTTAACCAAAACAAAAATAAATAAAATTGCTTTGGCTGTTTTCTTCCACGGTTCCAACTCCATTGAAAAAGAATTTACTTGGAAAGGAAACCAAGGTTCGTCTCGTCGCTAAAGACCGAAAAGGGGGAAAATTTTACTCTGATAACAATAATTTGAAATTACTACCTTAGTGAATCATTGCAAGGTCGCCAGTTCATTACGCACGGCCTTGTGAGTCCGGCCTTTAGAACTCAGGGTATGAACAAAAGAACAATGGAAACGTCGCCAGTCACCAATAAGACATTGACTACCGACAATAAGTATATTTACAATAGTATTTAATAAAAAAAATATAATAAAAGGGGGAGCATAACAAATAACTATATTCTAATTAAGTCATAAAGGGCTTCACGTGGATTTGATAGACCGTGGACGACTTCATCATAGCAAACAATCTCATTCCCTGGAAAGAGAAATGAATTATATTATTAACCAATCACTTTACTTCTACAGGCTGAGATGAAGTCGAATGGTTAAAACTTTTAAGCAAATAAAACGCCAGTGCAAAACTTAGGAGTTTAAAACACTATAACATGAGAATTAACACTGTCAAAGGATGAATTAATTAAGGTTGGGAGCTAACGCCACACTTGGTTGGGATATAGGGATGGGATAATAAGGGTTCAGTTGGTAGGATCTTCATAAAGGATAAAAGAAAAGGATGGGATGTAATAAAGGAAGGAGACGGAAAGCTGGATAAGGATGAAAAGGATGAGGCTTTCAAAGTACAGAACTTACCTTGATAAAAAGGACTCTGTCACATCCCTTGTGGAAAACGTATCACAGGTCCTGTTTCCGTGAAGGTTGAAATGCGAAGAAGCCTTGCCCAGCTGGTCCTACGTTGAGATAACCCCTTTCAGCCCCAAAATAGTGGGGAGGGGGTCATTGGCCTGACCACTGTCCCATTGGTCATCGGCGTTGGTCTCGTCTTCCAACACCCCCCATCAATAGGCCTTCTCCTGACTTCTTCTGGGTTCCCTTTGTGGTGGTAATGAGCGGCCACATGCGTTTCTTTTTTAAGATGTCTGAAACGAGACCTCAGAGGAGTAGATGGGTATAGGATGGATGGGCAGGAGGTGGCATTTCGACTGGCCCTTGCTGGGGGTCTTTTGTTTGGAAAAATGGTGCAATGACCGTTATGAATAACAATATGTATATATATATACATATATACACATATATAGATAGATTGATAGAAAGATATATGTATATAAACACACACACACATATATGTACATATATATATATATATATATATATATATATATATATATATATATATATATATATATATATATATATATATATATATATATATATATAAGGAAGTACAGGAATCCTAGAACTACATGAAGATAGTGAGAAAATTCCAATTGAGAATGGGGTTAGACAGGGTGACCCCATGTCTCCTAGATTGTCCATAGCATATCTAGAAGAAGTTTTTAGGAATCTAGCTTGGGAAAATATCGGAATCAATATTTGGCGGATACCCAAACAACTCAAGATTTGTAGATGGCATAAGAATATGCAAAAGATGATAGAAAATTTGAATAAAGAAAGCAGAAATGAAGGACTAAAAATGGATACCAGTAAAACTAAGATAAAGTTCCATTGAAATGCAGAGAAACAGTAAATAAGTTTTATGGATAAGTCTTTAGAACTTTTCAATGAATATTTATACGTAGGCCAGACAGTTAGTGTTTCCCCAGGACACGAGGCTGAAATTCAAAGAAGGATAAGCATGGGAGGGAGAGTTTTTGGTATACAGATATTCTGAGAAGTAAAATGACACTTTCTCTAAAAAAAAAAAAAAGTATTTAATGAGATTGTCCTACCAGTATCAATTTATGCATTAGAAACTTAGAGCCATACTAAAGCCTTAGAACATAAGCTAGTTACAACTCAAAGAGCTTTGGAAAGAATAATGATGGGGATAACACTTAGAGACAGAAAAAAAGAGCAACATGGTTACGAGAGCAAGCTAAAATAGAAGGTATTCTAACAACTTGTAAGAAAAAGAAATGGACATGGCCAGAACATATAAAGAGAAGGACATACAATGGGTGGACATCAAGAATAACAGAATGGGTCCCTAGAAACTGTAAAAGAAGCGGAGGAAGGAAGACAATGGATGAAGAACCAAGGAAGCTTGTGGGCGTGGACTGGAACGGAAAGACTACACCACAAACAAACGTAAGTGGATGGATATGACTGAAGCCTTTGATCTGCAGTGGACTACTGACGGCCGATGATATATATATATATATATATATATATATATATATATATATATATATATATATATATATATATATATATATATATATATATATATATATATATATAAAGAATAGACAATGGCCTGCCGATTGGAAAATTTAAGATATTTTATCTCCTGATAAACTATCCTCCAGATAGTTTTGAGAATACCAGATAAAATGCATTCAGGTTTCTACATTTATAAAATATTTTTTGGTGTCGACTCTTCCTCAGGACTACACTGATTGAGTGATAGAATTACACTTTAATATAAAAGCTATAGTGGTGAAAACATATCTAGGAACTCGTAAACCAATTAAAAAAATCTATAAATGGAAATTTTATATTCTTTGAAATATAAAGATGAAAATTTAAGATCAATTATCAAATATATAAATGATTTTTCACAAGGCTTCACAGAACTTCGTGACCATTTTTAAAAGGCCAAAACTTCTTTTTTGAAACTTATGATTCCATTTTTGTTTATACTTGACTGAATGATAGATGTAAGAGATTTCATACGAAAATGATAGATGTAGGATATTTCTGCAAGAATACGCTGTACTTACGGCTTGGAAAACTATTATCATCACACTAATTCCCGTAAAAAGACACAAAAGGGCTGAAAAATTACCACTCAATAAGTTTATTTTCAGTAATTTATAGAATATTTACAAAGATCATGTCAGACGGAATAGAAAGATAGCTATACTTTAACCAACTAAGAGAAGTGGATATTCAACAACATACCAGATCCATGTAATTAACTAGCCAATGAAAAAAATAAGGAAAATGACAAACCACCGTGTATGGTATTTATGTATTGTGACGGGCCGAGAGAGGAGTTGTGAACTCAAAGGCAGGATGCAATCAACTGAGTTTTATTAAGGAACACTCTTCTTTATATACAAAACCTCAAGGCAACAGGACATAACATGTTCGAGAGACAGACAATGTTCAGAGCAAAACCGGAGACATGATCATTCAGGTTCTTTTTAGTGCGAGGGAAGAGCGCAGATACAAGCATAATATATACAAAATAATTATGTACAATTGTGTGACACACGGTTGGTACAATATTATCAGAAAACTTTTGATTCTGTCAATACTTCAGCTGCAATGAAAACCCTTCAAAGACAAGGAATAAATGAATCTTATGTTAAAACACTTGAACATATCTATACAGGAAGTACAGTAAATGCCAATATAGACACGTGTTTAATTTACGACATTCGTGTTGATATGAGCTGCGTTTTCGATTTATTATTCTAAATTGCTATGACAAATCAGAAAAGAGAAAATTCCGACTGAGAAAGAAGTGAGACAAAGAGACCCCATAGCATTCCTAGAAGAATTTTGATAATATGAAGACTGGGAAAATTTAGGACTTAACATTAATGGGGAATACCTTAACAAGTTACTATTTCCAGATGACGTAATTTTCTTTAGTTTTGTTTAGTTTACAAAGGCCATCTATGAAGATTGAACCTCGCAACGTACAATGCTAGGACCCTATTTAAGGAAGATATTGCTGCGTTACAAATAGAGCTAGAAGTAATAGATTGGAATATGATAGGATCGATTGAAATTAGAAGAATTAGAGAATTGTAAATAGAGTTAAAAGGGAGTGACATCTTTTATCTCAGTGGAGATGAAAGGAACAAAGAAAATGGAGTAGGTTTCCTTATAACAGTAATGAAAATCACGCATGTAACATAGAAGACTTTTATATCAGTGATAAAATTGCCGGATTGATTATCAAACTAAATAAAAAGTATAAAATGAAGATCATTCAAACGTTTGCACTAACAACATCAAATAAAGAGGAAGGAGAAACTTTTTTGAAGATATGTAGTCTAGTAGATATGTCGAATAAAATGGCCAAGATGTTCACTTTCGGAAGAAAGCATGAAAATTTGCATACAGGGGTTTTTGAGTAGGCTGAATCCATTTCTAACCGGATCCACGCTGGCAAACCAAGGGGTCTTACTCAAAATCAAGAAATCCAAAAAGGCCGCCTTGCGTATTGCCAATTTTTATATTCTATCAGAACTTTGGTTCTATTTGACATAGAAGCATGATCTTGGTGTTGATTTATAGGTTTTTAGGGTCAAGGAATTCAATGAGTTACACTAAAATACCATAAAATAATATTTTGAGCAAAATCCAAAATGGCTGCTTTCTGCTGGTAATGCAAATATCAATCTAGTTAAACGTTTTTCTTCTGTGTGGCACATAGCATCTTATGGCTAAATATAGGTCTTAAGTACAAGAAATTTGGTTACATTTTACCATAATTTGTAGACAAAATAAGAACCAGTAAATGGTTATCTAAACACTTAACATATAGGGGAAACAACTCAATGAATTATTGTTTTATTTTGGTTTAGTTCTCAGGAAGATCGTACATGTATATCATTCCGTAATTCTTATGTTTAATTCTTTTTTTCCGAAACTGCCATTAATCTGATGATTTGTTTCATTTTCAGAACTGGTCATTATCATGAAAATATTTGTTTTATTTTCAGGACATATATCTGATTAGGCTACATTTTGTATGACAAAACCGAAATATTTTATGTAGATATCTCACTTACATAAATACAACTTATTTCTCTTTCTTTTCAGGTGATGACTCTGAGGTGCATGCTTATCTGTTACAACTGATGAAGAAGAAACTACTATGGCAACCAAGAAAATAAAGCTTGACAGTGGTTCTGAAGTGGTCTTGCCTGAAACTGATTGGACACTCTGTGCTCTATGTCAAAAATGTACACCGGAACCCGGAACCGCTGCGAGACCCATCTCAATCCAAGAATGTCCATCAGTCAAGGCCTTATGATACAATAGCTGAACATATCCGGGAGCTACACTCACTTGGTGCCCTGCCAATAAACATAAACTTGTCAAGCCTAGATGACAGCCAATGTATAGCTGCAACTCTTTCCAAACACAATGCAAAATGGCACAAAACATGCCACATGAAGTTTAGCAAAGAAAAAGTTGAGCGTGCCCGCAAGAAAATGGCCAAAGTGAGAGAGACTGAGACTTCTCTGCTCAAAAGCAGACTACGAGCAGCATTCCCTGGATCCTCCATTCAAACTGACAAAAGCCTATCCTGCTTCTTTTGTGATGACAAAGTGGAGGAAGGTTATCATAGAGCTGCTACAGCACAGATTGATGCAAATGTTAGGAAAATGGCAACAGAACTTTGCGATTCCCGATTGCTTGCCAAGCTGTCCTCAGGCGATATGACTGCAATAGATGCTGTATACCACAAACAGTGTTTAACTGCTTTCTGCAACAGACACCGCACACACATCAGGAAAGAGGCTGAGAAGGAGGATCCAGATCTAACACCGGTGTCTATAGCCTTTGCAGAATTGGTATCCTATATTGAAGAGTCTCGGCAAGAAGTAGAACAAGCTGAACACATTTTTAAGCTGTCAAACCTTGTACGACTGTACAGGTCACGCCTTCAGCAACTTGTTAGTGATATTCTTGAGCGAACAAACTCAACTCGTTTAAAGGAAAAGCTTCTTGCACAAATTCCTGACTTGGAAGCACATAAAAGCAAGTATGAGGTCGTGCTGACATTCAAGGAAGACGTTGGAGAAACGTTGTGGGAAGCAAAGAAACATGACTGTGATAGTGATGCTGTAGTTCTGATGAGAGCTGCAAATATAATCAGGAATGAGATATTTCAGAAGCACTATTCGTTTACAGGATCATTAACAGATGAGCAATATGATGACAACACAGCCTCTTTGATGGCGTTAGTTCAGATGGTACTTGGTGGTACATATATAAAAAATCAGACGGAAAACAACCATGTTGTGAAAACAGCGGCAATATCCATAGTTGAATTGATTACATTCAACACAATCAAATGTAGTAGAAGAGAAGCCACTGCTCCTACGACTAGGCACAGCCTGGAACGTGAAACAAGACTACCCTTGTATATAGGGTTGCTTATCCATAATAAGACCCGAAAGCGTGACTTATTCGACACCCTTTTTGAGAAAGGGTTGTCTGTATCTTATGACCGTGTACAACAGATAGCTACTGATGTAGCAAACAGTGCATTGTCCTCTTTTGAAGATGTTGCAGTTGTGTACCCCAGAGTCCTAAAAAAGGGTCTTTTCACAACAGGAAATCTAGACAACATATACCACAACCCTTCATCCACTTCAGTGAAAAGTGCATTCCATGGAACTGCGATATCTCTTACTCAGCATGTAACTAATGAATGTTCAGGCAGAGAGCTTCAGACGACCCCTCTCATTGACCAGAACATGTCAACAACAAGGAGGATGAAGCCAATTATGGAGTCTTACATTACTGTCCCACCTGCTGCTTTCCCAGATGATAGTCCTACTCCACACTAGACAGAGGGACAAGCTGTTCCAGAAACGTCTCCAGATTCAGACTACCTGCAGTTAGCCTGGGCAAGTTCAGTTGAAAAATTTTGAGGAAACATGAACTGAATGCAGATGATAATATTTCTTGGTCAGCACATTTTGCAGCATCACAAGCTTCCTGCCTCAGACCACCAGCAATTTCTGGACTCATGCCATTATTTCGAGAAAATGCTCATTCTCTGGCGATAGTTAAGCATGGTATGGATGTGATCGCTCAAGCTACAAATCATGTACATTCCGGACAAGTCCCAATATTGACTGTTGATCAACCACTGTTTGTAATTGCCAAGAAGATACAATGGACCTGGCCAGAAACCTACGGAGAAGACAAGTTTGTGGTGATGATGGGTGGTTTGCATATCGAGATGGCCTTGCTTAAAGTTCTAGGAGACTGGCTAGATGGCAGCGGATGGGTGAGTGTGATGACAACTGCAAACGTTACAACTGAAGGTAGAGGTGATGCTCTCAAAAAGGGATCATTCACAGCCCGTTCTCAATGGGCTCAAGTAACAGCTGCCGCACTTTTTTGCTTACGTAACCAAGCATACAATTCCTACAAAGAGGAAGTTGAGGCAGAAGGAAATCAAGTGATGTTCTTCAATGACTGGTGCACGCTCATGGAAACTATACATCCCCAGTTTCGATACTGGAGCAAAACCTTCAACCTTGAGGTTCTCTTCCTTCAGTTCATGCAATCACAGCGCGAAGGAAACTTTGAGCTATACATTAGCACCTTGGGAAGAATTGTGCCTTGGATGTTCGCCATGGATCACTTTCATTATGCAAAGTGGTTACCAGTTCATGTGCGAGATTTAGTCCAGCTAGAACAGGAATACCCAGCTGTTTACCAAGAATTCAGAGGTCTTTTTGTTACCCAAAAGACCACACATTGCTTCTCCATGATGGCACATGACCATGTGCATGAACAGCTTAATTCTGAGCTGAAAGGAGAAGGTGGGATCATTGGCATAACTGAAAATGAATCAGCCCTCAGACGATGGTTGATCGCTGGTCCGGAGATGGCTAGGATCAGACATGATGTTGAAGTGAGTCTATCTCAGAAGGAAACCGATGACAACCGACATCACGAACAAACATTCAATACACAAAAGAGATTTGCCTCAGATGTACAAAGCGTGATAGATGTAATGAATGATCTAGGTAATCCCTTCACAGAAACGAGTACTGATCTCCTAACACTAGACACAAAGTTCATCATGGCTGATGAAGTCATTAAAAACATCTCAGAAGCAGAGGAAATAGGAAAGAACCAGTACAAAACATTTGTTGATTCCCGACTTGTGAAGATGGAGAAGGCACTCTATAAAATGGTTCCAAAGAACAATCTTAAATTGTTCAAGTCTGGAGAGCTGAAGGTGCCCTCAATGAAGAAGTATAAATTGGCAAACATGAAGAGTGACCTGCAACTATTTTCCAGAATGTACATCTCTTGCCAAGCACGAAATGGAGAATTGGACATCTTCTTCCAGCATGAGAACCACTCTTGGCCACCGTCGCTGGCTGAAAATAACATGATGCGACTTGGAGAAAAAGCTGAATTACTGAAGTGTTTGGAACCACTAGCTCAACGACAACAGAACACACCTGATGTGGATGTGAAGATATTTGATGGGGCAGCTCTCGTCTACACATTGGATCCCAAGACTGCTAAAACAAATGTGAAAACATTTAAAGACTATGCAGAGTGTGTCTTTGTTCCTTATCTCAAGAGGCAACTTGAACATGTGGCTCGAGTAGATGTTGTGTGGGATGCGTATAAGGACTACAGTCTTAAAGCACACACCAGAGAGCATCGAGGTACTGGAGAAGATCTTCGGGTTTCCGAGAAAACACGACTTCCTCACAACTGGAAAAGCTTCTTGCGTGTTGACAGCAACAAGGTGGAACTATTTAGATTTCTAGCCAATGTGATCAAATCTGAATCAACAGTGCTAGGAAAGAGGCTGGTCACAACAAAAGGTCAGAATGTTGCCTCCTCCTCAACACTTGATGTTTCTGGGCTTCAACAATGCACTCATGAAGAAGCAGACTACCGAATGATGCTTCACTGCTTCCATGCCTACAGCAATAACATGAAGAGGATTATGGTGCATGCGACTGACAGAGATGTCTTAGTTCTAGCCATTGTGACTGTTATCAGCATGAAAGATTGTGAACTCTGGCTAGCATTTGGTCATGGTACTCACTTTCGGTATATTGGAGCACATGTCATAGCTAGTGAGCTTGGCAATGATTACTGCAGAGGCCTCCCATTCATGCATGCCATATCAGGATGCGATACGGTGTCTTCATTTAGCTTTGTCGGTAAGAAGACTGCATGGTAAGTATGGAAATCATTTCCAGAAATCATTGAAGTGTTTCAAAGACTGTCTGCTACTCCACGTGAAGTTACAGAAGCGGACCTGAAGAAACTTGAAAGATATGTGGTTCTGCTGTATTGTCGCACATCGCAACTCACTGATGTAAATAAAGCCAGGAAGCACCTCTTCTCCTACTGTAATTGGAAGCTGGAAAACATCCCACCGTCACGTGCAGCACTTCTACAACATGTAAAGCGTGCTGCTTATCAAGCTGGATACATTTGGGGTCAGGCATTGGAAGCCAGTCCAACACTTCCGAGTCCTTCTGAGTGGGGGTGGACACTTGACAGTGAGAGAATGTGGGTGCCCTTATGGAGTACCCTGCCAGAAGCATCAAAGGGCTGCAGAGAACTCATTAAGTGTGCCTGTATAAAACGGTGTACAGGAAGATGTCAGTGTGCTAAAGCAAGCCTCCCGTGCACACAGCTGTGTTTTTGTGGTGGACAATGTGAAGAGGCCATTGACAGATTAGATTAAGTTTATTTCTTGAAATTTATAAAACATTTGAATATTTTGTTTTCATCTTAAAACTGTTTCAGTAAAACCATTTGTCCAATGTATATTCCCAATATAATAAGAAAATGACAAGTGTACATCTCTATTCTTTGTGCGTTACGAGAAAGAACAATATTGCTTTCAATGGTTCATCAAAATTTATTTAAACTGTAACTAGATTTTTTTACTGGTGAACATATTATAGGAATCAAAATGCTTTATTGAATTTCTTGTCCCAAAACCTATTAATAACAGTGAAAAGGTGAATAAAGTAGTTATATGCCGAATAGACAAATAGTTTACTGGTTTGCATTATGCATGGAGGGCAGCCATCTTGAATTTTATTCTAAATTATATTTTATGTTTTTTTAAGGAGTCTTATTGCATTCCTTGACCCTAAAAACCTATATATCTAAATTAAGATCATGTTTCTAGGTAAAAAAGAACCAATGTTCTGATGAAATAGCAAAATCGGCAATACGCAGGGCAGCCATTTTGGATTTCTTAATTTTGAGTAGGACCCCTTGGTTTTCCACCGTGGATCCAGTTAGAAATGGATTCAGCATACTTAAAAACCCCTGTATACAAATTTTCATGCTTTCTTCCGGAAGTGAACATCTTTTTGACATATCTGCTGGACTAATGGAGATATCTTGAAAAAAACATAGGTCTCTATTTACATTTGTTTTAGTTGCACTCTATGGTAAAGTAGGTTAAAAAAAAAGAGAAGAGAAACAGCTGTACTCAAATTTGGAGTAGGCACAAGAAATGACAGATGAGACATGTTTGTAGTATTTTCTAACAAAAACAATCTAAAAATCATGAACACCTTATTTTTCAGATATGAATATAGAAAATGGACATGGAGAAGCCCAAATGTAGACACGAAAAACTAAATAGTTTTATTCTCGGTGAAAAGTTGATTTAGTTAAAGAAACCTTAGAATTGTGAGAAGTAAAATTTGTCCAGATCTAAGGAACAAAAGAAAAACTATGAAAGACAATAAACACTCGTGTAAAATGAGAAACATATGATATGTTTAATTTCAGGCTGCCAACAGATATTTGATTTAACGAAGATGAAACTGGATTTATCAACAAAAATGATTGAGTGATAAAAATTGCGCATGATTTCTATACAATACTATACAATAGTGATAAAAGAAATAAGTTTACTAGTAGAAATAATGAAATACCTAAGCCATTAACAAAAGTAGGCGTAAAAATAAAGAAAGCAATAAAAGGTATGAAAAGAGGGACAGCTGCAGGAGAAGATTGCCTAACATTTTATTCAGTAATAGATGAATGAATTTTCATAGTAGAAAAACGAGCTGAATTTACACAAAATGTTTGTATGAATGATTTATACCTACAGCTTGAAAAAAAAAATTGATAATTATGCTAATACACATAAAAAAAAGATACACATAAGACCTAAAACATTACTTCCCAATAATTTTACTCTCAGTAATACATAAATATTTCATCATCATCATTATCTCCCCTTAAGGCCTCTGTTTGATTTTACCTGTCGTCTCTATCTTGACCTTTTAATTCGATACTTCTCCTTTCATCATCTCCTACTTCGCGCTTCATAGTCCTCACCCATGTAGGCCTGGGTCTTCCAACTCTTCTATTGCCTTGTGGAGACCAGCTGATCATTTGATGAACTAATCTCTGTTGGGGAGTGCGAAGAGCATGCCCGAACAATCTTCATCTACCCCTCATCATGATCTCATCCTCATAGGACAATCGAGTAATCTCGCTTATAGTCTCATTTCTAATCCTGACCAGTCATTTAACTACCAGTATCTTTAAGAGGGCTTTGTTCTCAAATATACTAAATCTCATGGGGATGGTTTCATTGTTCATACCATGTCTCATGTCCATACAGTAATTCCGATCTCACTAAATTGATATATAGTTTGATTTTTATATGTAATTTGGGGCGATTTGATTTCCAAATTTTATTAAACCTAGTCATTGTCTGATTTTCTTTTTTCAATCTTTCACTGAACTCTAATTCTAAAGACCCTGTATTGGAAATCATAGCTCCTAAATACTTAAATGATTCTATCTCATTAGTCCTTTTAACTTCTAATGATATTTCATCTTCCATTGAGCACTCCGTTCTCATCATCTCTGTCTTTCTTCTGTTTATCTTCAGCCCAACGTCTTGTGATACTTCATGAATTCTGGTAAGCAAGCATTGCAAATCCTGCCATATTTTGATAATAATGACAGCATTATCACCATACTCTAGATCTGTTGAATTCCTATCACCAGTCTAGTCCAATCCTTCTCCGCCATCTCTGACTGTTCTACGCATTACAAAATCCATGAGGAGGAGAAATATTTGTATAGATCAAATAAGGATGAATATAAAGATGCCTAGATTTTAATCGACAAAGATATAAAGCAGGGTTTAGAAAAAGGCCTTCAACAACGGATTATATATAGGTAATTAATCAGCTAATGGAAAAAATAGACAGGGTATAACAAACACTTGAAGGACGAAGATTAAATGATACTTAAGTTAGAAAACGTAAAGATATCTATACGAGTAGTACAGCAATCCTAAAACTACATAAATTTAGTGAGGAAATTTCAATTGTGAAAACGATTTAGAAAAGGAAACCCTATCTCTCCTAAATTATTCACAGCATGCCTGGAAAAGGTTTTAGGAATTTACATTGGGAAAATGTAGGAATTAACATTAATGGGGAATATCTTAACAATTTAAAATTTGCATAGGACATAGTTCTATTTAGTGAATCAGGGGAGGCATTGCAAAAGATGATAGAAGATTCGAATAGAGAAAGCAGGAATGTAGGAATCAAAATAGATATGAGTAGTACTAAGATGATGTTTAATGAACATTCAGAGAGACAACAAATAAGGGCAAAGGACGATCCTCAATCTACATAATTAGGACCGACAGTAACGATTTCCTTAGTTTCCTCAGGAAATAATAAAAAAGAGGATAAGTATGGGATGGAGAGTTTTTGGTACACGGAGATTATAAAAATTAGAATGCCACTTTCTCACTAAGGAAATTATTTAATTAGATGGACTTACAAATATTAATTAATGCATTAGAAACTTAAAGCCATACTAAAGCCTTAGACCATAAGCTAAATACAACTCAGACACCTATGGAAAAATCAATGATGGT
>NC_090741.1:14921183-14928683 GCF_036898095.1 Palaemon carinicauda
GTGTTCCTCTTTTGAGGAGGAGAACACAAGTATGCCGTCCACATAACATACACAGAAAGGGAGGTCCCCTAAGATGCCATCCATGATACGTTGAAACGTGGCCCCAGCATTACGAAGGCCAAAACAGGAGTAATTGAAAGTGTATGTACTAAACGGAGTGGTGATGGCAGTCTTGGGGATGTCTTCTGGGTTCATAGGCCCCTGATAATACCCCTTCAGGAGGTCGAGCGTAGAGAAAACCTTAGCTTTGTGCAGGAAGGAGGTCACGTCAGCGATGTTTGGGAGGGGGTAGTGATCTGGTTCTGTTTGCATGTCCAGGCGCCTGTAATTCCCGCACGGACGGAGGGAGCCGTCTTTCTTCAGAACGATGTGTAAGGGTGACGATCATGGGCTGGAGGCCTTTTGGCAAAGGCCCATTTCCTCCATTTTGGCGAACGTCTGTTTGGCAGCTGCCAATCATTCCGGTGCCAAACGTCTGAATTTTGTGAAAACTGGGGGTCCCGTCGTCTTTATATGGTGATAAATACCGTGCTTGGCAGGAGCCGTGGGCATTTGGCGAAGTTCTGGACAGAAAACTTCCGGGTACGATGTGAGGAGGTGAGTGTAGGCATCCGTGGGTGCGCTAATATGGAGAGCGAGGTTGGAGGGGGCGGGTTGATGAGGTATCGACAAGTACGAGTCTGCGTTGACCAATCGTCAGTGGGCGACATCGACCAGAAGGTGGAAATGAGAGAAGAAATTCGCACTGAGGATTGGCAATGTGACGTCAACAATAAGAAATTTCCAATTAAATTTACTGTTTGCAAACAATTATGTGAGGTTCTCGTAACCGTAGGTGGGCATCGCAGATCCGTTGGCAGCTACCAAGCGGACGTCGACAGACGTAGATAGACTACGTCGTGTCCTGAAGAGTTCCCTTGGCAAAAGAGAACGACAAGCACCCGTGTCTACCAAAAATCGCACGCCCATTCCTGCAACATGTAAAAAGAAAAGATTAGAAACACGTGAGGCCACCGCCACGAGCGATTGCCTACTTATTCGTATTTTGGCCACTGACAATCCTTGACACATTTCTTCACGGTTGCCCCGAATCTGGTGTGGTAGTAGCAAAAATGAGGCGGATGAGAGGCCGTAAGTGGCTGTAGAAGTCGTTGGTTGGGGCGCGAGCGAGTGGTGGGTGGTGGGTGGCTTTATCGCCACCTCAGCACGTCACGGGGTAAGCGTGTATGTCCTACGACATTCGCGTCAGCTTCGGTTGACGTTGAATAGGCGTCCTCTTTGTCAGGAGTGGAGGCGTTGATGGAGGTCTTGAAGTTGTTGTCTATAAGGGTGTCGGCTTTGGTCATCAAGTCCTTAATGGGTAAACTATCGACATCGGGTATGGCAGCGCGTGCAGGTTCCGGTAAACGGCGGGCGTATCCAAAGGGCACAAAGTAGGTTCACCTCACGAGGAGAACCGTCTGCGGCAGGTTGCAGGCAAGCGATACTGGTCATTTCCTTGAGGGCGAGCAAAGCCCTTTGGTCCCCCAACAGTTGGTGAGAGAGCTGAAAAAGCTTTGCTATATGGGCGGCTGGTGACGGCGAGTACTGTTGCAGAAAGTATGTTTTGAGGGCGTCATACGCTCTTGGGGTGTCTCCTTGTTCACAAAGCCAGTCGGATATTTCCGGGAAGGTGTCCTCGGGTATCGCCACAAGAACATAATCTGCTTTGGTGGTTGAGCGAATCACGCCCTTGATGCGTAACTGGACTTCTGTGTGATGAAACCAAGCAAACGCCTCTCCGCTGGCGAATAACGAAAGTTTCAATGGGGCAGCTGCAGTACCAACTTCCGTAGAGTCTGCCATAGTACCAACGACGGAGGGGCGAGGGGGTGTGGAAGGTGGGAGGAGCGAGTCGACTTCCGGGGTCACCAATGTGATGAGCCGAGAGAAGGTTGTGACTCAGAGACAGGATGAAAGCAACTGAGTAACTTTATTACAGACACTCGCCTTTATATACAAAAACTCAATGCAACAGGAAATTTCTTATTCAACCGACACCGTACCGGTTTACAGTTAACGGTGAGAAAAACAGACACATTATTTCAGGTTCATTTCAACAGGAAATTTATTGTTCAACTGATACCACACCGGTTAACAGTTAACGGTGAGAAAAACATACATGTTATTTCAGGTTCTTTTTAGTACGAGGGGAGAGCGAAAATACAAGCATAATATATACACAAGAAGGAAATGTTGTTACTATGTACGATTGTGTGACACAAAGTTGGTACAACAGCAAAAAAAAAAGGAGACCTGACTGATTGCAATAATTACAGAGGCATACCGCTCACGTCAGTTATCAAGAAAATATATATTATCTTTATTCTAAAGAGACTGGAGAGTAAAATTATGAAAAGCTTAGAGATGAACAATCGTGATTTAGAAAAGTTAGAAGTTGCACTGACCAAATGTTCATTTTGAGACCTTTTGTACAGCAATGCGTAGAATATAGAAATCCTCTTTTAATGGCATTTGTTGACAATGAAAAAGCCATTGATAGTGTGCACCGACCAATTTTGTGGAGAGTCCTGCGTTACTCTGGAATTCCTCTTAAATATGTAAATTTGATTAAGTCTGTTCATGAGCATAGCAAGCGCAAAGTCTTATGAATTGAATTTCCAGTGAAACGCGGAATGCTTCAATGGAATGTGTCATCACCTATGTGGTTTACCCTCCTCGTGGGTTTTGCAATGCGTAGAACAGTCGGAGATGGTGGAAAAATATTGGACTGAATTGGTGATAGGACTTTAGCAGACCTTGAGTATATTGATGATGCTGTCCTAGTTAGTAGAACACCACAGGATTTGCAATACTTGCTTACCAGAATACATGAAATATCACACGGGGTTGGGCTGAAGATAAATAAAAGAAAGACAAAGATGATGAAAATGAAGTATGCAATGGAAGATGAAATATAATTGGAAGGAGAAAGGATTAATGAGGTAGAAACATTTAAGTATTTAAGAATTATGATCTGGGTCTTTGGAATTACTGTTTTGTGAAAGATTAAAAAAAAAACTAATCAAACAATGGCTAGGTTAAGTAAAATTTGGAAATCAAATCGCCTGAAATTACATATAAACATCAGATTACATATCAGTTTAGTGAGATCGGTGTTACTCTATGGACATGAGACATGGTATGACAATGGAACAATCTCCAATAGATTTAGTAGATTTGAGAACAAAGCCCTCAGAATTATATTGGGTGTTAAATGGCAGGACAGGGTAAGAAAGGAGACTATAAAGGAGATTACTCCAGTGCCATATGTGGACGAGATCATGATGAGGGATAGATGGAGATGGTTTGGGCATGCTCTTTGCACTCCCCAAGAAAGATTAGTTCATTAAATGTTCAGCTGGGCTCCACAAGACACTAGAAGAGTTGAAAGACCTAGGCCTACATAGCTGAGAACTATAAACTATAAAGCATTAAATAGATGATGTATGGAGTAGTATCGAATTAAAAGCTGAAAATAGAGACGACTAGCGAAATCTAACCGAGGCCCTTTGTGTCAGTAGGCATAGGAAGAGATGATGATATATATATGGATATATATATATATATATATATATATATATATATATATATATATATCCATATATATATATATATATATATATATATATATATATATATATATATATATATATATACAGGAAGAGCAGGTGGAGTTTGGAGAAAAAAGGTATGAAGGATAATGACACAAAGAGCAAAAAAGGCATAAACAGGATGGAGAGCTGTTACTAGCAAAATTTATATCAAAGCAGTGTAATATGAGTATTATAGTTTAAGATGCACCAATAAATAATTCCCCTGGAGAAAGGAAAGATGAATGCTATGAAGAACTGCAGAGTGTAATAGATGAGATCCCTGAGAGAGAAATGAAAATTGTGCTAAAGTTGGAAAGAATAATCAAGGGATAGATGATGTGGTGGGTGTTGAGGGTCTTGCCCACGTTGCAAATGAAAAGGAGCACATTTCATAAGTTTTTGTTCAGCAAACAATCTTGCCATCAGAGGTACTCTTTTTCAACACAAGAAAATCCACAAGTAAATATGGACTTAACCTTTTGAACAATTACAAAAATCAGATACATCACATAGTTATTAACAAAGAGAGAAGGAGGACTCTGAGAAATGTAAGAAGCCATAGATGTGCATATATCGTTGGTGATCGCCAAGAAAGAACCCAACAGAGAAGTAGATAGAACACCCAGGTTTGATAGAACTACACTTCTATAAGATGAGCACAGAGAAACATTTACAATTGAATGTAGGAATTCCTTTGCATGCTATGCATTCCAGTCTTGATAATCAGGTCAAAAGAAAAGCCAGGAGTAACTGGAGAGAATATTTAAATAAGAAAGCAGACGAGGCTGATAAAGCTATGAAGCGAGTGGCTACGGTGTAAGAATTGGTCATAAAATCTTTTAAAGAAATCTCTACTGTGGCAAAACAGGAGAAGCATATAACCATAAAAAAGAGAGATGGATCTATTATAACAACAGAAGGCAACATTAAATGGAACACTTTAGTGAAGTCATGAATAGGAGATATGAAGGAAATAATTTGATTGATATGCCTGAATCTGATGAAGACTTTGATGAGCTCATGAATGAATTCAATGTGTTTGTATTCGAAGCTCTCATTCATAAACTAAAGAGAAAGAAAGCCCTTTGATAAGATGGAATAACTCCCGAGATGATTTTGGCTGACAAAGCAAAACCTGATGAATGGGAGACAGGAGTGTTGGAAAACATGGCAAAAAAAAGTAGATCTTATTGATTGCAATAATTACAGAAGCATCACACTTACGTCAGTTGTTATGAAAATATATAGTATGCTCTTTCTAATGAGACTAGAGAGAAAGATTGACGAAAAGCTGAGAGACAAGCAAGCAGGATCTAGAAAAAAAAGAAATTGTACTGAACAAATTTTCATTTTAAGCCATGTGGTACAGTAATGTGTAGAGTATAGAAATCCACTTTTGATGGCATTTGTGGACTATGAAAAAGTTTTTGATATTGTGCACCGGCTAATTTTGTTTATCCTCCAAATGGATTTTGTAATGCATAGAACAGCGTGGGGTGATCGAGAATGATAAGGCCGCATTAGTAATAGGAAATTAGCGGACCTAGAGTATGCTGATAATGCTGTCGTTATTAACAAAACACCACAGAACTTGCAAAGGTTTCTTGCCAGATTGCAGGAAATATCACATGAGGTTGGACTCAAGATAAATAGAAGAAAGACATAGATGATGAGAATGGAATATGCAAAGGAGAATATGCAATGGAAGATGAAATATCATTGGAAGGATTAATAAGGTGGAATCATTTATATATTTATGAACTATGATCTCTAATAAAGGGTCTTTAGAAATGGAGTTCAATGAAAGATGGAAAAAGGCAACTCAGACAATGTTTACGTTAAGTAAAATTTGGAAATCAAATCGCCTAAAACTATATATAAATATCAGGCTGTATATCAGTTTAGTGAGATCTGTGTTACTGTAGGGACATAAGTCATGGTATGACAATAAAACAATATCCAACAGATTTGGTAGATTTGAGAACAAAGTCCTCTGAAGAATATATGGAGTTAAATGGAAGGACAGGATTTGGAAATGAAACTATAAGAAAGATTACGCAAGTACCATATTTGAATGAGATCATGGTGAGAGTAGATGGAGATGGTTTGGGCATGCTCTTCGTAAGAGAGATTAGTTCACCAAACTTAACTGGACTCCACGAGACACTAGAAGAGTTGGAAGACCAGGCCTACATGGTTGATGACTATGAAGCGTGAAGTAGGAGATGATGAAAGGAGAAGTATTGATTTAAAAACTCAAGATAGAGACAACTGGCGTAATGTAACCTAGGTCTTTTGCGTCAATAGGCGTTGGAGGAGGTGATGATAATGATGACCGAATTGAATTAGGCGTGGAACCCAAACTATTCTCTCAACGAAATCAGCAAATAAAGAATACAGTAATTGGCGTCCCACTAATGCTGATTTTTATTTACATAATATATCGTTTTCTCAACATCCTGTTCCTAACAATGCTTTTCCATTTGTTGACAATTTAACATGATTTGGTAAATTTTGGTTGCAATAGTTTTACTGTTTATTACTTAATCTTATACTATCATCCAAATAAGAATCTTCTTTCCAATTACGCTATTTTCTACATTGGAAGGAAGTTAATAACTCTGTAAATATCAATTGTATTCCTGCTTGAAAATTTATCATTATACCCAAAGTAAATCACTTTAACATTTAAGTAGTTACGTACGTCAATGCGGAAGCTGAAATGATGATGGACACGTGCATTGCCTGTAAAGTGCTTTATATGGTGTCATGTTTAAGCTTAGTTATGTGCACTTATCACAATAAATCTTTTACCCATTTTTTTCCAAAATACACATTTCTATTCAAGGGATAAAAGTGATGATGTCCAATATCAGATTTTTCTCCTTGATTCATGATATGTAGTATAAGATGGAAGATAAGCAATGATGTCAGCAAAGTTTTCGGAAAATATTATCTTATATGGAATAGATAATTCTTTAAGGTTTTTCAAAATTACAAGGACAAAATTATAGGTATAGAGAATTTGCAAATAAGTGGTTTGGAATGTGATAAAGTTAAATATGTTCCGGACAAAACTCTTTCACCCACAACTTTATTTGTATGGCTTCGAAAGTTATATCTAATGAACTATGACTGAAGGTGTCATAAATGTAAGTAACGTGAAATGCAATTCGTAAATTGAAAGTTATAGCAAACAGGAAAATCGTACTACACCTAAGCTCTCTCTCTCTCTCTCTCTCTCTCTCTCTCTCTCTCTCTCTCTCTCTCTCTCACACACACACATATGTTAATGTTTACCTATGTAGATTATCCAAGAAATTCTATCAACTGGGGGTTGATTTTCAGGAGTTTAAAATGATAATGACTTTAGTGACTGCTTGTTCTAACAATATTTGAGTAATCCAGGTTACGGGATGAGATTACTCTCACAGAAAACGGAGAAAGTATTTTCTTCATTAGTGAAAATAAATGTGGGTAACAACTGTACATACGAATAAGTTTTGCCTGGCATTTCAGCCTAAATTTTACAATGTTAAGATGAAGTTTAATGTAATGTTTCTCTATTTTTACGGAAGTCTTACCAAATCAGTCAATTACAATTTAGTACAGTAGATTACAAAGGAGGTAGTTATGACCGATACAAGACACCATTAAAAGGAAGGGTAAATTGCGTGAAATAGCGAGAAAAAAAACTCTAGGAAAGTTGTAATGGAATGATGATATTCTTTTTCATATAATTAGGTTAATAAAAGGGAAAGGAATATATTCTAGTGACTAAGGTAACGTGAAATACAAGGATTGTAAAACCCTCTTGGAATACATTATTGTCAATTTCAGAGGAAAACCGAAGGCTTAATCTTAA
>NC_090741.1:14938683-14948683 GCF_036898095.1 Palaemon carinicauda
TTTTATCCTTTTAATTTTCCTGTCATATCCTGGGAAAACAATAACCGTCCGTCCTAACTACGTATATTCAATAAAAATATCTGTAGGGTCGTCCAAAACCCTTATTTGTTATCTTTCTGTATTTTCCCGTAAAATTATCTTTGATTCACTTATATTCATTTTCAGTCCCACGTTTCTTCTTATATATATATATATATATATATACACACACACACACACACATATATATATATATATATATATATATATATATATATATATATATATATATATATATGATATCGTCAGTCTCAAAAAAAAAAAGAATGTAATACCCATGGCCTCTTATCAAATCAGCTTTTTGACCTCAAATAAGTCGATTTTAAGTTAAAAAAAACTACAATATATGGTTATAGAATGTAGACCATGGCGCAAATATAAATAATGAAAACTCAGTTACTAATTCTGTACTGAAACGGGATATTTTTTCATTTCTGTGTATATGTGTTCTATATTTTGTTTAAAATCAAAACCACGACAAACTATTGTTAATTAAACTATGATTATGATATTTTTTTAATTTTCAATAATCAACCAAAACACTAAAATTCAAGATTATCATGATGTCTAGATTATCAAAATATTTCAAATTTAACTGGCTCGTAGAGTAAAAAGATAGGTAATTCGCAATGAATAGTTCAGTAGAAAATAGTAATCAGGTACCAACAACAATTTCAATTGAAAAAGTTTTTATATCTAACTATCTACTCGTTATGACTGGTAAAGTTTATATAATTTCTTAATACTCTCTCTCTCTCTCTCTCTCTCTCTCTCTCTCTCTCTCTCTCTCTCTCCTATCATGGTATTTGGGTTGGGTGGTCTTTTTGTCAACGGAGAAGAAAAGAACCGTAGTAGGTGAAAGAAATTATTTCTACGAATTTCATTCGACTAAAACTGGGAAAAGAATACCGGATGTGTGAGAAATGGCAACGGTGTTCAGAGCACATTCACATTCACACAATCATTCGAATTCTTTTTTTCTTAATCATTCATTATTTTACATATATTACTATGAGAACTATCAACTTTGTTTTTTTTTTTTTTTTTTTTCACTTCAGATGTTAGTTTTTACACTTCTTACCTTTAATACTAAAAGAATCAGCTACGCTAAAAAGTTATTATTCCGCAAAGAGTAGTTTTGTCAGGCCTTTTTTTTTCATACCGTCTGACACTTCCATTTAATTTTACTTTCGTAGATAGTTATTTTCACTCCTCTACCTTGGAGTTTGGCAATTATTATTATGAACAACTAGGGAGAGAGAGGTCCTTACAAGGTTTAATTTTCTATTGAGGAAGTTATGGATTGGCTAAGGGTTTTTTTTTTTCTTTTAAAATTGGACCAAATGTCGTTGGACCAAAAGTCCACCGGACGAAAAGACATTGGACAAAAAGACGTGGACGAAGTGTCGTCGGACGAAGTGACATCTGACGAAAAGTCGGTACACGGGTATTTGGATATACTTCTGGTTATTCTTTCAGTAATAATGATAATAATAATAATAATAATAATAATAATAAAAATACTAATAATAATAATAATTATTATTATTATTATTATTATTATTATTATTATTATTATTATTATTATTATTATTATTATTATCATTATTATTATTGCTTCGAAGTCCCATATGTCTGGATGCTATGAGTCCAAGGTTGGACTATTGTTGATGGGAAGCTTTAGCCATTGTTGTTTGATGGTAGTGTTCTACCTAAAGAATTAATCAGCATCCGGCACCAGCCACGTGACAGCAATGATGATGCTGATGATAATGATAATGAGAAAGATGATGGTTTCTCACAAAATTATGATAGTGATGATGATTGGTGTTAAATTGTTGCATAAATTTTGCACCTGAACACTCAAGTTTCTTAAATATAATCAGTGATCGGCGAATAAAATGTTCACCAAAGTAGTCTTTGACCTTAAAAACATGCATTTAGATACCAAGATTATGATTTTATGATAATTAGAACCAGCGATGTAATGGCATATTGTGAATAATTTTATGTATCGCTTAAGAACATATGAAATGGATGAGGGTACCTATGAAAATACGTAAAAACTACACATTGTATCCCAGTTCATGAACTATTATCACTCAGATTTGCATAAAAGACCATGTCAATGCTTTAAAGAATATCCGTTTCAATCTGCCATGAAATGGGGGGTGTATGAACACCCTTCTTGGCTGGTGGCCTAAATTCATTATAAGGGTTTAATATTTATATGATGGTAAAAAGCAGGATTATGTATTTAACTTTCAGTGCAAAATATATAATTCATACATATGAAATCATTTTCACAGTTTCAAATACCGTACCGCAAGTATTCCACATCATGCTCATAAATTGTAACAGAATTTTCTTTTTATTGTAAATCCCCTCTACACTTCACTGTTAACACAACCTGCTTAAGGCTGTCTGTTCATGAATTATTCTTTTTTTATGACCTTGTCCTCAACCTGTTATATATAAACTTGCTATCCAATGAAATAAAGTTAGGTGCATTCACCTCGCCTCTCAGTTAAAACCTAACAGCTCTCCCGCACAATTGGTGACCACCGGAGGACTCTCTCACTGCTTTTCCTTACTGTTTGATGATGTTGCCCAACAAACAAGACTGTTTGACACAAGTCGCCTCGAGGAAATTGACGCCCTCCACCAGCGGAGAAGTCCAGTTTTGCATCAAGGGAGTGTCTCGCTCAAGCAGTAAACCAGACTATCTTCCTGGTGATCCCCAAGGACACGTTCCCAGAAATCTCTGATTGGCTTTGCAAACAAGGGGAAACCCCAATAATGTACAATACCATCAAAACATACCTCCTGAGGCCGCACTCACCATCGCCATCTGCGTGTATAGGCAAGTTTTTTCACCTCTGTCAATAACCATTGGGAGACCAAAACACTTCGCTTGCACTCAAGGAAATGACCAGTATCGCTCGCCTGTAACCTGCCGCAGACTTTTCTCTTTTTAAAGCGAACCTACTTTATGGTCTATGGGTACAGTGCCTACCTGAACCTGTAAGGGCTGCCATCCCTGATGTCGATATTTTGTCCATGTAGAACCTGATGACTAAAGTCGACATCCTTATGGACAGTCACTTCACCGCCTTCAAGACCTCCATCAACACCTCCAATTCTGATGAAGAAGACAACTATCAAACATTGACCAAAGCTGATGTGAAAGCCGTAGGACACAGACGTCCACCCTGTGACATGCCAGAGCAGCACCAAAGCTACCCACCACCCACATATACCACCCCTCACTAATGTCAGAACCAACAACCTCTCCAGCCACTTACTGACCCCCATCGGCCACAGTTATGCTACTACCACTCCAGATTCGGGGCTGCTGAGAAGAAATGTTTGAACGCTTGTCAGTGACCAAAAATATTTTTATGTAGTCCATCACTTGGGTTGGTGGCCTCCCCTATCACTATTCTTTTTTTTTTTTACAGGATGCAGTTACGTGCTTGCGATTTCTGATAGACACAGGTGCTTGCCGCTCACTTCTGCTAAGGCCACTGTCAAGGACACGACGTAGTCTGTCTAAGTCTGCCGACATCCACTTGGTAGCTGCCAACGGATCTGCGATTCCCACCCACGGTTATGAAACACCCACAATATTATTTGGAAGCGCCAAATATAATTGGATGTTTCTCGTTGCTGACATCACATTGCCAATCCTGGATGCTGATTTCCTCTCCCATTTCCACCTTCTCGTGGATGTAGCTCACTGATGATTAGTCAACATGAACTCCTACTCCTCGACACCTCTTCAACCCGCCCCCTCTAACCTTGCTCTCCACATCACCACACAAATGGCTGCGTACGCCCACCACTTCACCAAGAAGATTTTCCGTACATAAATTCTTCAAACGCCCACGTCTCCCACCAAACACGACCTTTATCACCATATCAAGACGACGGGGCCAGCAGTATTCGCCAAATTCAGGCCTCTGACATTGGATCGCTTGGTAGCTGGTAAATAAACATTTACTGAAAATGGAAGAAGTGGCCCTTTGCCTAAAGGCCTCAACCCCATGGTCGTTACACTTGCACATCATCATGAAGAAATATGGCTCACTGCGTCCGTGTGAGGATTAAAGGTGCCTGACAATGCAGACAGAACCGGATCACAACCACCTCTCAAATATCCCTGTAGAGGAGGTTTTATTCACGCTCAACCTTCTGACTGAGAAGTATCAGGTGCCCATGAACCCGGAAGTCATCACCAAGACCTACATCACAACCCCCTTCAGTACATAAACCTTCAATTATTCCTGGTTTGGCTTTTGTAATGCTGGGACCACTTTTCAATGCCTCATGTATGGCACCTTAGGGGCCCTCCCCCTTTTCTGAATGTTAAGTGGACGACAAACTAGGGTTCTCTTCCTCCAAAGAGAAACACCTCTGTCACCTACACATTGTGCTCAACCACCTAAAACAGAATGGCATGTAGTCCAGTAGGACAAGTGTACCTTCATCACCAACGAAGCATCGTTCTTAGGCAATTGCATCACTCCTGAAGGAGTCCAAACTCTCCCTGAGAAGGTAGCAACTTTTCAGAACTTTACAACGCGCTTTACTGTCAATGTACTGCTTGAATTCTTGGGTCTGATCAACTGTTATAACTGTTTTCTGCCAGCCATTGCCACCACTCATGGCTCCCTCTACGCCTCCCTCAAGGGTAAGCCGAAAGACCTGAACTGGTGTCCCCTTCATTAAGCGGCCTTCTGGAATGCAAAGAATGCCCCATCAACTGCTACTGCTCTCAGTTTCCTGTGCCACATGCACCTCTTCTCTACGCCGATGCCAGCAACGTCACCATTGGTGCAGTACTCATTTAGGTGGTTAATGACTCGCCCCGCCAAAATGGCCTCCCTCAGTATAAAATTGTCCAAGGCAGAATCAGGCTACTTTACCCTTGATCACAGTTTTCTCGTGGTGTCTTTGGCTGCCACTTCTTACAAGGTATGGCCTTTGTCATTCGCATGGACCACATGCCTTTGGTGCATGCCTTCATTTGACAGTCCGACGCCTGGTCTGCCTAACAACGCCGACATCTCTCCACTGTGGCTGAATACAATTGTACCCATCAACATATCACTAGAAAAAATAAACCTGTTACCACATTGGTCGCCATTCACATGGGAATGAATTACAATACCTTTGCAAATGCCTAATAAAATTATCTAGAGTACCAAGCATGGAGGACATCCTACACATCCCATTGTTGGGAAAATGTCCCCCCAACGATTCCAATACCACCTTTCTCTGCGATGTCAGTACTGGTAGACCTCGACTGTGGATAACTGCTCCTATGCGCCGAAAGGTGTTTGATTTCATTAGTGGCATTTTACATCCCGCGTGCCGATCTACTGCAGAGCTACTGAAGACGAAGTTTGTTTGGCACTTCATTATTAGGGATGCTAATAGTTGGGTTCACTCCTGTTCTTCATGCCAATTTTCAAAAGTACATCAACTATTATTATTATTATTATTATTATTATTACTAGCCAAGCTACAACTCTAGTTGGAAAAGCAAGATGCTATAAGCCCAAGGGCTCCGATAGGGAAAAATAGCCCACTGAGGAAAGGAAATAAAGAAATAAATAAATGACAACAAGTTAACAATAAATCATTCTAAAACAGTAACAACATCAAAACAGATATGTCCTATATAAACTATTAACAACGTCAAAAACAGATATGTCATATATAAACCATAAAAAGACTCATGTCAGCCTGGTCAACATAAAAACATTTGCTCCAACTTTGAACTTTTGAAGTTCTACTGATTCAACTACCCGATTGGGAAGATCATTCCAGAACTTGGTAACAGCTGGAATAAAACTTCTAGAATACTGTGTAGTATTGAGCCTCATGATGGAGAAGGCCTGGCTATTAGAATTAACTGCCTGCCTAGTATTTCGAACAGGATAAAATTGTCCAGGGAGATCTGAATGTAAAGGATGGTCAGAGTTATGAAAAATCTTATGCAACATGCATAATGAACTAATTGAACGACGGTGCCAAAGATTAATATCTAGATCAGGAATAAGAAATTTAATAGACCGTAAGTCTCTGTCCAACAAATTAAGATGAGAATCAGCAGCTGAAGACCAGACAGGAGAACAATACTCAAAACAAGGTAGAGTGAAAGAATTAAAACACTTCATCAGAATAGATTGATTACCGAAAATATTGTAAGACTTTCTCAATAAGCCAATTTTTTGTGAAATTGAAGAAGACACAGACCTAATGTGTTTCTCAAAAGTAAATTTGCTGTGGAGAATCACACCTAAAATTTCAATTTTAAAAGAGTCATACAAATTCAAAGAAACATTATCAATACTGAGATCCGGATGTTGAGGAGCCACCGTCCTTGACCTACTTACAATCATACTTTGAGTTTTGTTAGGATTCAATTTCATACCCCATAATTTGCACCATACACTAATTTTAGCTAAATCTCTGTTAAGGATATCACCAACCCCAGATCTACATTCAGGGGATGGAATTGATGGAAAGAGAGTAGCATCATCTGCATATGCAACAAGCTGGTTTTCTAGGCCAAACCACATGTCATGTGTATATGGTATGAAATGTAATGGGCCAAGAACACCAGATATCACATTCCTATACTCACTATGGTGCCCATCAACAACAACTCTTTGAGATCTATTACTTAAAAAATCAATAACAATGCTAAGAAACGACCCACCCACACCCAACTTTTTGAGTTTGAAGATAAGGGCCTCTTGATTAACACGGTCAAAGGCAGCACTAAAATCAACTAATCATACGAACTTCCTGACCACAATCTAGGGATTTCTGTACAGCATTGGAGATTGTAAGAAGGGCATCACATGCTCCAAGGCCTTTACAAAAGGGAGTGAGCACCTTTCCTCAACCTCAGCGTTATTTTGTCCATATTCACGTCGACATAGAAAGTCATCTACCCATATCACAATGACATCGTTACCTGTTTACAATCATCGACCGCTCCACTCGTTGGCCTGAAGCCATTCCCATGGAAACTGCAACATGCTCCTCACCTACATCTGCCTTACTCTCAGGATGGATGGCAAGATTTCATATCCCTGAGCATATTACTTCTGACAGGGGTACCACTTTCACCTTTCAATTGTGAACATCATTAGTGAATCTCCTTTGAATCACCTTACAACAGACAACCGTCTACAACGGAATCGTCAATCATTTTCATCGCACTCTCAAAGCAGCTTTGATGTCCCACTGAAAGGACTCCAACTGGTTTACCGAGCTTTCCTGAGTCCTTCTGGAACTAAGGACCACTTCTAAATATGCTCAGGATGTCTCGACAGCTGAAATGGTATATGGCATACCGTTTGTCGTTCCTGCAAAAACTTTTCTGTCTGCCACCTCCTCCGACAATCTCCAGCGCCTATGCCACGTTGGGGGAAAATTTACTCCAAACCACCACACTTACAAGCCCCCAGCTAAGCAACCCATACCAACAGATTTGGACTCTGTAACAAATGTTTTACTGCACAATGACACAAGCAAGCCACCGTTAATGCCCCTTTCTGCTGGCCCTTTCCTTGTGATCCATCACAATCCGAAGGCTTTCTTTCTAGACATTCTGGTAAAGAAGACTGGGTCTCCATTGATCACTTAAAACCTGCGTACAGTACGCTGCTCAAGAGCAAGGCACCCCATTTCACATGTATATGTTTTTAGGGGGTGGGGGGGGGAACTTGTACCGCAAGTCTTTCACAACACGCTCGTACACTGTAACAGTATTTTCTTTTTATTGTATATCTCACTCTACACCTCACTGTTAACACAAACTGTTTAAGGCTGTCTGTTCATAGATTATTCTGTTTGAATTTTTATAACCTTTTTTTCCTCACCCTTTAATATTCACATTACCTCTCAGTTACAACCCAACGGTTCTTCCGCACAATAAAAAGAAACACAATGTACTGTATATATAGCATTACATATCAATTTGGAAATGATTATCCTAATTTTAGAATTTTATCGTGACCTTTTAATGAAATATTAGATGTTTGCCCTAGCAAACCCGTGTATAATTTTTCTAGCATGAGGACAGTATACACTAACAATATAAGTAAGTAATCTCATGTTAGGCTTATTTTTTACCGTCGGAGGTTTTAATAGTTACTTAATTTATTCTACTTTTATAGAGAAGAGTTCACTGTCTAAAGTTTTTAGAAATTAATCAACTCTTTCCAAGTAAATTGTCTTTTAAAGAAAATAAAAGCCCCATATTCTTATATGAATGACCCATAGTTCTGAAGCAAATTACAAAAACAACGATCAACCATTAAGATTTTCTTCCAGAATTAGAAAGAAATGAGATAATCATCAACTGTTTCAAAAGGAATATTGAAAACATGGATGATATCAACCACTAGAATTGATTTCAAAAAAGGATAAGAACCTAATCAAGATTTTCATTACCCTAACGTCGGAAAAATTATGTGACCCTTTATATCATAATATAGGCATTAAGGTAGTCTCTGTCTGTTTGTGTTTTCTAACTATCTATAACCGAGAGATTCAGTCTATTTTACTCACATTGCATGTCTTGATTAGGCAACAGAAGACCTTTCTTTCACTTCTTATTTACTTACCCTATTTTTTCCCACGGAGAGATGAAGAATTTGGTAAAAAAATAAATCCCTATTATATGTTTCCATTCCTCTCCAGAATTCTTTTAAAACGCAATAGATATCTACAAGTACTCATATATTACCTGTCCAGCGAAAAGTAGCTTTCCGGTAGGCAACGCAATAGATATCTACAATCACTTATACATTACAAGTCCTACAGAAAGCAGCTTCCCGGTAAGCATATTCAACTCATTACCTTTTCATTTTACGAATTCAAGAGAGAGAGAGAGAGAGAGAGAGAGAGAGACGTTTTCATTCCTCTCCGGAGTGCTTTTAAAACGCAATAGATATCTACAATCACTTAAATACAGTTTTACCAGTCCTACAGAAAGCAGCTTCCCGGTAAGCATATTCAACTCATTACTTTTTCATTTTACGAATTCAAGAGAGAGAGAGAGAGAGAGAGAGAGAGAGAGAGAGACGTTTTCATTCCTCTCCGGAGTGCTTTTAAAACGCAATAGATATCTACAATCACTTAAATACAGTTTTACCAGTCCTACAGAAAGCAGCTTCCCGGTAAGCATATTCAACTCATTACTTTTTCATTTTACGAATTCAAGAGAGAGAGAGAGAGAGAGAGAGAGAGAGAGAGAGAGAGAGAGAAACGTTTTCATTCCTCTCCAGAATTCTTTTAAAACACAAGATATCTACAATCACATAAATGTTATCTGTCTCGCAGAAAGTAGCTTCCCGGTAAGCATATTCTACTCATTACTTTCCAGTTTATGTAATCGAGAGAGAGAGAGAGAGAGAGAGAGAGAGAGAGAGAGAGAGAGAGAGAGAGAGAGAGAGAGAGAGAGAGAGAGACGTTCTTATTCCTCTCTGTAATTCTTTTTAAACGCAATAGATATTTGTGTGCGTGCGTGTGTATATAAACAGATATTTCAAATGAGAAATGCCTGGGATGAAAAAAAATGTCCACATTATACGGAGAATACTCATTTGCGTAAAAAGTTTGGGCTTTGCGTTGTGGTGGCGTTTAGAACTGGAGATTTCTTAACGCTTTCTGGTGTTTTCGGGTTCAGTGAACTCTCTCAAAAATGTTTTCCTCTTCTCACGCCTTGACTCCAGAAAAGCATGATTAATCTTTATGACTCTTTATACAATGATTCTTCATACAATAATACCTTGGTATGGTTTGGCTAGTTGCTTTCTCCTTATAGTTTCTATGCAGTAGGAAAACATCCTACTAGAATATTGTATGCTGAAATACCATCTTGTGACACTTCTAGCCCTATGGAACACTGTCCGTTTGGTAATCATGTGGATTATTT
>NC_090741.1:14958683-14961183 GCF_036898095.1 Palaemon carinicauda
TTACTTATATATATGTATATATATATATGTATATATATATATATATATATATATATATATGTATATATATATGTATATATATATGTATATATATATATATATATATATATATACAAATATATATATATTAATATGTAGAAGTAAATATCAATCACCCAATCCCAACAAGAACTTCTAACTATGGTTGGGTAGAGGTTCTTACTGGCATAGTTTCAAATACATTACCAAAGGTAGAATTCTATATGAAATGCCATGGTGGTTGATATTAACATAGATTGAATATGTGTATATACGTGTACATATATATGCATATAAACATATGCATATATAATTCATATGTGTGTGTGTGTTTGTAAGTATGATTTATCAATTGGTGTTTCATTCCCTCTATATCACTTCCATTGTTTGATACGATTCACATAAAATGCCCTTATGGTAATAATCTCATTTATTTTTTGAAGTTACAGATAGAATGATTTCAACCAACATATAACCAATGATATGTATTTCAAATGTTTTCGAGAATATTTCATAAATACTGACATTCGGTGTCTCTCAAAAAGAATAATAATCTTTTACGAAATCCTTTTTAATGATCTGAGAATCGAAGTGTTTGGGGGAAAAAAACAGAAAAAAGCTATTACCTACTTAACTTTATCGTTTTTTCTTCAGAACCTCTCTGTACATTACAAAACTCTCCAATGATCCCTTTTGGTCTGTAATTGACATTAAGGGACCCAAGTCCAGAAAAGTGTTGGTTTTGCACAAGAAAATATGTTCTAAATGATTAAAGAATAATGAATGAAAATCGAGCTACCCACCATCTCTCTCTCTCTCTCTCTCTCCTCTCTCTCTCTCTCTCTCTCTCCTCTCTCTCTCCCTCTCTCTCTCTCTCTCTCTCTCTCTCTCTATCGTTTTTTACTTGGTTTATGCCTTGTTTTTCCGGGTTTATACTTCCTTGCTATTTTAGTATAGTAGAATCATGATACCGTCTTTGTTTTTACATTGATAACAGCTAAACAAACATCAAGTATTTCTGGAAGCTGAAAATGGTTATCCTAATAGCACATTACGCTTTCTGGTTAAATAGTCAATATCAACTTCGTACTCTGGCCATTGCCCATGATCATACAATGGCAGCTACCGAATGTCCTCTGGTGTCAAACTGTCATTTATCCAAAGAATAAATACCACGGTCATTCATGTCAAACTTCATATCATAAAAAGCCTACCATAGGCAATGGTATCTCTGTTCATTATTTTATGTCTGTCAGTTCTCCTGCTATTGTTGCTCTGTACTACCTGATTATGACTCTGGCGCAGATGTAGGTCATCCAAGGAAAAGAATATACTTATATATTTAGATGAAAATACATTCATCTTCACCCTTTCTATATGGTTTTAGGGTGATATTTTATTGTTTTCTTGTTTATGGCATTTCTTAGCTTGCCTTATCAGTTAGTTGTCCTAAAGGCTTCGTCTTCATCGCATTTCTGGATTTTGAGTCTGATCAATAAGAACAATGATGATATAAAGATTTGTTTCTAGGTTGTACATCAATTATTCATAATAAGGTATCAATTATTCCGTGGTTTGAATTAGAAATCTGAATTAAACATCAGGTTTTATTATATATTTATCTGCTATAATCATTATTATTATTGTGATTATCCCTGTTGCAAAATTTTTTAATATTATTGCATTTTTATTTCATAATTGAAACAATCCTACTAAAAATACTGACATTATGTAAGCGAAATAAATACAGTTTCAACCCTTTGGACATCTGAATAGGACAAGAGTACTTTGATTCATCATATCTTTAGAAAGGCAATGTCTGAAAAAGCTGCCCTTGGGTGGAAACCCGGCCAAGTCTAAACCTGGTGTGTAGTTCTTGTAGATTTTAATAGGTTTATTGATAAAACAAGCAATGCTTAAATTTTGCTGTGTCTATGCAGAGACTACTACATGATACCTCATAAACATGACTATTTCAATATATTTTTTTTCATAGGAACTGAATATCTTTTGAAATGTCCAAATACAAGAAAAAAATTACCCAGAAAGCTCTCATTAAAAAAAAAAAGAAAAAAAACACACACACAAATGAAACGGGCTAAGCATTATCATGATCATGAATATCATAAAACATAGAAACTCTGTATATGGAGTTTAACTAATGATAGTACAATCATTCAACCCGGAAAATCTTCTGAGTTATAATAACCATAACTTGGCTTATGAACTGGTGTGCATGTGTTCCCTGCGTAAGACTTTTATATATGTCGAAATATATCAGAGCCTCTAAGATGCATAATTCAGTTTTAATCAAAGTAAAACATTTCCTTCATTCTTTATGCAATATTTCTTTTATAACAATAGACTGCATGTCTAATTTCACCCTAATGAAAAAAAAAATACTTGTACAAATATCTATTATATATCAAATAAAAGAGAGAGAGAGAGAGGAGAGAGAGGAGAGGAGAGAGAGAGAGAGAGG
>NC_090741.1:14981183-14993683 GCF_036898095.1 Palaemon carinicauda
ATGAATACGAACAAATACAAAGAGAATTGGAGGCACATGTGATGATAGACAGGCATTACGCTCCCTTTGCAACAAACTTCAAAAACAATTTGGTAACGAAATGGGGTTTCATTCTGGGACCAAAAAATTAGCCTCCAAAATAATATTTTCCAAATCACAGGGGGGTGCCCTTAATAATTCAGACTTGCAAAATACCAATTTCATGAATACTGCAGTTCATGGATTACATTCAACTTTTCATCATGAGCCTGGATTATCGCGACCATGCAACAATGATGAAGTAAAGGAAGATAAAACACTTAAGAGATGTTTACACTCTATTTGCATTGCTTGCTGATCCAACGGATGATATTGTAAATAATCGGGCAGTGGTTAAGGAGTCTTTGCAGTCAGCAGTACGTTTTTTGCCACAGCGCTTAATTCATCTGATTACAGGCAAACGGCAACCTTTACAAGTTGGCATATGAATGTACGCCCATCGTTCAACTGGAAGTAATAAAACTGATTCAAATATTACATTATATGAGAATTGGAATATTGTATAATGATGTATTAGATGAGCAATCAGTATGGGTTAGATAATATATCAAGTCGAGGGACCAGGTATGTTTGATAGCAACAGATCAGTGGAAACGTCAGTGCCCTACTGAAATAGCTGAAGGGAAGCCATTCGCTGTTATTATTATCATCATTATAACTTGCTAAGCTACAACCCTAGTTGGGAAAGTAGGATACTATAAGCCCTGGGGCTCCAACAGGGAAAATAGCCGAGTGAACAGTAACAACATTAATATATATATTTCCTTATAACCTATAAAAACTTTAACAAACCAAGAGGAAGAGAAATAAGATAGAATAGTTTGTCCGAGTGTACCTTCAAGTATGAGAACTCTAACCCGAGACAGTAGAAGACCATGGTATAAGGCTATGCCATTACCCAAGAATAGAGAATAATGGCTTCATTTTGGAGTGTCCTTCTCCTAGAAGAGCTGCTTACTATTGCTAAAGAGTTTCTTCTAACCATACCAAAAGGAAAGTAGCCACTGAACAATTGCAGTGCACTAGTTAACCCATTGGATGAAGAAGAATTGTTTGGTAATCTTAGTGTAGTCAAGTGTATGAGGACAGAGGGGAATATGTAAGGAATAGCCATGACTATTCAATGTATGTGTAAGCAAAGGGTAAATGACCCGTAACCAGAGAGAAGGATTCAATTTGGTACTGTTTGGCCAGTCAAAGGACCTCATAACTCTGCAGCAGTAGTATCTCAACAGGTGGCTGATAGGTTTTGATATAAGCCACCATACTAATGTTATAATGCCAAAACTAATATCATATTGCAGAAACACAGATATTATGGATAAAGTACTTCCGAGGGTTTCAAAGTCTGACATGCAGGAAGATCTGATATGCCATACTGTTCCTAAAAAAGAAAAAAAAATAGATTGGGATTCTAATCCTGGGGTATGCCATGACCTAAAAGCCTATGCACTTCTCAAAGTTGTAAAGTCTGAAGACAATGTTCTTCCTTTTACACGGCATCACTGTTCGCTTGACAGTAGTATTGAAAAATGGGAAACTTCCAATACAATGTGCTATTTACAACCTCCAAATAAAGAGTTGTTAATAAATGTGATTGATTATTGCAAGAGAGTTACGGTGATGAAGCAAATGCCCTTGATTCAGCTAGCTCGAAACCGGCTAGTAATCAATTTGTTACTGAACTCCTTTTTTTTCTTAAGATAAGGACAGATGGTGTCAAGTACAAGGTGTAGTTATAGGATTTCACAAGGAGCTCTCTTACTTGAATGCACAAGGTAAAGAAAATGGCGGTAGTGTCATTATATAAAAATACACACTCATCCTCAATAATCCATGTAATTCTGTATATGGATTATCAGAATAAAAGTTAAAGATGTTTGTTAAAAAATATAAAATTTGTATTATAGTACCCTATTTGGATAAGTTTTATTATGAAAAATCCTTTATGAAAGTGAACTTTATATGCAAAAAATTATCAATTATGAATGGTTGTTTGGTTTTTAAACAAAATGGTTCTTATAGCTAAAAATTATGTAGATGAGTAATTCGTTTTTTTTTTTTTTTTTTTTTTTTTTTCTTTTTCAAACCATCACCAAACGACGGGATCATAAAACAGGTCCCCTCACCTTGCACAAGGGGCTCACTTATTACCCTAACTGGACTATATGATATATTTTACAAGTTTTTTGGGCTCAAGCCATGTCGTGCTGATGGAAGTTCCCCTTAAAGTAGCTTCCTAAGGGATATATGTACTACAGTGATATTCCCAGAGAATTTTACCATTAGGTATCCAGAATTCTAACTCCTGGCACAAATATCCTTAAATTTTCTCTCAAGGATATCGTTTAATATCAGGGACGTATTCTTGACACGCCTCATAGCAATCTGCACCCCTAATAGCGTTTACGCTTCGAGGAGGTGTGGCAAAATAAAAGGGAGCCGTATCAAGGCTACCCCGTTCTCGTACTACTATTGAGTAGGATAACAGCGTCATTCCCACGATGGCGGACATTCCTTTTTTTGTAGCGATTTCGCTCGGTGGTATTCCCTGGTGATCTAACTTTTCGATCGTTTTACAGGATTATTATTATGCTTTCTCCATCTTCTTCCGCCTTTGAAAAGTTGAGTATCGGGTCTTTGCAATGAGTATATTTCAGCTCCTGTTTCACAATGAAATTAGAGTATTTTATTGTGCCTAAGAGCTAGGCCAGTTACTGGAGGTGCCATGGGCGCCGTCATTCGTTAGGCATGTGTTATTTAGATAGCAGAACGACTTCCAGTTTTAAACAGCCTTATTTAATTATTTTAATTATTTAGCTATTTGGGCAATTATTCTTATTAAGAGAACTCTTAATCTTTACAAAATATAAGACTGCTCCTAGATTTCGAATATGAAGTTTATTCAATGTGCATAATTTTTTCCTCTTTCTCTGTCAATCGTATAGTCAGAGTTTCGGTGATTTAGGTAACCGAGATCTCGTCTAGTCTAGGTAACCTAACCTAGACGTTTTACTATACGTTCAGACATTCCCCGGTTTCGGTGATTTAGGTAACCGAGATCTCGTCTAGCCTAGGTAACCTAACCTAGACGTTTTACTATATGTTCAGATATTCCCCGGTTACCCTCGTATATTGTTTTCATTCAGGGGAGACTGATAGCTCCTGGAATGTTATGAAACATTACACGTCTCTTCAGAGATTTAAGGTTAATCTCTTTCCCTCTGAGTGTAGCCTCAGGCTACAACCCTAATGGCCGTGCCTTGAATTTCATTCAGACATGGCTAACTTAGGGTTTGTCCTGCCTCTTCCCTTAACCGTTGGTTGTGGTCAGAATCTCAGAGTATTTAGTCTTATGTCGGCAACCTGCCGGCAGGGCGAATGGGTTGTAGGATACCATCATTCCCCTGCTGGCTAGGTGGCCGGCAATAGAGGTTAGCCCTCATTAGCCGCACTCAAAGTTATGGTAGGATACCATCTTCTCCTTGCGACTAAAAGACTAGTCCTGTGCCACAGTACTCTGGGCTGAAGAGTAGTATTCTTTAGCCTAGGATAACGTGGCGCTGGAACACTGTTTCTTCTTTGTTGAGAGGAGGCGTCAGTGACGCCATCCCCTCAACTGTGTCGGCAATCTCTGGGATGGAGAACTGAGTCTCTCCTGTCACCTGGGATTCTGCCGATAGTGAAACGGAGTTTCTTTTAACAGGTGGTAGGACTGACAATTTTGCCAGTTCCTTTCACACTCGTTACAGGACCCTGTTCCCTACCCCTCTGTCCACTTTTGATGGCTGAGCCATTGTCTTTCTTTAGGCTGGCATCTTGCAACCTTACCATTGCCGGTAGGTTGCCGGAGCCAGCCAGACTCCCTCTCTAGCCATGACTTTGGCTGACGGCAGGGCATACTGCCGACAACCACATCATCTGCGGCTGCTATGGTCCCTGCCGTTAGCTGATGACTGCCGGCAGCCAATATGGCTGCCGATAACTGGAGACTGTCGGCATTGCCGGCCCAGCCGGCAACTGCTGGCTTAGCCAGCGGCCAAGATGACTGCCGGTAGCTGGCGGCTGCCGGCGGCCATGATGGCCCTGAGTGGGAAGTCCCTTCTGTCCCCAAGGTTCTTCAGTCCTCCCTTGGACTGCTACTACAGGTTCTGTTGCCGCGGTACTGCCGGCCAGGCTGCAAAGATATTGCTGACTCAGTTGGCAGCACGCCGACTGTACTGGTATTGCTGGAATCTTGCCGGCCGGCAGTGTATCGGAGGTACCTTGCCGGCAATAGTACTGTAACTGTATGGAAGCCTGAATGGTACATTCTCCCCTTCTATTAGAACCTTCTTTCTGGAGAAAGGCAGTCAAACTAGACTTATATATCCTTAATTACTGTATACATTCATAGTAAGGAGTAGCCTTATTTCCATGCTATCTCTCTCTCTCTCTCTCTCTAGCTAGCATGCCGGGTATGCCGGCAAGACCTAGCAATGCCGGCAACATGCCGGATGAATTACTGTATATGTTATACAGGTAGCCAGTATATCTGATGTATAGATTATACTGCAGATAGAAAACTACTATATATTTCATACTAGTAGTTATTTCCAATATATTTTGGATATCCAACACAGGCATTTGCTGAGCCCAATCCTATATTGAATGAATAAGATTTCTTTAATATCCTGATTAGAATCAGTATTAGGATTACCCTACAATATTAAACACTTCAAGGCAAGAGTAATACACTCCTAACCCTTAAAGGGTAGAGCCTTTTTCCTTGAGTCTCCCTGATCAGGAAACTCTATATTTTAATATAGTAGGAAGACTACAGCAAATAGGCTGAGTGGGATATACAAATATATGTCTTTATTTTCCTAGTCCAGCTGGCTTCATGCAGGATGGACCGTACTGTCATATGCTACTATGAAGGCAGCTTAATGACTAGACTACAATACATGATGTACAGTAGCCAGTAAATTGTAATATAGACTTACTGCAATTAGAAAACTACAGTACCATTAAACAGTAGTATTTTCTGACATACCTTGGGTACCCTTGTACGAGCATTCCGCTGGTACCGCTCATATATTGAATGAATAGTTTTCTTCAAAATTCTGATCGAGAATCAGTCATCCTGGCCCCAGAGTATTAACATTATTTTGGGACAGTGACTTGATACTTCTCTACCCCTAGGGGTAAGAGCCCTTCTACTTGGAGTTACTCAATTGAGAAATATCCAGGTAGTTAATACTGAGAGGAGGTATCAGCATTTGCTCACAGGGGTACACAAGTGTGTATTTCCTACTATCCCTTTATAGCTTACTGTCCTAAGCTACTCTATTGTAAAGGACATTTGGATGTTAATTGTCAAGGAGATACTCCATTGTATACTCATTTGGTTTTCCTTTCTTTACTGGAGGAACACCAGATGCCTTGTGCTGCAGTCCTCTGCAAGGCCAAGAGTAAGTATTTTTACGGTCATAATACTTTACAGGTTTCATGCCCCCTGCAATATTATTTCAGGATCCCTACATTATTGGAACCCACAGGTTTGCAATATATGTCGGACATTAATGTCAGAAAGTTTTGAAAATCGCAAGTCTACGGAAACTAGGGATACAGCTCTATATAAATTACGCAACTGGGTGAGAGGCTTTCAAAAGATCTCTCCGGGACCTTTCCTACCTAATGATAGGATGCGTAAGCTACTATTTCCCGAAGCAAGTGAGAAAATAGTAGTGCCTCAGGAGCCAACTACATCCCCTGACGGCCAGAAAACCTTTGAGATTGAGGACAAGAAGTGCCCCAGGATAGAAGAGAAAAATGTTGTGTCGGAATTTCCTCCGCCTATGCCGCTATAGAGCCATCGATGTCGACATCTTCGTCTTCTATCCCTCTATTGGATAATGTGGTACAATTATGTATCCAGCTGAAGAATCAAATAGAGAGCTTTCGTAAACAAAACGAAAAGCAGGAAGTAAAACGCAAGATAGAGCCTCATAAAGCTTCTCTTGTCGCTTCCCAGGGATCAGTCAAATGACCCATGAAACAAGACCTACCGACATGCTCCATAACCAATCCCCGGAGGTTTGCGGAGCAGATGCCGATTTCAGATGGCAATCTCTACATCTCAGAGAAAATAGGTGCTGTTCCTTTGGACAAAATTCAATTTTGGCCAAGCTTTGATGCTTTCCCTAATAGTTGGGTTCGACTGAAGTACGAACCAAAGGCAAGAAAAGGAACGAAACCAAAGGAGGTCATGATTCTCGAACATGATAAGGCACAGACTATCCTTTCAGGTAGTCTAAAAAAGGCGGGTTATTCAGAGTCGAAGGTATTCTCACTGAATAACAGACTCCCTTCCTTTCTTGCTCCTACTTCACTCTCATTCCCCTTTATGGGGAAGGCATTTACTTCTGTTGCCAAAGCAGTAGGGACGGGTAAGGCTTGTCCCACACTCGATGAGTGCAAGCCTTTATCACTAGCTTTTCCCGCACAGGAAAAGGATTGGAAGGAAGTCCATTTGACATTTTCAATAGGAAAATTAGACAAGGATGTCGCAAGTTAACAATTCAAGGTTTGTCTCTCTAAATTGTCTGAGTTGATCTTGTATAATGAACATGAGTCAAAGGAGAGACTTGCGACATCCCTTTCTCTACAAAACTAGATAGAGTTGTGTTCAACCTACGAAAATACCCCAGACATGCTCATGGTCATAGCCAAAATGCACATAGCTACCCTGGTGAAGGACCTTTACGCCTTTATGAAGGCTAGGAGAGCATGTAGAGAGTTTGTGTTCGCTGCTGCAACAGTGAAACACGAAACAAGGAAGCTAATATCTTCCAACATCTGGGGTAAGGACCTCTTCCCACACGAGGTCATTAAGGAAGGAATTAAGAACACCACCATGGAGAACATAAGTCTTCTCCAAAAATGGGGCATTCCCTCAAAGAGAAAATCTTCCGTGGTTGTGGGTCCCCAACCTAAAAAGAAGATCGAAAATGCTGGAAATATCCAGGCTGCTCAACAACACCCCACTATTCCATTGACCACGATGTTACAGGTAGATGGTCAAAAGTCTAAGCCCACTGACTATTCGAAGCATAAAGACGCTTCGCCTAGGAGGAACATTCCCTCAGGATTGCAGGACCTTCCATCCTTCGGTCCAAAGCCTATTCAAGATGAGCCATTGATGGGAAACAGAAATGTCCCTACCATCGTTTCCTTATCATCTCCTACAGTTCAAAACCCTCCTGGAGGAGTATACCTGAGAGCTATAGAGCATACAGGTGGTAAGAAAAATATAGCTCATCGAGTTCCAGGGAAGGCTGTTTTGTGTTCACAAGAAGGACACAAGAAATCTCTGAGTCATTCTGAAATTGTCGCCATTCAACAAGTTCATAAAAAACAGCAAGTTCTGAATGTTAATCCTTCTGAACATATGGACCTTGTTCCAATTAGGGGTGTTCGTAGTCTTGTCAGACCTGAAAGGTGTCCTTCGGAACCCTCCAGTCAACCATCCCCCCTTCCTCCTATCTAGAATTCATATTACAGAGAGTAACATTCATCCTAGGAAAGATACGTGTCGGACTCACAGTCCTAAGTATCTTCATAGGATTGACGAAGTTAGTCACGTCAAAGTCAAGCCTAGAAATAGTTCAGGTATTAATATACCTGATCGAGAGGCTGGGGTGGGCAGCAATCCAAAGTGTATGGCCAATGTGCATTCAAAGAGATGAATAGGTTCCCGGGACATCACGGATGCAAGATAAGCTTCTAGAAGTCTCAACTTTCTCCAGCTCAGGGGTTTCGATGGTTTAAAAACCAACGAAGCCCTCAATCACATCAACTCTCCTTTCCCTTGGGAATATAAAAGGAGCTCGTGAGGTCTGTCAAGAGACTCGGGTAATCAGTCAGATTGCCATAATACCAACAGGGGAAAGCGCTAAACTTTCCCAAGTTCGCAATAGTGACAGACCTGGTGCTAAGGGCACACCCGAAAGATGCGTTAAGAGCCTGGAGAAAAACACGCATCAAACGCTTGAAGAGATAAAAAAAGACTGAGATCAGTCCCTCTTTAATCGCTTCTCTAATAAAATTAAAGGACGAAAGTCCAAGACTCTGCTGGTCCTTTCATGAGTGGGGAAGCCCCCTCCACACAGATCAGACTTCCTACGACTGATCTGGGACACCGAAGAAATAATAAGACGTCACAATCGAATGTCTCATACAGTCTTGGTGAAGTTACCCATCCCTCTCTTAAAGGGATGGCACCTACCAGCAGTTCATTTACAACTGATCCACAATGTGACAGTGGATACTCTATTTCGATCCAAGCCGATAGAGTTGGAATGGTCCCATGGACGCAGACATATTCCCTCCTAGATGGGAACAAGTCCCGGAACTGCAGATCGAACTCTTCATCATGAGCGGCCTTCAAGAAACCTACCTCGATATGTAGCCCCATACGAGGATCTTCTAGTGGGACTGATAGATGACATGTCTCTGGAATGAAATGGATGGACTCAGGTATACCTGTTCATCCCATCCAATCACCTGCTGAAGGTCCTCAACAGGCTCAGATACTTCTAAGGGGGGAGTAGCTCAGCTCTTTTGGCTCCCAGATAGCCCAAGAGCAATCTCTCCTCCCTAATGAAGAAACTGAAGATGTGGCTGGTCCTAGTTCTGATCCTAGGTATATTCCCGAAGGTTCAAAAATTAACTGCCTTCGTTTTATCACAGAGAACCCAAACCCTTCATTTTCATGATTTTCTTGCTCTAGCGGTTAGAAAAATGTTTGGGATCTCAGAAGGCAATATAGAATTCTTAGAAGAATACAAGGCCAAGTCGACTAGAAGGCAATATAAGTCTTCCTGGAAAAAGTGGGTTGCGTTTGTCAAAGCAAGAGGACCGAAAGAAATTTCAATGAACTTCTGTCTGTCCTTCTTTGTCCACCTTCATAGCCAAGGTCTGGCACCCAATACGATAAATATGTGTAAGTCAGCCTTGACTAGGCCTCTCCTATATGCCTTTCAAGTAGACCTGGCTAATGAAATCTTTAATAAGATTCCGAAGGCATTTGCTAGGCTTAAGGCCCGCAGTACCACCAAAGCCCATCTCTTGGTCTTTGGACAAAGTCTTACATTATGCCTCATCAGTGAACAATGAAGATTGTTCTCTTAAGGATCTAACCCAAAAGGTTATTTTTCTGTTTGCTATAGCCTCTGGGTTTAGTGAAATAGTGGCCCTATCCAGAGATGAGGGTCACTTTCAGTTCACGGAAGTGGGAGAACTGAATCTCTTTCCTCATCCATCCTTTCTTGCTAAAAACAAGCTACCCACTAAGAGGTGGGGTCCCTGGAGAATCTGCCCTCTGAAGGAAGATGTCTCTCTATGTCCTGTAGAGTGTGTAAAGGTCTATCTTCGTAGAACTTCAGACTTCAGGGGAGGACAGCTCTTTAAAGGAGAAACTTCTGGATCAAATTTATCCCTAAAACAACTAAGTGCGAAGCTCACCTATTTTATTCGTAGAGCGGATCCGGACAGTACTCCCGCAGGTCATGATCCGAGAAAGATTGCTTCATCACTGAACTTCTTTCAGTATATGGACTTTGAGTGCCTTCGTTCATACACTGGAAGGAAATCATCCAGAGTGTTTTGCAAACAATATGCAAAACAAGTGCATGAACTGAAACACTTCGTAGTGGCAGCAGGTAGTGTATTAAAACCTGCCCCCTAATTACTGTGGTAAACCGTTAATGGTTTGGGACCTCACATGTCCTCGCACATGTAACGGATGAGAATCATCCAGAGTGTTCTACAAACACTATGCTAGACAAGTCCATGATCTGAAGCAATATGTGGTGATGCCAGGTAGAATATTTGACCTGCCGTCTAAATTCTATGATGAACAGCTAATTGACTGGGACTGTCAATTAAAGGGAGAAGAGGTCATCCTTCCTAGGTGTGACTTGTTTTGATTAAGTGTTACCATGATAACACTAGCTCTGTTCAAAATTCCAGGTGAGGAATTATACAGATGGCACTAGTGCCGGTGTAAGAAGTACACAGTGCAGATAGAAGTAACCAGTACAAGAATTATGAAGAGAAATTGTTTTATAATTTTTCTTCAGTCTGAGAGTGGCACTCATCATTTCTTCCTTCAAGAAAGAAATATAGTCTCTGTATTCGTTACCGGTATAATCCCATTGTCATACTACATTCGTTTTACTAAACATCTCTTTTAGTCTTTTATTAGGAATAAATGTCTATTAGAATGTAGTGCGTCCACTTTCACCAGAAAATTGTATGTATACATGCCAGAGTTCTTCAACTTACCAAAGTAAGTATCCCTCATATATTTGTATGAATCAAATAATAGATATAAGAGACACTGATGTTATCTTAGCAAAATATACAACTATGAGACTATTTGTACATATATTCAGTGTATACTTATGTTTGGTCATACAATATATGTTAACCTCGAGACCCCTTTTCTACTGTCTAGATGACTCTTCCCTGTAGGAGGCAGGAAGCACTAATATTGTTTATGATTAGTGATGGTGACGAATAACGGTGATGTCACTCGTCTCAATTGGTCCCCATGATCATAGAAAAGGTTGCTGTAAGGTTAAAGCACTGATGAAAATCCACAGATACACTAAAGCTCTGGTATGCCTCCATCAGCACGACATGGCTTGAGCCCAAAAAACGGATTTTGAGCGAAGCAAAAAATCTATTTTTCGGTGAGATAGCCATGTTGTCCTGATGGACCTACCTATCTCTTCTAAAAAGAAAAGATCTTCACAGTATCCCCCCCGTGGTACTGTATCTGTAACACCATGCTCAATGCTACAAGGAATGTCCGCCATCGTGGGAATGGCGCTGTTATCATACTCAATAGTAGTACGAGAACGGGGTAGCCTTGATACGGCTCCCTTTTATTTTGCCACACCTCCTCGAAGCGTAAACGCTATTAGGGGTGCAGATTGCTATGAGGCGTGTCAAGAATACGTCCCTGATATTATGCGATATCATTGAGAGAAAATTTAAGGATATTTGCGCCAGGAGTTAGAATTCTAGATTCCTAAAGGTAAAATTCTCTGGGAATATCACTGTAGTACATATATCCCTTAGGAAGCTACTTTAAGGGGAACTTCCATCAGGACGACATGGCTATCTCACCCAAAAATAGATTTTTCGCTTCACTCAAAATCCGTTTATTTACCACTATTTCGAAAGTTTTAAGTTACATTTATTCTATTTTGAATAGCATTTCATGAAAATCATCGACAACTCAGTAAGCGAAATAAATGAACATCAAGTCATTGCGTGTGGAATTATGTTTAAGTATTTTGTTGAAGAAGTGACGCTCTTAGCTTTTATAATGCTCAACTGACATGAAAATCAATGTAGTCTGAATTTCTTTGAAGCGATTCAGAATAAATCAAGCACAGCAAACAGACTATTTGCCTGACCGATATATTTTTCTGCGCATTTTCGAAATCACGATAACCTTTTCCATTCGTTAAGCAAGAGAGAAAATTCTGGTGTTGATACCGAGCCATATTATTCTAAAACATCGACATCACAAAAATATCGTGAAAATAAAAAGCCTTGTTACATAAATCTCTTGGCAAGTTAATAAAAAAGGACTATCCATTAAAAAAAATATTTTATATAAAACATGTTTAAAAAAACTTATATTGTTTTAAATACAATATGATTCACCTTTTCCAGCAGTAAGCTAAAGCGTTTGGGATTAATTTTCCTTTGTGAATTTTATTCAACAAGATAGAAATTATTTGTTTTGTAATCGAGTCGGTATGGAGTACACCAAAGCCAAAAGGATATGAAGTAATTATGTTTGGTTATCAGTAATTCATTATTAGAAATTATGATTTGACAAATGTCTAATGATATACAAGAAGTATTGGAAATAATATCATTCTATTAGTGTTTGTTTACTCTTATTACTTTGGAAAGCCATTCGCATATCACCTTTATCATTCGGTCTGTCTGTCTGTCTCTTTGTTTGTCTATCTGTCTGGCTCATGGAAGTGTTTAGATAAAGCTTTTTTTAGCGACGTGTGGTTTATTACAGAAGTTCAATTCATCAGTTAAAGTGTTATATCTACTTCACTCTAGTAGATTTTGTAATCTAAAGTAAGTTATGCAGAATAATAAATTTTTCCTTTTCTTCTGAATATCAGAGCAACATATAACGTTTTTTTTTTTCTTTTTTTTTTGTATAAGAAAAAGTGAAAAACTAAAGTGCAGATAGGCCTAAACGATTATAAAGTGGTTCTCCCGAAAAAATTTTCTTATTTTGTTCTAATATAACTTGTAACTAACTGAAGTTTTGTGCTCTGGATCGTAGCATAGAATTAATCAGTCCACTACTTTATCCATTATTGATTATTTTTTCTAATCTTATAATGGTGATTAGAATACACAGAATGGATTAT